>NW_010972666.1:369023-531872 GCF_000737465.1 Haliaeetus leucocephalus
GGGGGGGGGGGGGTGGGGGGGGGGGCGGCGCGGGGGGGGGGGGGGGGGGGGGGGAGAAGGGGGCAGAGGTGCCAGAGCCCCGCAGCGGTGCCCGCTTGGGCCTGGGGGGGGGACCGGGGCTGCCTCCGGCCTTCCTCTTCCTCCTCCTCCTCGTCCCACCGGTACCGGCCGAGGTGAGGAGCGACCGGGGCTCCCACCTTCCCCCCCGGGCGGTGGGCTTCTGCTCACCGACCCGCTCCCCGCATCGCCTCGCCTTATCTTTAACACGCTTCCACCTTCCAATTAAACTTCCCCAAATTGCCAAAAGCCTTATTTGCATGCAAGGGACTCCGTTCAAAGATGCTAACTTATTGTCTCCTCTCAGAACTTAACATTTCTCTCTTCAGTTCCCACTTGAAAGAAGTTTTAGAACAGTATTCAAAGACTGTCCGAACGAACAAAACCTTCCCCTTTGCTAGGGAGAGAAATCCGGTGTATTCAATAAGAGGGCATATTCTCAGAAGTTTGCAGATTTGGTTTTAAAGGCTGTATTGTTCGTGCCTTTTTCCTGAAACTTTTTTTTTCAGAGGACGGCTCACATGCCTGCGAAGGATTATTAAAATAAAACATCATAGACTTTTTTCTTCTCCTTTTTTCACTGTTTAGAATTACTTTTCTGCAAGGGCTTTCCAAGCACCCCCCACCCCCCCAAGTCATAATTAAGAACACTTTTTTTTTCTAGCAAACAGGAAAAGTAAAGAATCAAACCCTTTTCCAAATGCTCCTTTTCCTTTAAACACTAACAGAGTTCTACACTTCAGAAATACTTATCTGTTACAAATACACCTGAAAATAGTCTTGGTGCTGAATAGATGTTGTTCATCTAAAGAAGAACAAATTAGAGCAGTGAGACTTTCATACCGGGCAAAGCTAGAAGCTTCTTTGCCAGTGTAAAATAAATGCAGACTACAATTCTTACTGGGTTTTCGAAAGCTCTTTACAAGGTGACAGGATCCCTGCCTTCAAATCCTCCCCCCCCCCCCCCCCCCCCCCCATTTTTCTGTTTAAGATTAAAAGAAGATGATCCAATGAGCTAAGGATATAGAACTCCTTTTGGGAATGCAATAAACTGCAAAAAGCCGGTGGCAACTCATTTATGATTAACTCCTTTTTATAAAGGTGCATAATGGAAGCAAACAGGGACCCGACGGGACACGAACATATTTTATTCATTTAATACAAAGCAGCTTTAAAAAAAAAAACAAATCCAACTTTAAAAAGCCTCGGTTCAGCGCATAACTCAAGGGCCGGGGGGAGAGGGAAAAAAAAACCCAAACCCAAAACTTATGGGGTGTGATGTGATTTTGCCACGATCCTTCGCTCACCAGCGAGGGTGTGTGATACACCGAGAGGAACCCGCACCCCGGCTATGGCGGAGCGGGGGGAGACCCCACGCCTGGGACCCCCACCAGTCCCAGGGGGGGATGACACAGGGACAGCTCCAGCCAGTCCCTTTGCTTTTTTTTTTGCAGTGCCCCCCCCCCCAGGCAACGGCCAGAGCCCCCCACCGCCTCGGCCAAGCCCCGGCAGGACCAAGCGTGGTCCCAGCAGCCCGAAAGGCGGTCTGCCCGCTCCCAAGAAATAATGTAGGGACGCAAAGAGCTCCTGTCCTCGGCCCTGCAGATCACAACCAGAGATGGGAGAGTATTTAAGAGCAGCCTTTAAGTGGCTGGGATTGTCCCCATCCAGCCCCGTCCAAGGGAAAGCCACCAGTACCCAAAATAAGTTTTTTTTTTTTAACCATAGGGAACCAAGAGTTCATTTAGATTTACAAATTAATGAAGACTTACTGCAGAAAGTAACTGTAAGAACATGTGTTAAAAAGCAACAGAAAGAATTTCATCGATTTCCATGAGGTGGATTGTATCCAGGAAGAATGAGTCAACTTCATTCCTCGAGTAAAACTCACTGAACTGAAGCAAATTACACCAGGCATGAATTTGGATCATCTCCCCCCCCCCATTTCATGTATTGCTGTCCAGCTAATTATCCCTTCAGTGTTGTTATGGGTTACAGCTAGATGGGAATTTTTAAAAAATGCTTTTCATCACTGGAAAATAATGACTTGACAAATATTCTTCCCCCCCCGATATCACATCAGTTACGAGCAATTATTCAGCCAGAGTCGCACACACAAGACAACACGATCCGGTGCAGGAAAGAACAGCTTAGTGGTTAGGGCACAGCGAGGAAGAAATAGGTCTTCTACGTATCACAGAGACGCCTGTGTTCCCAGCTGTTTGTCCTGCTGCTAATTCTTGTTTCTCCTTTACCCACATATTTGGTGTTAAACTTTGCAAGGTTTTGGTTTAATTTCCATGGAGGAGATGAAAACTCTTGAAGCCACTGAAATGTTTCCTAACCAGCTCTATTCTCACACTGCTGAGGGATGCTATTCATTTCAGAGGGAAAAGCAGCACGTTTAAGTAATTGATAGAGAAATCTTTCTCCGATCACACATGCACATTCACTGTGGCAACAGCATTTCATTTTACAGGTGGAAGAATAAACTACTTGGTACTTTAAGAGATTTGGCTTGAAATCTCAGAATATGGCGATGGGAGCAATGGTGAGACGAATACTAACGCACTGTCCGAGTTTTGGTCTTCGTATTCAGAAGCCCAAAGTTTCACACAGACCCTCCCATACTTCTGTTAACACCCCGAGAGCGTATCAAAACATCTAGAAGCAAGAACATGAGGCTTTTCAACCATACTGTTTGGTTTCTAGCCCACAAACTGGCTACATGAGAACTTGTGGCAATCCCCCAGGAGTTCAGCAGCTTTCTTGTTAGAACAGCAAGGCATAGCGAACGATAAGCTAATTGATGAATAGTTAAAAACCAAGCTCCATTTAAAAAAAAAAAGAAGAGTGGTTAGAAAATGAAATGCAAATATATACAAAATAGCCAATGGTTTCTATGAATATAAATGTCTGTCTACCTTATGACTGCTATTTTCCAGCCAGCTTTCCAACCAGTGCAGTCTTTGCACTTCTGTATCTACAATTGTACCATTTATAAGCCAGGAGCCCACCTTGCCCATATGCTTGTTCCTACAGTGACTCATGTTCCATTGGGTTTATTCCTGTGAAGACTTGTGTTAAAACAGAGGAAAGAGCAGAACCTTTGGGGAAGGAACACTACTTTTTGGAAAGCCCCAGACATACTCACTATTCCCTGTCAAAAAAATGAAAGCGCTTATTTACATCCTGTGTATGGGAAAGGCTTTTACAATTGGTATAGCATTAAAAGAAATTAATTTGATACCTGGGTCAAACAAAAGTCTTGCTGAATAATAGTGTTTACTCAATACCTAAAAAATAGTCTTCCTAGAGGAATACACTCAGGGAAGAAAAACTCATAAATTATCCAGCTAAGGCATGGCAGATTAACTTCACTTTCATTCTATCGATCTATTGAAGCCCCTCCAATCAAACTTCCCTGAAAAAAGCTTACCACCACTGCTCACTGGTAGCATTTGCTGAATTCAAGAAGAAATTAAGTACCTATCACTTCATCTCCAAGCGGTAGCTCCCAAGTAACACACTGCAAGCAAAACTGCATGCCTAGTCTGCCTGCACAGGTTCCTAGGTTCTGCAGGGGAATTTCTTCCCTACCTTCACAATTAAAAAGCAGCACGTGACAGAGCTCCAACTGCCACAGCTCACCACTCCACACACCAGCTGTACAATTCGGGATGTGCGAGGGATGAGTATTCAAGGCTCTCGCTTTACAGACGCCGTCTGTGTGATTTCAGCTCTGGCACGTATCATTTAGCAGCTACGCGATGTCTGTATTGGCAGAGTCCTGCAGGTACAACTCCACCCAAATTAGAAAGACATTCAGAAAT
The DNA here is from genome assembly GCF_000737465.1 of Haliaeetus leucocephalus. Taxonomy (NCBI): domain Eukaryota; kingdom Metazoa; phylum Chordata; class Aves; order Accipitriformes; family Accipitridae; genus Haliaeetus; species Haliaeetus leucocephalus. Next base: position 372,914 of record NW_010972666.1, read on the forward strand.
CAATCATCTCCGGCACTGTCTGTAAGCATTAAGGTTAGTATTCAGTTACTCTCTCTGTTAAGCAGAAAAAAGACAGATAAGGAGCTTCCCAGGTGATAGCTGGGCTGACAAGTGGCAACTCAAGGATCCAAAAGGCCACTGTTCTCAGGATGAGCTCCAACTCTGCCTCACCATTTCTATATGCCAAAAGGCAAAACACAAATTGTGACATTTCCCCTTAAAGACAAGAGCCTTCCAGCCAGAGTAAGTGTTTCTAAACAGCCGACCACAGCAACTGCCCAGCATGGCATCATCTGTCACAATTCCTATCCTGCTCAGTTTTATCATGTCACCTGCTGTATCAGGCATTTCCCAGGAGGCAAACCCCAAACTCTGCTGCTGCCAGAAAGGCAAAGTTGCTCCCGAGGCCTGGCAGGGGTAGGATGTTCCACAGGGCAAGTGCTGCTAAACCAAACCAAAGACCCGAATGAGGCATTTAAAGGTTCCCAAGGCAGAAAAGGTCCTGGCCATTCTCATTTTCTTGTGGCATTAAGGCCCATTGCCTTGATCTGTCTGCTAAGGGAGTCCATTTCCTACTTCTCCCTAGCTGGTTGGCACACCAAGCCTGAGTGAAGGCAGAGCTCTCTCATGAGGTTGTCACCACTAAAAGAAGGAAATACCGTGTCACAAAAAGTTCCCCAAAAAAGAACAAAGTAGGTTTTATACAAAAGCGGCATAGCAAGCTGCAGACTTGAATCCATTCGATAGAAAAATAACACCTCATTTTCGCAGGCCTTTCTCTTCGAGTCTTGTTTCATTCATTTACCATTCTATAAGCTGCCCACTCTACTGCTGGAAGAGTAGCTTCCAGACTCACTGCTGAAAGAACATAGGAGCAAGTTGGTATTACAGTAGGATACTTAAATCCTCTATGCAATCACAAAGCTATGCAGGACACTCAAAAAGAGCTCCCAGTTTTCAGAAAAAATCATCTTCGAAGCTGCCGTGTAAGCAACAGAGCAGGCAAGCACGCTGCACCAAAACTAACTCCGCTGCATTGCTGCCGCGTCCTGGCTCCGAGTCCTGCGGTCAGACTGTCTGATGTTACACGGGGTATCCTCCAAAACCGGGGTCCCTGCAGAGAAGCTTTGCACAACGCTGCCGTGCGCTGCCCTTCGCTCAAGAAAAACCTCACCTTTTTCTCAGTAGTTAGCTACAGTCTCCCAACTGTGCCAACAGGACTCTTTCCTGATATATACCCAAAGACCTTCTCATATTTTCACTCCAGGTTCTTTCAGTACCCTGACACAGATACATCACAAGAGCTGCTCGACGACCATTCAGCTGCGGTTTTGTTCCTTTGGTATAAATGAGATGGGGAAATAGTTTCATTTCTCTGAAGTATAAAGTTAAATAGAGTGAACTGAGAAGTTTCTTTAAAAATAATGGGGTGAGATCACCCATACAGTGATTTTAAATGGCTCAGATAAGAGCAGTACTTGCATTTAGCAAGCACATCCTGAGGAACAGGAGGCTTTCTCTGTTTCAGCCACTTGGGTGCATTACAAGGGGGACAGCGCTCATTCATATGGGGAACATATTTTCTATGAAATTATTACTAACAGCTTTTTAACTCCACTCTTAAGCAACTCAGAATGCAAATCAATTAAAGATCACAAAAGGACTTGACATTTTCAAGGGAATTTGAATCTTAATAGATTATTTTGTCACAAAGCTTAGCTGAATGAACCATCTGGGCAGCAAAACACTTTATTCCTGAGCATATTGACCACTAAACCTGGGCTGGCAGGACACAACAAGGGTGTAAAGAACGACTGTGAAATACTGAAACCCAGTGAAGTCGCAACAGGAGAAGAAGTGACCAGCATCCCCTGACTTCTTTTTAAAAGAGTTAAGAGTTGCTGTTCTTTGAGTAACACCCAGCTTTGCAAACAGTCTGGCAACAAGGCAGGTCAGCATTTCTGCATTGTAATCACCTCACCCCTTAATTTTTACAGCTGGACCTGTTTGTCACAGCCTCACCAGAAGAGGAAAAACTATCCCTTTAAACAAAGCCATTCAAAACTCTGCATCTTTTACTATAAATCAATCAACAAAAACAAGATTCATGTTCTCAGTGTTGTCATTCACCTAGACACTGCTGGTTTTCCAAGCAAATCACAGTTTAGCAATTTCCCCCCCTACTAAACACAAACAAACTGATACTAAGTTTGTTTATTTTCTCATCATCCAGGTTGATGGGAAGTCATGCTTCCGACCATTTCACCATTTAGCTATTTTCTCACTGTTCATACAAGTGTATATTGCACAATGAAATTCTGAATGCTTCTGTATTAATAACACCCCAAAATTTATCATATGTATGGTACAGATCTGGAAAATACTCAGGCAACTTTAGGCATATAACCCATCACAAACTCACAGAAGTAAGAGATGATCTATTAATGAATAGCCAAAACCCAGAATACGTCATCCAAGAACAGAATCACAACTCACAGAACTGCCTATTCCACAGGTAAACCCAGTGTTTTTGTCACTCAAGTGGCTGCATTTTAGCAGAAAAAAAAAATCATGATAAAAGAATTTTATTCTGGAAGGATGAGAAAAAATGTTAAACATGTTTTTATGGGAGAAACAGAGATACAGAGCTAGCCTGAAAACTGAAAATCTCTCATGCCCTGATCTATAAATAAAACTAGTTGGGCTTTTCTTTTGTACTAAATTTAAAGGAAAGTCTTTTCCATGGAGAGTTTTCTTTAAAACAAACTATGCCCCAGAAGGACTTTAACGATGGCGTTTCCAACAAGCAGCATGAATGAATTAAACAATAAATGCAGTAAGAAAGCAGCTGTATTTTTCTTTAATAAAAGCAGATGAACATGTAGTTCAAACACGGCTCTGTTCTCAGAGAGAAGGACGATTCCTGACAGTTCTCACCCAGACCACAACACCAGTTTTCCTTCACCCTGTACTCCAGAACCTTGGCTCAGGTACCACTTGCCCTCTAGCATCACAACAAGCTTCAAGGTTAGCTCCAGTGACCATCAAGCAGAAATTCCAAATTCTGTTGCATACACAGTATCGAATTATTCGGCTCTCTTCTGCATGTTATCCACAGGCTACGCAGGGGAAGGAGGAGGAGGAAAGATACTTGGCTCTCCTTGATAGACTCAGGTCAGGTCTATCATCACCACACAGCAATCAGAGCCTAACTGCCTGTCTTTAGTCAACTTCTTCCCTCCAGAGATAAACCTCAAGGTCTTCTGTAATTACTCAGTCTGGAAATCACCAAGATCTCTCTCTTCTCCTCACAAAACCCTCACAACACCCTACCAGGAGACAGAAGTTTCAAACCAACCGATGCAGAGGGACACCACCACAGCCTCCAGCAATTCATCTGCACACACATGAAACACCAGGGCTGAAGCAAGCTCAGGAGATGTGAGAGAGCCTGCTGTATTCTTCAAGAGCAGCAGGGTTTGCTTGTTAGCCTAGCAACAGCCACTAATTATTTTCATTTGGTGTTTCAAATAGAGACTATCACCTTAGCTTCCTGACCAAAGCCATCGCTCAGAATTGCTGAATATGCACCATGTTCCACCCCAGAAACAACAGCATTTCGATCAGTGGACAGAGGCCCTTACAGTACTTCAGGTTTCCCAAATCACTTTCCATCTCAGCTATTAAGTTCCACTTGCTTCCACTTTTCCTTTCATTTGCTTTCAGCCTTGAAGCTCCCTAACTTTTAGGTTTTCTAGCAAGGAAACCAGTTTTCTCCTACTTACCAGGTCTGCATCTGCTGTCATCTTCATCCTCTGCAATGAGGAGATTTCCCTCAACGTGCTGGAATCAGGCAGCCGTACTGATAACATCAGAACCCATGCGATCTGCAAGAAATGTTGCACCATTAAGTTGAAGCAAACCCCGTATTTCCTTGTGGCAGAGTAGCTTCCCCCCCAATCCCATTGCAGCCTAATCTCTGCGGTAGCAGGGTAGGGACTCTAAAACTCGTGAGGCAGTAGATTTTTCTTTTTACACAGTAAGAAAACCACAGCCACTGCAAAGGTTCCTGCAGGTTATCCTATCTTCTGCTGATGCGCATCACCCACAAGCAATTTTTTCAGCAGAGACTTTACTGACACATACACAATACAGATGCCCCAGACAAGCCTATAAACCAGCTTGTATTTTGCTGTTGCAGCTCTGATTCCCTTTCCTACGGTTGCGAACCAGCCTGCAGAGCACTACCTCAGAATAGCTAAAGAACATACAGACCTCCAAGGAGCAGTGGAGCTCCCAGCTCACGAGGCAGGACCGACACGCAGCGAGCCTTCCCCTGATAGAAAACTGACCCTTCTAAGGGGCAGCCCAGAGCTGCCTATGTAGAGTTAATTGGCTTGAGGAGGGCACTCTCATTAAGGTGAGTGCATCCAGCTGGATTCAATTCAGTTCATCAGGTCTTGGTCTTGCTGGGCTCTGTAGCATCAGGGCAGCCAGCTGGTGATGGTCAGCTTTCTCCTGAGCTGCGGTCCGAGGGCAGCGACAAACGCAGGTGGCTGTCACACCTGAGATGGCACCTTTGCATGTGAAGTGAATTTCTTCGTGGCTGTGTCGGTGGTTGAGAAGCACGAGGTGAAATTGCTGCCATGGATGCATTCTCCAAGCATACTGACTAAACTGGATAGATTCCTATTGCACGTTCTACAAAATGGAGATTTATTGCAGTACAAAGAGAGATAAAACACACATGTTGAAACAACTCAGCTCACCAAGTCTAAAGCCAGACAATTAATGAATTTTAGGTGGGCTGTCAGTAATTCCCAGTGATAGGTGAAGCCCATCTTGTGTCATTCAAGTAACACACACCCCCACCCCCTTCCATGTGTTTATCATTACTTAGAATGGGACAAATTTTGCCTCACAGATGAGTTAACTGTTAGGCATCCCAAAGGGTCTACATTTAATACACATGACACTTCCAATGCTTAGATTTTTTTTTTATTTGGAGTAACCGTATGTTTCATAAGTATAAAGACTGAACTTCCTCATACATACTGTGGAAATACGTAAAACATAACTCAATGTCATTCGACCTGCTGATATTTCTATTTCCAGAAGAGAGCAGGAACACTGGAAAAAAAAAAAACCACCACCACCCAGTCTTTCCCAGCAAATTCTGATGTATAGGATGTGACATAATGGTGCAAAATCTTTTGGCAAAAACAGGGATTTTAAATTGCTCTGCTCTATTTTGCTGTGGTGGGAGTTTTAATGCAGTGCACTTTGCCTAGAACTGACACAAAAGAACAGACAATCACCTCGAGTGTGTTACTGGGAAGAACAAAACAATTTTCTGGGCAAAAATATATTGAGTTCAGTACGCTGTTTATAGGTTACAGTAAACAGAAGCGTTTGATGTAATGGATGCTTTCTGGCTACCAGGGAACCTTTCAAGGGCCCCCACGCAGGAGGGAGGTGGCACTGATGAGGTGGCAGGTACGTGCTGCAGAGAGGTGAAAGGGGACGGAACTTTATTTCCCTTTTTACAAAACAATTTGCTGGGCTCTGTGTATTTCACCGGGCCCTGTCAGCGTGGAGCAGAGAACGGCACGCTGCGACACGAGCGCGGCAGTCCGCCCGTTCCCGGCTCCGTGAGGGGAACAGCTTCGGGTCCCAGCACTCGCCGGCACGGATGGTGTTCCCAAAGGGTTCGCTCCTCCGACACCGGCTGACCGGCCACGCAGAGGCTGTGGTCTACGAAGGGGCTGGCGTGGAGACGATGCCTTCTTAAATAAAGCAGGGTCTTTTGAGGGGCTGCTCCCCCTGCTAGGCGCTCTTCAGGCTGGGGCAGAAAGTGTTTCTCCGTCAGCACAAATGACTTTCTCAGGCGGCCACGGTGCCAGCAATGTCCCTTTATTTGCTTTATTCCCCATGCTTTGGCGCAAAGAGGAGATGCTCGTGTGATGGTTTGCAATTAAAGCATCTCACCTGTGCGCCTTCAGCTCTGCACGGTCCCCAGCAAACTGGCCTCTGCAGAAATGTTTCAAAAGCCGCTTGCCATATGTCGCACTGCTTGGGGGTTATTCGCTTACTCAGAAATGTAGTTTTTAATGCAGTGGCTGTTGCCTGTAATGGCAGAAGTGCCCTGCAAAAGCTCTGTCTGCAAGTCTGAGCAGTGAGGACATCCTGCGCACACTGATGCTAACACTGCCTCCTTGTACATTCTTTCTTTTTCTCTTCCCCCTCTCTTTTTCTAATGAAATCTTTCCATATTATTAATGGCTAGGGTGGATCTATAGAGTGTGTTCCTTCCAGGATTTTCTTGTTTGCTGTAGTCTTCAAATTTTCCAGTTCATTTCCTATTTTCCTGCTCTAAAACCCCTGCCAAAAAAATCCCTGAAGCACACTTTGGTACTTGAACAGAAAAAACCCAGCATTTGAGAATAGACATTTGATCCAGACTCTTGTAAATCAGTAGCAATTTTCCCCTCAAATATGAGTCTTTTTCATCAGTGGCTGACAGTTCCTCAAGGTGAGGTTTTATCTAATTAACTATGCAGATGCACTTCAGTCACTAAAATGGAGAACACTGTGTCATCTAATTTATGTGAAATTAGTAGTCCAAGAGCATTCAGCCAAAATATAAAGACTGGACTTATGATAGGCTATTTAATCAGATTCCTTTAGGAATTAAATGATTAGGAATGAAATTAATGAAATGGATTTATGCCTAGATAGTCTAAACGACGCTAGCTCTCGTAGCCAAAGAAGAAACAGGTACCCAAGAAAAAGTTCCTCACTCATGGACTGGAATATTAGAAACAAAAGTGGCTATGTAATCCCCCATGGAAAGAATTATTTCGGTTTCATGTAATCCCTCACCAGAAAAATTGGAAACATTACAAACTCCACTGATATTAGAGCTCAAGCGCAGGATGGTGCCAGTTGGAACACGTTAGGAGTTGGGGAATTCCTTAGGACATTGGAGGAGAAAAAAATTCTGAAGTAATTTCATGGATTATTGTTGGTTTTAATCCCTTCTGTGGTTTCTGAAAGAAAATCCTCACACATTCAGTTGCTCGTGACATGGATGCTTCCCTGTAAACATAAACTGAAAATAAAAGCGGTTGGACATCAGTCAAACTGGTGGAACTACTATTAAATGACTCAGGCAGCCTGATATGCGAGACTGGTTATTTCAGTGGATAACACTGGTAATTTGGGGCTGAGCTAGTTCTATTTATGGGTGTGATCCACTGTTCTTTGCTTGAGGATGAAATAGCAGGTGATTATAAGGGACCTTTTGCTCTGACCCCCCCTCCCCAATTTGTTCTGCAGGGACAGACTCTCTCATCCACGGGAACCCCCAGGGTGTCAAGAGAGCTCCAGGCAGGATGAAAAGGCAAATCTCCCGATGTGGCAGCTCACAGCATCCCCTCCCGAAAGACTCTGCAAGATTCAAGCCAAAACGGAGGGGAAAAATACGTGCTAGCACCTTGACTAGGATTTTTTCCTTCAAACACACCTGGGCACGTCTGTGGGTTTTTTACAGTCTTTGCACTCAATATCTGTTCCTTTCCTTCCACTGATGAACAACAGGACGCAAGATGACCCGGGGCTTTTCCATGGCTACGTTTGGCGAGATGCTGCCTTCAGTATGAACGCTCAGTTAAACGTATTGGCTTAACACGGGGCAGCCTCACGGTTCCCGTTCTTCTGCAGCTACAGCTTGATATTTGGAGGTAACCGTCACTGATTTCAGCTTGCCTTAAAACATTGTGCCACCTCCTCGCTCCATGGCTGTCCGTGCAGGAGGGGCAAGGCAGGCAGCTCAGACAGTCCCTTGCCAGGTATCCCAAACCGTACTTCACCCAGAGCTCGCTCTGCCTGTCAGCTGCACGGCTAATTAACTGCATGTAATGAGGATGTTAGGCATTCAGACACTAGAAGTGGGGGCATTGAGGAAGTGAAGAGTCCAAGTCTTTATAAGGTTTCATTTATTTCAATATATTTTCTTTACAGGTCTCATTTTGCCTTTTCCTCCCTCCCTCTCTGATGGTGACACCACCTCTGAGTATTTGATCAGGCGAAGTGGAGTACCTGAAAGTTAGCATACATTCCACGTCAGGGAAATCTGCCTGAAGCAGGACACAGCACAGCCCTACCACATCACCACCTCAAATAGGAACTACTTTGACTTAATCTGGTTTTGCCTTTAAACATCCGAGGTAACATTTTTGTTTGTTCATTTCTTCCAGCCTTCACATAGATACAACTTTCTCATAACAAAAATAATCTCTCTCTGAAAATGTATGCTCTAAATTTCTTGAATGTTTTCCACAGCATTTAAGTATCACACAACTGGAACTGAGGCTCAGGAAGGCAAAGGCTCAGATTCAGTGTCACTGATACGCATAAAGATGACAACTAAATTAGGAACCCAGTCCCAAAAGCTTTTCTCTTCAGTAAATGCAGAGTGATAAAAGCCCAGCAGCTCGTAGGTAGGTGGGGTCTCTCTCTCTTTCTCTCTACTGTTTATCTTCTTAACTGGAGTTTAAAGTTATTTGCTTTAGTTGTAAAAGGTTAGATGGGATGAATCCAGATCTTGGTGACTTGCCTTAGAAAAACTCTGACAGATCTGGAAATAAAACCTCCAAGAGGGCAAGCTGGACGTTACCCAGTTACGGATATGCAGGGATCCATTCTTCCCCTCGTAAAGGAAAAATGATCTCACATCAGTAAAAAACCCCACCAAACCAGTTTCAAAGTAAATCCACTGAATACAGTGGGTTTAAAACAGTGTGACTGAAATCAGCATCTGGACTATTGTCTTGGATACCTTAAAAGTCCATGATTTCTTCCTCTAGGGGCATGTGCTTCTAGGAAATATATATTACTTTGGCTGAAAGACAGTACTTCAGAGAATGTCATCAGACCACCAGCACCGTTTAATAGTTCTGCTGTGTTGTTCTGAGAAATACTGTTTTCTGTAGGAATTCGGGAATGACCCATAGAAACAACTTTGGCAGCGCGTGTATTTCCCTTTGGATTTGTCAGGGTACCAAAGGATCTGAAGAGCTGAAACTTTCCAAATCTTCTCAGCTCATCTGCATTACAAGGACTAAGTGGCTCACCAGTGGTTCCTTGCTTAGTCTGAGGCTCTGACATTAGCAGGGTTACATTTGATCCAAGACGTCTTGAGAACCGCAGGGAGAGTCATGTTTTCTAACACCATCAAATTCCCCTCTCCATTCTTGGTGAGGGAGATTCATTGCAAAAACAAGCAGTAAATTCTCAAAGGCTGCAAGAGCGCAGCGCTGAGGGCCAGACAAATTAAGACAGATGTTCTGAACTTTGGGATAGCGAGGATGTGGTTTCGTGCGGCCGGCCATGCGAAGGCTCTCAGAACATCCTCCTCCCTTCTCAGACACAAGAATGAAGAAGAGAGCATCACGAGACACAATAAATCGCATCCAAGACGACTACGGCGGGTGGGGTTGCAAACCTGCAGCCGTTCTTGGGGTCTGCAAACAGAGACCACCGCTCCGCTGGCTTTCCCAGCAAGATGCACGCCGCTTGGCACATTCCCATCGCACGGTCCCGAAAACTAGAAAGGAGGAAAGCGTGGGCAGGCGTTTGAGAGCCAGGAAAACGATTTGTCGGGAGGTCTTGCAAAAGAGGGAGATTTCTTATCGTGTTAGTCTTTGAGTCTGCACGGCCGCAGAGAATAAAGGAGCAAAAAACTGGAGGGAAGCAGAGCTCTCCAGGCTGCCCAGTCAGCACCGATGAGCCGACTCGACAGTCGGCATCCTCAGGGAATCCCGTTGCTCCTCGGCTTTCTTGGCCGCTCAGGAGAGCTGGCAGAAGCTCTCTTAGCCGGCCTTACAAACATTCAGCTGTTAAGCCTTTTTGCCGATGTGCCCCAGCAGCAGGATTCAGACCTGGGATTTAGGCCTTTTTTAGATTGCACGATGCAACCCTTACAGCCATGGTGAGTTAGTTTTACTTTTGTTACCCCATACATAGAAGCACGATTCAAGAAGACAAATGCATTTTATCCAAAACCATTGGGAAATTAACAGGCAAAGGCAAATGAGAATGATACTCAAAGTCAGTGAAGATACTTAATTCTCCCAGTTCCCTTTTAAGATTTGACAGCATTTGAGGTATAGCTGGAGCTTGCAGTGAGAAAGAGCTGTTTCTGCCACTTTTTTCCACCAAGCAGAAAAATCTCAAACGTGACTGACAGCTGTCACATCACAGCACATTTCATTACTTCCATGCTATCAGTTGTGGTCACAATTTCTCCAGCATCAGATTTTTCTGACGGTTTTTTTTCTGTTCTTCCCTTTCCTTGTATATAAATTTCAGACTGCGGACACAGAACAAATCACCTTGGTGGGAATGGTCATTAAAGGCATGGGTAATATACATACTTATTGTCCCACATGCTTTTCCATTTAAAATATTTGGCCTGAGAACGTGGGAGGTAAGGAACTTATATTTTGAGGTCTTTATAAAACATAGCTTACATCCCCTGATTTATGCTCCCTGGGACTTGTTCTATGTAAAACATTTAACTAGCTATACTTTAGATAAAAGAAACATCTGAAGCATTGGTTGTTTTGGAGCTTCTCATTCTTTTCTCCCATATATCTTCATAAAACTTAAGTGCCAGGCACAATATTTTAAGTTCAAAACCCTTCCCCTTGTTCCTAAGTTCTCTTTTCTTTAGCAACATTTATGATATCACTTTAATATTCTCCCTTACTGCTGGGCTCTGAGGAGCAGGGCAGCCCCTAGTTAGACAAAGCAGCGCACCTACGGAAGCAGGGCATCGGTGGTTTAGTTCCAGTTTTGCCACCAAGGACACGAGACAAAGTCTGCCAAATGCAATTCATGCAAAACGAATGCACGAAATGGCAGCTTCCCCTGGCATCAGTGTCCAGAGGAGCGCGGCGATATAAACCAGCGTGAGACCCTCTGCAAGGCAGAGCGGCACAGTGTGTCGAAGATCTAAATCCAGCCGAGAGGGTAGGGTGAAAACAGCAGCAGCCCCCCCCTTGCTTGGATGAGAGGTCTTGGGCTTCATCTCTTTAGCGGACCTACTGCCTGACGACGTGTTCCTGAGCAGAAACAAATAGTTTATATAGCTATATAGTATATATAGCTATATATACTATAGTGTGTATATATATACACACTATATATACTATATAGTATATATATAAATATATACTATATATATAGTATATATAGCTATAGTATATATAGCTGCACAGTTGGGCCTTGCAGCTACGACACTAGATGGGAATGCAGAAAAATCTAAATTAAATTCCTGGCTCTGCTACACGCTTTGGTCAGGATCTGAGCCAGGCGGTTATTTCCACCTGTCCGTGTTTCCCTTTGGTAAAAAGGTGACCAGATTCTTTCTGTTCTTCAGCCCTGTGGGCAAAGCTCCGCAGGTGATTCTGCGGGGTGCGGGGCAGCGCTGCACGGAGACATCTCAGCTCCTTCAAAACGTGCTCCCTCCACTATGGAGAGCTGCTCAGCCACGTTAACAGTTGGCTAATTTTCTCCTTCAAGGTACGGGGGGTACCGAGGTGATCCAAGCACCCTCCTAAAAGAGCTCTCTTGCTTGTTCGGAGCTGGTTTGTGCATCCATGCCCAGCACGGCATGTCGACGTACGGATGCCATCAGGAACAGGGACAGCCTTGCCCTACGTACCATTGAGCCTACGTGTTGGATGCTTTGAACGGTCGCAGCTTCTACCAGCTATTACTGTAGTCATAGATACACTGCCCTTAGAGAAATCAGAATCAATTTAGGCACCTAATACTGGGATGTCTGCGAGTGAATTGGTTTTGAATTAATTGAGTAAAACAAGGCAGTGAAAACCTGTGTAACATGTTGGTCTGGAAACTGCTGCAGCCCTGGGGATGGAACGACAATGCATATTTTACGCCGTGAATTTTTTATTAAGGGCTGGGTTTTTTTATTTTTTTATTATTGAATATGAATATTTTACACGTCCGAGTTCAGAACAATGCTTTTTTTGGCTGCCTCTGCACTTTTCATGGTTGTATACCCTTGCATTGCATAACTGAGAGAGATCCATTTACACACAGGGGGAAAGGGGACTAATGAATCTCAGCAAAGCTAACTTTACTGTGTGTGAAAAAAAGCACTCTGAAGTTTTCCAAATAAAAAAAAATATATACATATATAAAATACTTGCATGGAATGGCTTAACAAAATCAGTGTGTGTGTGCGCGTGTGCACGTGTGTGTGTACATGCGGGGGCACGTGTTCGTGTGGGTACGTGTATAATGACTGCAGAGCCTCTCTCACCCAGAGCTACATCTTACTCCGTGTAGCGACATCTCCGCTGGGAAGAACTCTGGAATGTTCTTACCTCTATCACGTCAAACCCCTCACATTCAGGTACTCACCGGGATGTTTCCAAAGTTGGAGAAATGGAGGTGGGCCTGCCAGTTGCTCGGTAAATGAATGGATGGAGCTGCCCACGCTCAACTGCAGGACTGGTATTTCTCTGCCTTTGGTAACGCTGTTACCCTTTTCTGGCCGCTTCTAAGCGTCCACAGAGCTTGTTTCCCCCCTGCAAAGCCTGCCTCCTGCAGATCCTTTAGCCTCACCGCTCCTTCTTCAGCATTCCTGGCCACTCCGGGTCTCCGCTGGTCTTTGAGATGGCTACTGCTCCGTACGGCCACGTCGCCGAGCGTCTTTGACGATTGCCGTGGTTTTGTCGGTGGTAGGCTGCGCACGCTGGCCTGCTGGCATCCCTTCATTCTGACCGCGGATGGTGAAGAAACACCTAATTTACCCAGACAGCTTGGATCTGACCTTGCTTGCTAAGCCTGGCTACCAGCCCTCGCGTGGTAAGCCTGCGAGCGCGGCGTTTCCAAACTTCTGTAAGGTCAAGCCTCGCCATACTGTGCCCTAATGAAGGGGGTCATTTCCCTACCCTCCTCTGTGCCCCTTCTGATGAGATGTACTTGGCATTCTCTATCCAGCTGCTTTCAGAACAAGCTGCCCACCACCCTCATCCTCGAGACCTGCCAAGGCAGAAGCGAGGGCACTTTTACAGCAGTGTGCTCGCACAGCTCAGCACAGGCGAGGGCAGGGGACAGGAGTTTTCAATAAGAAAGATAATAATTATTTGTCTAGCGTATATTTGAACCCAGCCTTTTTATTGTGCTTATGATAACAGGGAGGAGAGGGAGAAAGCAAGAGCTCTTGTACAGTTCTCGAGAGCTCGCAACCAAAAATGGGCAGGGTGAAAAGAATCACATTGGTTTGGGTAATCAGTGTGCATTGTCCCAGGCTGACATTATTGCATACCAATAAAACCTTTAAATTCACAGGGGAGGTGCAAAATGATGAATTGTTTGACATGTGAAAGAAAATAAAGAGCTGCTGCTAGATTGAAACTTAAATGAGACTTGGGGAGGGAGGGAAAAAATTACCACGATGTGCTGGTTTTGGCTGGGATAGAGTTAATTTTCTTCATAGTAGCTAGTATGCTTGCAGAGAGTCAAGAGCTTTTCTGCTCCTCACCCCAGCCCACCAGCGAGCAGGCTGGGGGGGCACGAGGAGTTTGGAGGGGACACAGCCGGGACAGCTGACCCCAACTGACCCAAGGGATATTCCAGACCATACAACGTCATGCTCAGCATATAAAGCTGGGGGAAAAAGAAGGAAGGAGGGACATTCGGAGCGATGGCATTAGTCTTCGCAAGTCACCATTACATGTGATGGAGCCCTGCTGTCCTGGAGATGGCTGAACACCTGCCTGCCCGTGGGAAGCGGGGAATGGAGTCCTTGTTTTGCTTTGCTTGCTTGCATGCGTGGCTTTTGCTTTACCTATTAAACTGCCTTTATCTCAACCCACAAGTTTTCTCACTTTTACTCTTCCGATTCTCTCCCCCATCCCACCGGGGAGGGGAAGAGCGAGTGGCTGGGGGGGGCCTAGTTGCCGGCTGGGGTTAAACCATGACACTGGAGCAGACTGAGATTTTTATGCAATTCCAGTGCAAACTTCACAAATGATTTTGTGTTTCTGATCTTGTGGCCCCAAAGTCCCAGATCTTTGCACTGATACGTGCTCTTAAAGCAAGAGACAGCTCTTACCCCAAATAGCTTGCAGGACAAGTAAAGGATGGAACAAAAGCAGGGTGTTTAAAAGTGGGAACCAATGCCTGATGTGCCCAAGATTAAACTTTTCTTTCCACAATTTATCAGCAGCAAGCCTAGAAATTAACTCAGGCCTCTCTAATCCCTCCAAGCAGTCCTATATTCACCAGACTAGTGTTGCTTTCCTGAGGCTAGAAAGATCCCGGCTATTTACAATATAAATCCTCTGTGTATCCAGGGAACAGGTAGAGGAAAGATTACTGCAACTCATTTTTTATGGCATGAGGGCCAAGGGAATAAGGTCCCAAAAGATTAAGACCTCAGACCTCTTCAAAGCAAAAGTGAAATATAAACGAAGCAATGAATTTCCAGTGCCCTGTGCAGTGATGGAAACACAAGGTGACCAAGAGACTGAAGAGGCTGATATGAAGTCTGGAGTCATGGAACATGTGCCAACTTCTGCTATCTTGTTGCGTGCCCTTGAGCAAAGTCATGTCTAAGAGGTAAATGGAAACAGCCAGGCCAAACCAGTACTGTGGGTGTTGCATACCTGTAATAATGGTTTGTTGAATGATTTTCAGCTGGGAGGAGCTGAACCAGGTCCCTCGATGTAAAACAAGTTTGGTGTCGATGAATCCATCCTGGATTACATCAGGCAATATCTTGTGCAAGGGTGAGATCTCATTAAAAGCACACACAGAGCTCTGCTAGGTGTCACTCTCCAAACACGTTTTGTGTCTGCATCTGGGTTTGCAGAGTTATCACCCTCTTTGCTTTTCTTTTCTCCTTCCTGACAACAACCTTGAGTTGCACTGTTCGCTCAGGTTCCCTCTGCTTTCCAGCACACTGTTTTTTTGCATTTTTATTTGCATTAGATTATTGGGGCAGGAGCCTAAACACTTAAGTTACTGCAAATCCCTCCTCATATGGAAGTCAGTGAGCTGTAAAATATTTAAACTGTCTACAGTTGTACCTCATTTGTTTACACATTTCCAGTGGGCTGCTAGAAGGTAACATACTGTAATAGAAGAAAGATCCAAGACTGCTGATTCTGATTTCATAACAGCTCTAAGAGCGCTCTGAATACTTGCATTAACTTGATGGAGTAATATATATCTCAACCTTCTGAAGCCTTAGGGCCCAAGTGGAGCAGGAAAGCTATGTGTTTTTCTCCAGACTCTTTGCATTATGCTTTCGCTCTGATCATTGGGGAAAATGAAGTTAGGTGAGCCTCGCTGCATTTACTGCTGGAGTCATCCACAAATCGTCCCCCGCTCCCCTGCCGGCATCCTTCGCCGCTGGGTCTTTCAGCCCGTTTTATTTGCCCCCTCGCCCCGCTGGGGAAGGGCTCCAGGGCTCGGTGCACAACTGAACGCAGGGCGAGATGTGCCTCTCTTCGGAGCACTTGTAAATGTCTTGTAGAAAAGGAAAAGCGTGTTGTGATTCTTCAAAGGGCAGCGAGAGGAGGCGATAGATGACTAATCAGTCCCAAGGCAGCAGAGGGCATCAATGAGTTTGAAGATTCATCTCCGGAGCTGAATGAAAACAGCCAGACACTGTACTGAATAATTAACAAGACAGATTTCAGCTCTCTTCCTATTTTCACGTTAGTCCTGAACAAATTCAGGAAGTTCTCAGGTATATCCCGAGCAGGTTTTTTTTTCAAATAATTTTTGAACAATATATAAATCATGCTGCTAATCAGTTTCACAAATTATGATGAGATTTCTATTGCCTGACTGGATGCAGGGCGTATATTTGCAGATGTGGGTAAAGATGATCTCTGTAAACGCATCATTTTCAAGTTGTTTATATGGATGCAAATTTCACTGCTGAAAATTCACACTTTTGTTACAAATTTCATAGCTTGCTTTGGAAATCCAATCAGCTAGCCATGACGTTTACGCTAGTTAAGATTATTTGGTGGAATTATTAACAAAAATTGAGCTTGGCAAGGCAGATTTGGTTAGTAGTTCAAGCAAATAGTTGCAGGGTTTTTTTGTCGCTTTCCCTAGCTCTCGGTGATGCAGTAGAAGAATAACAATTTCTCCTAACATATTCGGCTTTTCCCAAAAGAGAATCGGTGTCAGCTAGGAACCAATGCCTCCACCTTCTCTTAGATGCCTGACATCAAAACATTCGTTCAGGAGTCCGCTAAGAATAAACCCAAACTAGATACCTTTCACCTTGCACCCTCTGATTAATTTACTAATTTTAATTAACATTATATTAGGTTACGTAAATGTACTTTTGCATTAGTCCTTATGCTAGAATATTAGTGAAACCCCACTGATGGACAAACGGAGGCAATGGTTTACGTGATGTGACACAGCAAATCACATGGCAAGGCCGCTAATAGCACAGAGATATTCCAGGTCCGAGAGCTCTGCTTTAACAGCCGGATCAACACATTTTCGTTTGGTGAGCAAAAACAAATTTAGAAGTTTGGACCCCTCTGAGCTCCTCCAGGGCTGCTACAAGGAGATCTCCAGTGCTGTGCTGAAGGGTCAGCAATACCCTTGAGCCCTCTATTTCTGCATCAGAGGTCTCTTTCCACTCTTTGGAAGTTTACGGTGAATGGCAAGGAGCCAGCCCCCACGGGCATGGGATGGAGGTGGCTTGTTCTCAAGTGTTTAAAAGTCTGACAAACTGTTTGCAGTTCTAGCAGGGATCAACACATTTCTAGAATTAAAACCAACATCTTGGATAGCAAAAAACCTCTGAACAAGGACTCTTTCTTCAACCCAATGCACAAGGGACCTTTCTTTAGCAAGCTATAAAATCACTTACTATAAATCAATTATTTTTGTACTGATTTATTAACTGCTCTCCAGCTGTTCAGATTGGCACTGAAAAAAAATTCCTGGATGGTCCTACTGAAATTTTCAAAAGCATTTTCTCTGGAGTACTGTTGGTCCAACCTCGTCATAGTCTTCCCTGGTAACCCACATATTCCTAAACGTTCTTAGGCTGGCAAGGATGGAAGCACCGATCCACACAGAGTGCATCCGATCTTGTGGTGAGATGATCTTGACAGGAGTTGTGCTGGGAATTCCTGTCTGGAGCTCCTTCAGAAGCCTCTCCTTGAAACCTCGGAAAAGAGTCGATCCGCCCGATAGCAGCACGTTCCTTAGCATGTCGGGCTGGATATGCTCACGACACTTGGCGACGCTCTGGAGGACCATCCTCCCAACCCCTGGCCCTGGGATTTCTGCCTCTGCGGGCACAAAAAGCGTTTCAGGAGCTCGGAATAGCTGGTCTCCTACCTTGACAGGCCTTCCGTCAGGGAGAATGTACTCGCACGTAAGTTTTTCAGGCTTTTCCTGCATATTTTGGCTAGGATCTAAAGCAACATAGCACAGCTTCTCCTTCATATCCCTGACAATTTCTCTCTCTGCCGTGCTTACGAAGGACTGCCCTGCCTCCGAGAGGAGCCTAGCAAGGTATTTGGTTACACCTTTGCCTGCAAAATCCCGTCTGGTAATGCCGTGTAGCAGGTAACAGCCTTTGTAGACGGGGACCGTGACGGTGACACCATCGCCACTGTCCAGGACCAGTCCGGTTGTGCGGGCAGAGGCGTACAGGGCTGTTAGCGCCTGCAGAGTCACGAAAAGGGCAGGCACCTGGAAGCTTTCGAACATCGTCTCAGCCATTTTTTCTCGATGCCACAAAGGATTGAGAGCGGTCTCGGTCAGCAGGGCTGGCCTCTCACTCGGTTTCATTTTGAGTTCTTGTTCGTACAGATATCTCCAAATCTTCTCCATGTCGTCCCAGGACGTAACTACCCCATTTTCCATCGGGTAAGTGAAAGACAAAATGCCCCTTTTAGACTGGGCTTCCTCCCCGATATAGCAGTCTTTATGTCTCACCCCAAACATGACAAGTTTGAATTTGGGGTATCCCACAACAGTAGATATAACCGAACGGGGCGCCTGTTCCCCTGACAGACCAGCCTTGCACTGTCCAGAGCCGATGTCAAAAATCACCGCGCGGGTCCCTGCTGCCGCCAAGTCGGACATCCTGGGCAGGATGGGTGCCGTCCCTGGCAGCGGCTGCTGGCACAGAGCATCTCCGAAACGTTCTAGATCCCCCAGTCCCAAATAGGCACCTCTCCGCCGAGCTCACAATCCTCCGCAGCTGCACCGGCAACGCTGCTTCCTCCAGGGAGCCGGCGGTGCGGAGCATTTTGATTCAGGGCTAGTATTTGGAAGCAAAACTGGGTGTTCTTGCTTCCTGGATAAATTACAGCAGAGAATCGATGGATTTTTTCAGACCCTCAGGCACAGAGGAGGGTCGGTTACAGTAATTGCATTTGCATTGATTTATATTTGGATTCTGTTTGGGGTTTTGCTGGGTTTCTAAAGGAAACATTTTTAATGAGATCAAAAATAACATGAGAGCTAGGTTTAGAATACAAACCCCAGATATCTCAAAGACCTGAGAGGGAAGAATCTCCCAGGAGTGGAGGTGCGCTGATCCCCAGATGACTCCAAGGCAGGCTGTGAGTCAGTTAAGGAGTTACGGCATCCCTGGGACATGCGCGCACCTGTAAACTCTGCGGAGGGGAAGGGAGATGTTAAACAATAAGATCCTCGTTACCAATGTTTTTAATGTTTTATTTTCATGCAGGTTTTGTCAGCTAATAAACGCACAGCCAGCTGCAGCCCCTTGTAGGTCAGTCAGCTCTCAGGAGCATTTCACGCTCCGGCGTTGCTGTAGCAAGCCATTCTCTTGGTCTGACGTTCTCCTCAAAAGCATTTTCGGTGAATGACAGCTGCCCCAAAATCCTTGTAATCGCTCATGGTGACCCACATTTGTTTGAAAGACGTCAGGCAGGTGAGGATGGAGGCCCCAATCCACACGCAGTATTTTCTCTCAGGGGGTGCGATGATCCTCACAAACATGCCAGCGGGCACTTGCAGCTTCATCTCCTTCAGGATCCGTTCCTCCAGGCCAGGAAAGAGCGTAGACCCACCCGAGAGCAGGATGTTGCCGTAAAGATTCCTGCGCACGTCGATGTCGCACTTCATGATGCTGTTGAAGATCATTTTGTGCACGCCGGGAGCTTCAACTCCAATGTTTGCAGGCACGAAAAGGGTCTCTGGTGCACGAAAGAGCTGGTTGCCTATCTGGATGATATTGCTGTCAGGCAATCTGTATTCTTTCATGATTTCTTCTGGCCTTGCTTTCATTTCTTGGACGGGGTCTAAGGCTACGTAGCACAACTTCTCTTTGATATCTCTCACAATTTCCCTTTCAGCTGTGCTAACAAAAGTGTGTCCACTCTCCAAAAGAAGCTTCATAAAATATTCGGTGATATCCCGGCCAGCAATATCCAGCCTGGAGACAGCATGGGATAAACAGTATCCTTCATATATGGGGACAGTGTGGGTAACACCATCCCCGCTGTCCATGACTATTCCAGTAATACGGGCCGACGCGTAGAGTGCCAGAGTTGCCTGGACTGCAACGTACATAGCTGGCACCATGAAGCCTTCGAACATGATCTCTGTCATTTTTTCCCGGTTCTGCAGAGGGTTGAGGGGGGCTTCAGTCAGCAGCACCGGCCTTTCGCTGGCTTTGATTCTCAGCTCATAGTCATAGACGTGTCTCCAGATCCTTTCCATATCATCCCAGCAGGTAACTATGCCATGGTCAATTGGATAATTCAAAGACAGGATCCCTCTTTTGGACTGAGCTTCTTCGCCAATGTAACATTCTTTCTGTCCCGCTCCCAGCATCGTAGCTTTGACTTTTGAGCGACCAACAATTGCTGTAAAGACAGACCTTGGGCTGCTGTCACCTGCGATACCTGCTTTGAATAACCCGGACCCATTGTCAAAGATTACAGCCGGCACATCCAAAACGCCGGGGTCAAACATTCTTCGCAGAGCTGACGGCTCCCCAGAGTGGCTCCCTGGCACTCTTGCCCCTTCCCTTTTACAAGCTGGTCACCATGGCTAGGCAAGACTTTTTGGGGATGTAGAGCTTGCTGTTTCCAGCATGTCTGCCCCCAGCTACCTCACAATGGCCAGTGATACAATAATACATTTTCCCAGCAAGTTACCTGATCCCAGACACTTCCCTGGATATGGCCAGAGTAGCTTTACCATGACTCCAGCCAGAGGACTATCAATTCACCGAGTCTGATCCACAGGTCAGGGCCCATGAATATACATATCCCTGTAATGAGACGAGAGCATTTTTTTCCTCAGAATAGAAAAGCATGTATTGCAAAATACGTGCATGACAATAATTAAATTTTTCACGTGTGCCTCTGGCTTAGCTAAGACTCTACAAATATTTCCAAGAGTTGGTGAGGATTAGGACAATTTTGTCTCCCTGGAAATATTAACTGAATTACCAGTTTGTTTTTCTGAATAACGTCTGCACTGGAAGCAGACCTTTTCCAGCTGAATCCTTTCTGATCCTTTACAGGAAACTGAAAAATATTTTTGAATAGTTAGAACTATGTTTGGCACTGATTATGGCATTCTGGAATATTTTTTCCTGTCCTTGTTTCTTAATTTAAAGACTATTTTTTGGTATAATTGCAAAAGTAAAATAATAGTCTCTGCCTCTTACTGGTTTAAAAAACCCTGACAGCTTTAAACAATGCTTATGATGCCTTCTAGTGCAAAGAAATTCATTCCCATAATGAATCTATATCCTAGGCTGCTGACAAGCTGAACTGCCTGCAAATAAACAGGCGTGCAGATGTCCTCCTTCCATGCTTCCCTTTTCCATTCAGCACTTTGCTGAGAACAAACTCTTTTTTAGAAGTTTGTTCAAAAGGATGAAAAATATCCTAGATCTTCACAACTGATCCCCATTTCCCATCTAACTTTTTTGGTTTTGGTTTTGTTTTTAATTTTGCTTCAAGAGAAGATTTCCCAAAG
This sequence comes from Haliaeetus leucocephalus, assembly GCF_000737465.1. Lineage (NCBI taxonomy): Eukaryota > Metazoa > Chordata > Aves > Accipitriformes > Accipitridae > Haliaeetus > Haliaeetus leucocephalus. The sequence goes on from NW_010972666.1 coordinate 393,968, forward strand.
AAGAAAATTTTCTATAGCTTTGAATCCAATGAGATCTGACAATCCAAATCCATTTACAGAGAAAATTTCCTTTAAAAAAAAAAAAAGAATCACTATATAACTTCAGTTTGAATCCTTGGCTGCCAGAGTTTAATTGCTTCTCCTTGTGGCTCTAAATCCAGGGCAGCTTCAAAGCAAGGGTGGCTTCTATTAAATTTAATTACTTTTTCCTGCAGCTCGCATGGCAAAGGTGCCAGGTACTAAATGAAGGCGGTTATGAATCAGAGGCAGATTACAAACAAAGATATATATTAAACAGAAATTTTAAGCGTAAGCAAATGACCTCCTTGTACAGAGACATTTATACCCCATATGAGCTATTAAAAAAAAAAAAAAAGCCATCTAACAAGGGATCAGCTCTGTGTATGTTATTTCCATTCTGCTTAGATTCCAGACATGTTTGTGTTAAATGCCACCCTATCCATTTTAGCAATTTCTCTAATCCTCTTAATATTTGTGTACATATATTTCAGTGTGTGGCACGCTTGTTTTCATGCATGCTTCTATATTAATGTCAACAGGTGTCCTAATCATTTAAGAGGTTGTTATATGCATCACGCTAGAAGCCCCATTTAATCCAGCACGGTCTGCATGCAGCTTACAGCGAAGCACTCCGTTTTGAACATGATGTTGAGTATTAAAACAAGGGAATATTGACTGGCATTATTATTAAATGGCAGTTGAATCTAGATGCAGGAATGCTCATCTGTTCCCTCATATTGGTTCTGTCATAAATCACCTTAAAAAGGGCACGTGTGAATTAATTTTGTTACTATAGGGTTTGTAACAAGGGAAATGACTGTGTTTAGCTGAAGTACTGCAAATTGGACTCATAGAAGAGACAATATGAGACATCAAAAATTTCTCGTGCTCACCTGGCGGTATAGTTTATGCTGTTATGACCAGTCCTCACTCAGGAATGGAAAGATAGCTCATTTTCTGAAAGCCAGTCGGTCTTTGGCCTTTGACAATTGCCAGGGGCTGCCAGCTGTGGAGAGACACATAAGGAACTGAACTGAGACGAGCAAATCCATTCCACAGGAGCCGCTAACGTCTTGACTAGATGGTATCCGCTGTTTGTCACCTCTTAATGGGGTGGAATATGAACTCGAAGCTGAGAGGCACATTGGAAACGCAGTAATAACGCAATTCCCACAATGTACCAACCATAAATGACCTCTGTCCCACAGGCATTGGATTGTATAAATCCATAGATAGTTAAACGTGTTGTTTATAGGCCAGTCTCGCTTGCTTTATGTCAGTGCTGAGCACGCATTTTCACCTACCGGCTTACCCACGTCTTTTTGCTTTACTGACCGTGTCGCCTGCGCAGAGTGTTCCCCCCAGGCAAACCAGGGCTTGTCCTTTCTCCACAGCCATCCTCTGTCCAGAGAATTCTGGAGACACAGATGTCCCTCGGGGCAGATTCTGCGTGAATCAGGCCAGGCTGGAAAGCACCTAGAAAAGGGTGATGAGCTTTGGAAGGTCTGACTTTACCTGGGGTAAAACCAGAAGGAAAAGGATCAGCTCTCAGTCTCTATGCCTGCATAAACGCCGAGGGCCTGGGTCATGTGTAACACCTGTAGCAGGAGGAATAGATGTCTTTCCACATCTAGAAAGCGTTACCAAAACGAGAGACAAGTAAGACCAGAGACTGAGGGAGAGATGCTTCTCTCCCTGCCTTTCTATACCGGATTATTTCAATATCTTACCCGTGTTTCCTTTGCATTTGTGTGGGTCTTGCCATCCTCAGATGACTGTTTTCTGGATGTAAGCTCATTCTGAGCAGGCACAGTACAGGGCAGCGGCTGAGGCGATGTGATTATAGTACACCAAATACAGGTGAGGTGATTATAGTACACCAAATACAGGTGAGGTGATTATAGTACACCAAATACAGGTGAAACCCCAGAAATAGTAATGCTTCATCAGAGAATCCCTTAATGAAATCCATGGAATCATGATTTTTTTCTGTTTCACAGAAAAAGGGGACAACTGCAAGGAATTTGTTCATTCCCTAAACTCATTCCACTCCTGAGTCTTTCTCAGTTTCCTACAGGCAACTAATTTTGCTGGCTAACACAATTATCAGGAAATCTCAGACATACAGCTCCAAGGAAGAGCTGCCTTATCCTTCAAAAACTTCACAGGGACTTGATGAATTGGCATTCATTTCTCCATAAAATAACTTCCTTAGCCAAGATATAGCCACCACCTTTTTTGGGCACGCCTCCTCCATCTTTGTTTACCCCCCAAAAAATGCTGATTATCTTCTCGGCTTACAGTTTCCTCATTACCTTGTCTGGATGGGGAGGACAGAAGTCGGGCTGTTGGCTAAGAGAGAGCTCTGTGACAGTGGATCTGTCAACAGGACGACCAAGGCAGCTTTCCAAGTGGATTTTAAGCTGGAACTTTTGCTTGCTGCGAAGCAATGCATTAAATACATCAAAAAGGTGAAAATAAGAAAAAACAAGAGGCTGGCATGTGGTGGACATGAGTCTCAAGGCAGCGTCTCATGTAAACGGAAGTATACTGCCTTTTTATGTACAGTAGTAGTAATTTAGCACTTTCTGGGATATCCCAGAAACAAACCAAAGGATTTATTAAAGTGCTACAGCTTAAGTGTTAGACATCTGTGCTTTTACAGCTGAAAGATCACAGCTATAGAACCATCTCCCCAGAGCATGCATATGACTTGTGCAACAAATAGGAGTGCATTTATGGAGTGAATCCAAATGCATCAGAAATAAATATTACAGGAGAAAAAGTGAGGAAAAGAAGGTATTTCAACCCAGAGGAAGTTTGAATGAGGAAGGACAAAAATCTTCTGTTCAGAATACCACCATTGAAACCGTATGTGGGGAAGACAGAATGGAGACTGCTCAGCCTTCTCCATGCCCTAAAAACCTGGACCGGCGGTTCACAGCGCACGGAAGAATCGAGCACATCAAATGCCGTGGCAATGATAGACGCCTTTACAGAGTCAGTCTGTCAGCACACGAGGACACCACTTACTCTGTGCCACAAGTCATTCTGGTACAGATACAAAATGAATTTATTATTTAGGTCGTGATAATGCCTGGAAATCTGTTGAGCTCTCGCAGGGACTGTAGAAACAAACAGCAAAGGGCCAGCCCTACTCAAAAGAATTCGGTCTGGGAAGTGAGACCTAACAGGTGCATGAGACAAACAAGCAGGTCAGGGCGGAAGGCAAGGGAGACAGTGTGAAAGAAATCAGGGGCTGAGAGCAGTTCTTAGCCAGTAAGAAGCAATAATCACCATCACAGATGCTTAGCTCTAACAGCTTGACAAGATCCCTTTCTTCACATAGGAGCTGTGTTTGATTGCTCCCATACTTGTTTCCATCTAAAAATCCCCATTTTGCAATGTCTTCGTGACACTCCAAACGTCCACAAAGCTCTTTGAAGTTGAATTTTAATGTGTTTATCGACACCAGTTATGATATTTCAAAACACATGGACTACAAATTGTTACCATGCACTCCTAGTGTTTACAGTAATCCCCATATTAAAACAAACTCGGCCTTTCCTGATGATTTTATATCTTTTTGCTGACTCACTTGCCCATGTTTATTGAAACTCCTGTTGAGGGTTTTTTTCAGTATTCAACACTTTTGAAACATAAAACCTGCTATCTGCAGATTTCATATACTTTTGAAACATTTTGCATTCATTTTTATGGGCACCACATGGCCAAAATCCTCCTCTTCAGTTTTCCTTCCAGATCTGTGACTTGCGATATGGGTTTCCCATGCTCAAGCCCAGCAGTCAACCCCGCGCCTGCGGCCAGTCTCGGTGTTAGAACTGCTGCCAAGACCTGGCCCAGCGATGGGTGGCTCCAGGACCTCAGCCCTGACGCAGCAGCTCGGCCAGAGGACGTTTCCCTCTGATCTCTGTGTGCTAGAGGTGGGCTTAAGCTGCAGCAAGGGAAGATTTTTGGAGCCCGCACCGTTGCCCGTTAGAAACGATAAGGGTAGTTCTTCCTTCATTTGACCAGCGCTGGACCGCTGAACCCGGGAGGTCTCTCCCATCCTAGGAGGACACCTTGGCTGCAGCCCCCGAGGAACGCGAAGCTGCCCGGTGGGTCAAGTTCAGGACTGCGACAGGGCTTTGCCACCCTCAGGGGGTCACTCTTAGTCAAGCGGGGCCAAGAGAGATGACTGTCCGGCTCCTGAAAGCAGCGGGCCAGCAGGCACTTGGAAGTGGACGCTGTCAAGTCGCTTGAGACCACGCGGCTCGTCAAAGTCTGCGGCTCTGAGCCGCGAAAACTTTCGGTAAGCAACTCAGAGCCTGGAAGGTTGGGTGCTCCACCACGCGGCGTGAAGCAAAAACGTTTTAAAACTTGATGTTTCGGTGTCTGCTGTTACAAGGGAACAACCTTATAAAAGTCCCTATAAAGCATGAGACAGGCGCAGACTCCTCGTACTGGCCCCAAGACCCTTTCAGCACCAAACCTCCTTGGTGGTGCCGCGGGCAGCTGCACCAACCAGTGCCAGGGAGCGGGGAGCGGAACCCACTCCTGTAGCAGGACCCACTCCTTGTTAATGTCCCCAGACAGACCATCTGGAAAGCGAAGTTGAGAAGACGTGTTAATTTTGGCAGTGAACAAAAGCACTGGGGAAGGCAGTAAAAAAATCAATGTTTGCTAAATAGAAAAAAAGGATCTAAATTGGGGGAAATTTCATTTATTTTATAATTCCTAAAAGGTATTGGAGGGAGGGAAATTGAAATGGTAAACAAATTATAAAATATAAAAAAAGTTACAATGCATTGTCCTTTTAAAGGAAACTTAAATTACTGCATTGCTAAATTGGAAGAGCTCTGGGAACTCATTCATGGTCTTCTACTCTTTAGACTCACAAAGTCTAACCGGTATCTCTAGGGGTGGCTGGATTTAATAGTATCATCTAAAATGTAATAAACCCTGCAAGTGATGAACAACTGGGAAGGTGCAGAACCCACTGGGATTCAAATTTAATTCAGACGATTTGGAATTCAGCATCTGAGAACTACTCAGAGTTCACATGTTATTTTCCACGTTGGAGAAAAGAAAATAAGATCTATACCTAGGAAGTGATATAAATTATGCACAAATAAAAGGCTTGGTTGAAAATTCATATATTTAAAATAATAGTCTTGATTATTTGAAAATGAAGAGAAGTCCGGGAAAAGACTTCTTATATTTTTTATTGTCTGAACGCTCTGAATCAGGTAAAACAATTTCACTAAGCTGAACTCCAATCACTTATCCACAAATTAACCTTTCCTGGGTAGAACCGAGGCCTGGTGGCTCCACTCTCTGAAATAACTCCATCTCCTACAGGTTGCCCTAGAATACTAAAAGGAAGAAGACAAGTTTTAGGATTAAGACACGGAAGGGTAGCTGACGGAGCTGCGCAGTGTATTTCTCGGTCTCTCAGCTCCTGTCTGACCATAAGCATGTCTCTCCAGATGTGCGCTGCAGTGACCGCCTATAAAACAGCTGCACCAACCTCACACACCACCTCCTGCAGCTCAACAGAGGGACGGGTCCAGACCGCACCTGATGCCTTTCAGCACAAGACCGGCACAAATACTAACGCTTGACGTGAAAACAAAAGCGAAGCAACGCTTTCTATAAGCCTGCAAGAGCACTCCCCGCTCAGACCGCTTCAGGACGAGCGGATGGTAAAGAGACGTGGTCTCCAGCTGGCCCTCGGACATCTGCTTACGGCTCCTGTGTGCCACTCCTGTTACACGTTCGGCTCCGTGTCTGCTCAGGGAAGAGCCTTTGTAAAAGAAATCAGAGTTGTTGGGAGTTCTGAGACTGTACGACGGAAAAAAGGGAAAGCAGGGCTCTCTTACCCTTGGAAAACTGTTAATTCAGCATTAAATACATACCGAGCTGTTCTGGAATCTCATTGTTACTTTATATAGCCAAGTACCATTACCTCTAACTATATTCCAATGGCTGTTGGACTTGGGTTTACGAGCAAATTGTTAAAAGCTGTGTCTGAGGTATGAAAGCGACAAGTGGAAAGCATTCCCATGAAGTATGCAGGATGGCTGGAACTGGGCCAGCGGTTTAGGTCAAAACTCAGTCACATGTCCTGCTAGCTGGTCCGGAACATCCTTCAAATCCAGCTAAGCAAACAGCTCGGAGAGCTCTGTGCCAAGTGCCAACTCCAGCTGGCATCCTGGGACATTTTATTCTACAGTTGTTGCAGTTTTGGAGGTTATGAAAAGTTTACTAATGAGAAACATTTCGGGATGCTGTGCCAACAATCTAGGCTGAAGGAAGAGCTGTAATGACATGAGCATATATAACTTTGGTGGAAAGTCTGAAACATCGGTTCCACACCCTGAGAACTGCCTCTCTGTTTATAAATCCCAACAATTCTGAACATCAAGAGAAACCCGTCTGCTTGCTCTTAAGATGTTTACATTGTGCTTTCTAAATATTTAAAACCATTGATGAAATTAAAGACAACTTTCACGATGCTGTGTTCCTCAGTTATTTCGTTCATTTTGGTTTGCAGGGCCAGTGCTCCTTTTGTAAACAGGAATTTGATATAGCAAAAGGGACGGGAGACCACTGGGCAGCCAGGGATTCTCAGCAAACAATTTTGGTAACCCTCTTTATAAATAATCTTACCAAATTTCTGTTGGGAAATAATATATTGTTTAGCTTTCTGAGGAAGAAGCACTTGCAACCAGACCTATAAGATGCAGAAGATTGGGTGGGTGGGTGGAGAAGCTGCCTCTCAGGATCCTGGTATCAACTATAGATGCAGAGCCCATCTGTGTGTTGTTCAGTGTCAGAGAAAAGGGAAGCCAAGGAATCATTACACCGGATTCTCACAACAGAAAAATTTAAAGGACTTTCTCAGCCGCCATGTTTCTCTCTCGCATTTTCAAAGTCCTCCTTTGGCTGGTGCTCCAGCTGGCATTCGACGGACAGAAAAAGAAAATAAACCCATGGTTCCCAGAGGATTTCTAGCAGAATATTCAACATATTAGAAGTGAAAGAAGAAATACTGAAAGTGCAAGCAAACCCTCTGTTCCCATCTTCACTCTAAGGCAATATTTGGGTGCAGTAGGAGTGCAGAGCAGTGTTTGTCTCTCTACCAATGCTATTCATCACTACGTTTACCATATTTTCCTTTTCTTTCCATAACTCCTGGCTTCGCTCATGTCTGGGTGTTTTCTAACCAGCCTTAAGGCGATAAATCTAAGCTGTCAGCATTGGAAGAAAATTAATGTGAGAAGTTGTTCCAAAGGCCACCAGCCTTTTCCCGACTGGGTGTGCTGTGTTAATCCAGGATTCCTCAACAGCTTTCAATGTTTTGCTATTTTCACAAGGTTTTGAGGCTACAGATGCATTTTTTGAAGAGCAGCTTTGAATCGTATCCTGTAGGATACCGAATTACTGGAGTTTCTTCAGATCGCAAAGAGAAGCGAAGGTGCTCGGCGCAGGCCCAGATCTGACCTTGGCTATCTCTGGCCAAGCCACAAGCAAAACCCAGATCCAGAGTGGGAACGCATCGGGGTCTGAATCTGGGTTGAACTTTTCACGAAGAAAAAGGCCAAGTGATTAAAAACCAATCCTGTTCCTATGCCCCGTAGTGATGACGCTGGTTGAATTATTCATTGTGAGTTATTTATCCAAAGAATGCAGCTGGCATTTTTGCTGAATACATTACTTGCAAGTTTTGATTTCTTGTTTCATTACTCACTCTGTTCTGTACCACTCAGAAACTCCAACCTCTTCATTTCTGAAAGTCTCTTTTCTGAGTCTGAGAAAAAGAACACTTGGGAAACAACCTTCAGCTGGTGCTGACCTGATACAGCAAATACCTCCCTGGGAAAGGACAGCCTGGCAGTTAAGGCATTTTCCTGGAACTCAGGGAAGCAATGTTCTTTTACCCCATTCAGCTGCAGATGAACTCCGTAACCCTGGGCAAATCACTTAGTTCCCTGTACCGCTGGCTGCACATTTATAAAGTGGACATCGTATTTCTCTCTGTAAGATACTGTAAGGCTAGATATGTTAAAGATGATGAATTGCCTAGTTACTATGGAAACTGGAAAAGCACCTAATGCAGATGGATGGGTTTAGAAACAGATCCACCTGACTGAAAAATCATGAGCAATTGGGAACTTCATTAGGTAAAATTCATCATGTTGTAATCAGAAGGATTGTGGGAGCCACTCAAAACTTCCTTTAACAGAAAGTACCGGCTTACTAGATTTGACTCTGGATAGACACTGAAGATTTTCCCTTGTATATTTTCAAACTCTCCAGTTTAATATATCTGTTCAAATTTGTTTTTCTCCCAGGGCTTGGGATGTTTAGGTAGCAAGTAAAATCCTTGTCCCATGGAACAAAGATCATTAAAACCAGAACAGTGACTGCAGAAATCAGCCCAGAAGTCTAAAGACTGGGACCTACTGAGAAAGAAGTTTAATTCCAAACCTAAAATCTCATGAGCCATTTAAAGAGAAAGTACCGAGCAACTGCTGAATGCAACTGTGGCAGTTTTTCCTCCACCGGGAGACTACTGTTTCAATTATGTCCTCACAAAACACTGCTGCTCTCTGCTTTTGGATCAGACTTCATCTGCCAGCTGCTCAACCAGACATCTAGAGGTAGGTCAGTTAGAGTTTTGTCCAAGTACAAATCGAGCAAGGACTTCAAAACCCAGGCCGGCGTTTGCGTGCTAATCCCTGTCGCAGAACCAACGGAGAGAACCCACTCGTCGTTTCTTTTGCCCGGGTCCTAACCAAACATGGTATTTGCTTGCTTAGTTCTCAGAAGCTGACTGACGAATTTGTTTTTTAGAGAGGTATTTAAAATATGGAGGTTCCCCCCCTCCTGCGACACATCCAATTATAATAATTTGGAGGTATTTCAAACTTTAGACCTCGAACCACTCCTCATTGTCCTATCAAATTATCCAGGTCTTTGACATGAAAAGTCATTATTTGCAAAGACTCCCGGTAGCAGCACTTACTGAAGTGAGGCTGCTCAGGTTTGGGAGTTTAAAAATGGGTTTGCCATTGCAAATGGCTCATCGAGTTACAGTTGTGTCTCGGTAGGGTAAAGCACTCAAGGCTTTCAATTGCAGCAGGCCCTGCTGACTCAGGGAATGAAAGCTATGGAACTGCTGGCAAAGGAAATGCTAATAATTAAAGCAGTAATCGTGACTCTGGGGCAAGAAATAAATGCCTACAGGGTGACGCGGGATTGAATAGACAAAGCAAATAAGAGCCTCATGCTGCACAATGCCACAGAGCAGTGATTACAGCTGGCAGCAGAACCCCCCGGCTTTCTGTGCCAGCACGACGGGTACCGCCGGGTAAGGCTCACGAAAACCAGCCCGCCTTCCCCAGCAGGACCAGCAGGCAGCGCGTTGGGCGGGAGAGGCTCGGTCAGCACGCAGCTCCACGCACATCGCCCGCTCTCCGTTTTGTGCAGAGGGAAGACTCTCGCCCAAACACCGGGAAACCGGTGCCACGCTCCGAGGACTCGCGCTGGGCACCCCAACGGGTCGTGCTCTTCCCGTGAGAGAATGCCCTCCCGTTTTCAGTAGAAGTGGAGGATGCTCCCCTTGCCTAGTGGGCGTGACAGGTCCACGCTGCCGTTAAAATCAAGACCACTAACGACATTCGCAGTGTTTCGGCCAGAGATGGCCTCATTTGTGCCGTAAGTTATTTTGGAGGTGTTATTATTGAAACAGAAACATTGATCGTGAAATGACGACAGCAACAGTAGAAAGCAATAATGATAACTTTGACCTTGCGCTGCACATTACAACCAAGATCCCCAAAACGCTTTCCAAACAACTACCCCCCCCACCTCGGTCCTCTTCCGAGAGGATGGTCAGCTGCTTACTTATAGTGGAAAGCAATTAATAATACAAATACTTTACTGATAAAAATTTTTCCGCACAAGTCACTAGCGCCCCCCTGCTTAAATAAAATGTCATGTGCAACGGTGAATGAGAACAGACAGGCCACATCCAGTTTGGAACGGAGGAGAATGGGCTACCTGTTTAATTTCAGACAACACTAAGATACCTGAAAACATTAGATTTCTATGAAGTAGTTCCCAGGGAGCAATCCCATGTCACCCATGGCAGGTGAAGTGCTAAACACCCTCAAGGAAGTACAAGCTCTCTGAAGATGAGGGCAACCAGCAAATAGCTCGGATCTCTCCCTGAAGGGCGATGCGTAGGACGTGCCTCTGAGTAAAGTCCAGCACATGTGTAACCTGGCCCCTTGCGACTGGCAAATAACTTAATTTACCATCATTCAGGTGTCAGGTTCCACTTCCTTGTTTGCTGAATGTAATAATATCCCGCAGTATCTGGCTTGCACAAGGGACTAAGAGAAGTAATTTGACAGCAAAAATAAACAAATGAAAGGAGTCTTTAAATACATCAAAGGGAAAGTGTGCTACTATCTGTGGGACCATCATCAGAAGCTGTACCGCTGGATGCTAACCCTGAAGCAGAGATGAACTTCATGTTACTGCCTCCAGGGCCACAGGTCAAGAAACACTTTGCCCCTGCTTGTTACGCTTGCTATATACTTGCTGTTTGTTATACTCTATTTGCGATACTTCAAATTCATGTGAATTTTCTCTTCCCAGTCTGGAGATTGTCCTCCCCAAGGAATAAATTTTACCCTTTATCCTAAGGTTGCAGATAGGAAGCTACTAAATTTGGCCCAGGAAATCCTTGTCAGGAAGGCACTTAATTTCAGGAATAAAGACAACCTGGCAGAGGGAATCTGGTCCAGGATATTAGGAGTGGAAAGTGAAAATCTGCTGTTACACCATCAGTAAAATAGAGCGTTGCAAAGAAGACTTCTTCCAGAAAGGGCTGGGAGTCTTTCATTAAATGCAGCTAAGAAAAAACTCGGTGTTTTTTTTCATTTGTGGGTGTTTTTTTCTCTCTAACAAAACTGGCCTAATGATGGGAGTAATTAAATTATAATGCCTCCACTATTGTTTGAATAAGGCAAACTCCCTCACATGCCGTTAATGTACTACTGCCAACAGCAGCCAGGGAACAGCCTCGACAATAGAGAGGATTTTCCAGCTCACTGTGCGATTTGATCTCTATAAACCTCCCATAACATATACTGTACGGCAGTAAATCATTTATAACATTATTATCCGCCCATCTGGGATCAGAGTGCAACCACTAAGACAACGCAAGAAATCTGGGCTCCTTTCAGCACTCCGTGAAATGAACCTCATTGGTAAGATTTCATTAATTCAGCAATTCAACAACTAGATCACGCTCCCTACAGGAGGGACTGTACTTTCCATTGGCTACTTTCCTAGCATTTCCCATGGCTCTGGTATTTTTATTCTCCAGTATTGCTGATACTTTCACTTGTATTTCAAAATGGTTATTGCTTGAGCGTGGTTGGCTGGTTGCAGTCCAGTTCCTAGTGAAAGAAGGAAGTGGTTTTGGAGAAAAAAATACCATGTTTTCCAAGTTAGCATCAGACTTTGTTCCCAGCTTAGCTTTGGTGAAAAGCCTTCTGAAGCCTCCTTCTGCAAAAGCCCTTCTGAATTTCCTAGCTCAGAACTGGAGTAGGAAAAAAACCAGCGTGAGTCAAAGCTCCCCCGGGCTCGGCTGCGTGTGCGGAGGCAGCGGCAGGCGGCTCGGCGAATACGCCTTCTCCATCCCAGGTTGTCACAAGCTATGGACACCAGCAAAAAAGGGTTAAAACGCCTTCCTGCGGAGCTTCGCTTTACCCACCACGAGCTATATCTCACAACGACATTCCTCCTGCACGAACATCAGCCCGGCTGAAAACTCAGGGGTGACGCAAGACCGTGCGTCAACCTCACAGAAAATCTGCGTGTTTGTATCAAAGGCTGTAAAACGTGGTAGCTGCCAGTTTCGCCCCACGGACGAAATTTCAAGCCTAAATCTCAAAGTGAAATTCAGGCCATAGGCCGTTGCCTACAGCTTGACCAAAGAAAACTTTTGCACCGCCTTCTGGGAACAATCTCTGCCAAATTCCACACAGATCAAATGCACGCGTGTCCAAATGTTAAAAATTAATTAACACAGAAGACCACCACTTCACTTGTTACCTAGAGCATGAACCAAAGCCTGCTGAACGCTGGCTTTCCCCAGCCCCACGAGCAGCACCTCTACAGGTAGGAGAAGACGGCAGGGCTGTCCTGGAAGAACTGGGCTCTTCCACAAGAGCAGGACATCTTCAGGAAAGAGGGACAAATCAGGGGGAGTGGGGGAAAACTCGTGTCGCTGGCCATGGTATGAAGAACTCGTGAACGTGGTAGAGCACAATTTTCTGTGTGATTTCTCGGCATAAACATCAGTAAACGGAAAGCTAAGGCAGTGACGGCGCAACCATCAGCAAGCTGCTTATAATCAGAGTCGTATTAGCATTGAACCTGCAATCTTTTCTATGCGCACCTGCAACAATATTAGCATTAAATAAAAATAGCAGAGCTCACCAAGTCTCTTCAAAGCATCATTTATTTCAGAGCCTCTGAATCACTTTATGTAGGCTTAATCAGTTCATATACATATACGTTAATTTATCTAAACTGGTTACCTAAACCCAAGGCAGTTCTTTGGCTACAAGCCCATAATTTTTCACATATTCTTCAGAATAAAAGGAGAAATTCACTGCTTCTGTACTGAGCTGCTTTTAATCCAGAAGAAGTGTATCAAGAAAGAGACCGACTTTCAAACCGCCCCTTGATTATTTGCTGCAACTAATGTTTTTGTACCAGCTCTTTTTTAATGTATCCAGCCACGAGACCAGATTTTCTTTGGGTAAACATTAAAAGATAACATTAGAAAAGCCCTCCCACAAAACCTACAGTCCTCTGCCGGTTGACCAGCAACAAACCACGCCGTCCCCGTCTTTTGGGGGAATAAAACCCACTGGCCTAAGCAGACAGGGAGAGAACTGTCCAGCCCACAGCGACTGCTGCTTAAATCGCAAACGCCTCTGCCTGCCCGGGGTTCGGTGTCCCCGCGCGTTCGGCTGGCCAAGCGCAATACCTTTCATTTCTTTACAAAGCTGGGGATGACTGACAGGCCCTGCTTTTCCCTAAAGAGGCCAAATTCAATCCAGCTCCCTTTTGGGATGCCGCTCCTGAAACCCATCCAAACCCCGTCTCCCCAGCCCTGCTTCTGACCTGCCCGTGCTGCGGTAGGTAGCGAGCAAAGCGTTTTTTTCATCGGGTCAATCCCCAGCCCTCCTCAAATGTCGTATCTTTTCAACACACCTGACGGGGCAAAACACACCTTGGCTCTGTCTCTGCTGGAGCCGTGTTCCAAAGAAGCTGCGACTGGGGATATGTCCGAGTGTCCTTTCCAGGCTCACTCTCCCTGTATCATACTCGCGTCCTCGGCTGTACCTCACCAAGGCATCAGAGAACTGTCACCTACGTCTAATAAGCCTCTGTGACACACTCACTTGCAAAGCTAAGTGATAAAAGTTCTCAGAATAAAAACCAATACACAAACACAGATTTGAAAATAGGGACCAGAGCCCTCTTCTATGCTTTCCTTGCTTGCAGCTTCTCTTTTCCTTTTGACCGAAACAGCATCTTATCCTTGCAGCCCGTTTCAAATATATATGTGTGTACACATACAAATACACATATAAATATATTCCAATTCCAAGCAGCAGCTACTGGGGCAAATGAAAATATTTGTGTACGCAAACAGACCAATAAACTACTCATAACTGCCAGGTGTACCATAATAAATATCTCTCTACTCTGAGTGGCTTTTGATGTTCTTGTTACTATCAAATAACTCACACATCCTAAAGACAAAGCCAATTTGTTCTACAAAAATCACAGAATGTTTTTAATCTCAGCATAAAAATCATTGTGTTCTTAACATTTCAGAGCTTCCCCGGGCCAAACGCTGCCACGACAAAATGTTCATGCGCTGGCGACACATGCTGTGTTCTGCTAAAGCTTGTACCAAAAGCAGGCAGATCACGGTCTAACACGCACATACTTACCAGGATTGTGGATTTATTTAGCTTAATCTAACCTGAATGCCTGTTTGTAATGTAAGTGAATATCTAAACAGATTATTAAATGTAACAGCAATAGCTTTTTTACGAAAATCACTGGGATTATTCGAATACTAGACGAGAAGAAAGAAGAGTGTTTGAGTAACATGATCTGCCAAAATAGGACGGAAACTCTTTAATAGCACCTTGCCAGAAACAATGCATGGCAGAGTCTGTTTTAAACAAGATGATTTTTCAGAATATTGTTACTGACTTTTTGTATAGTGTTAGTGAGGTTTGTGTACACTAATAAAAAATGAAAGCTGCTATTAAAAACAAATCAATGGACTGTACCTGGTTTTGATCACACAAGAGCTGGCCATTGGCATCGGTATTTGCAGCATCTGTTCCAATTAAGACTTGTTTTCTAGTTTAAAGATATTAGTCCAATCACTAGTGTTCTGTTGCAAACATGAATAGAGCATTGTTCTGGCAGAATGTAGTTAAACAGACTCCACAGACTCTATTAAACAGCTTTGCTACCCAATTAGAATGGGAAGGAGTCAGGCAGACATGACTGTACTGTGTACCCTCTGTTCCACATGTATTTTTATGGATGCATAGTCAATGAAAACAGTTAACGTGGAACATGTGTTAAGAAAACACAGACTGCATGCTGTCTTCCAGCATGACAAATGGCGCATCAAGCAATTTATCAGGATTTAATGGACACCAAATTTAATGATGATATAACGACTGTGTGTAAACCAATGCACAAGAATGGTGAACCATGCTACTTCAAATGATGAAAATAATTGTTTGAAGCTTGGCAACACAGAATCCTCAAAGTCTTAAAGCAGACAAGGACTATGTTCTTGCCAACCTTTGGGTGTTGCATTGGGTAGCTTTAGACCTCAGGCTGATGACCACAGTAGGCAGTGGGATTTTCCAGGATGTTCTGTACTTGACAGAGTGGTTATTTATTGCAGACAGCTTGAAGGCTGACATGGGTATAAGATAATACTTGGTAGAGATGACGTGGTGTCAAATGGACCATGTTGCATGTGATACAAGAGTGGAGATCAATAAGCAGTATGTATTTACCTCGTTTAATTGACTAGGGATAGAAAAAGGCTATAGGAGTGAGAAAGATTTGTAAGTTATTCTGCTAAGACATAACTGTTCAGAGCGTGGTATTTATTGATGGGTAGCATGAAAGCAAGGTTCACCTTTCTTAAGAACTGCCCTGCTTTTGGAATGTGTTTCTAACACCTGAGATACTGCTAACGTGTTATCTACTGATTTTTATCAGGGAAAAAAGTTGACATATCTGGCCCATCCTGGCACCAGGAGAAGACATGTACAGATTTTCTGGGGTTTGCTGTTCCTTGCTTTTGGATCTCCACAGAAGTGCCTCATTCACTTCATCCAGACCACCTCTACAAATCCGTCTGAGGTGCTGCACTTCTGACAGTTTCTGCTGAGTCAGCTATCCCCACTTTTTGCCTTGCTGTCCACTATTGGCTAATCAGAAAGAAAGCTTGCATACAAACAACACTGTGAAGAACCCAAGGGAAACAATTCTGCCTCATGCACAGACTATTCTTCCCATGGTATTCAGCCTTGTGGCTCTGTGCCTTCAGTGGACGGGCTTTTTTTTGTAGTTGCATGTCGTCTGCAGTCAGTTAAAAACGGGTTAGTGCAATAGCAGTGCTGTGGAAACTCCCTACAGCACCAAGGGCAAAAATCACACCAAGAGCTTTGCACAGAAAAAGCCTCAATCCCAAGAAATGAACCATACTTCAAACAACATAGCACTCCGGTAATATCCCTTCTTACCATAGCACCCGGCTGCAGTCCAAGCCAGGTGAGGGTAACGCTAGAGGGACTGCCCACGACGTTTCGGGCTCCATCTCCGAGCCCGCAAGCTACCTTTCCTTCAACAAAATTTTTCATCCACCTTGGCCTCCGTCCAGCGCGCTTGCTCTCTGCTGGCGGAGCCGCGGGGACCTGCAGGGATTGCCTCGGGGCTCAGCAGAACAGCCGCGCTCACCGACAACTCTTTTTTGCTGGACGGAGGACCAGGCAGGTCAAGTGCCCGGGAAGGAGGCTACCGGGAGAAGGTCCTCGAGTGACCGCCTGAGTCAGATTTCTTACCAAAGCCAGCGCTTGCAAACGCAGCGGGGATTGGATGCCTGGGCCTCATGGGCAGCTTTAAGGCATATGCAGGGAAATGTACCTTGTATCCCCTGCTGCAATTTTATAAGGTATTACATACCCTACTGTGTATCGGAGCTGTTGCTGCTTTGACTCCAGCTAATTAGCTTTTGTAGCTTTGATGGATGGATTGATTCAGCAGTTAAACAGAGATAAATTAACTGTCTATCTAAACAGAGTTTAAGTGAGGAGGGAATTCCGATTAGAATGTTATTTCATGCAGCACTGCTCTTCTTTCTCAGCAACTGCTGGAAACCGCTAGCTTCCCTTACAGAAGAAGCCCACAGAGCAAACTCCCGTTCAGACCTGCAGAGCTCTCTAGGAATTCAGCAAGCCTGCAGGCCTTCAGAGGACATACCTGCGTCAGGCTATGCGCTACGCACTTGGTGCAAACCAATGATGCTGCAATCATTTCTACAGGTTGAAGAACCAGGAATTTAATTTCCTAAGACTGTCAGTAGCATCTGAAATGTATTTCATTCCGAAGCCCATTAGAACGCCCAAAATCCAGCAAAAAGTTTGATTTTTCTATTCACTCATAAAGACTTTTATGTTAAAATGCTTTTTTTGTCCTGAAGTGAGAAATACCTATAAAAGTCTTTAAAAGGTGTAATTACAGAACTAATATAAAAATCTTTAACAGCTGTGATAAAGACTTAGAGAAAGATAGGTTTTGTTAAAATTGCATGCATCATTGAAGTACTGCAACGTGCAAGTAGTTTAAAAAAATAAGTACAGCCATCACCTAAATACGTTAAACAAACATGCATCAAGCTAGATGAACTGTAGATCATTTCATGTAAATATTAACTTTTAAAGCTTTCCAACTGACAAAACTCAGGCAACAGAGAATGCCACTTTACTTGCATCCTCATACACTCAACAGTCCTGGAACGGAACCAATAGCGGAAAAGAAACAAAAACAAGCAAATGCAATGCAAAAAACAGTGCTTAACATTTCTGTAGACGTGGCCGATGAAAGCTGGCACAAGGATGAACTTCCCTGGATGCCTCACCTCTTCAGTAAGAGTAACGTGCTAGCACTGGAAAAGCTGGCCAACTCCTAAACTTACGCTCAAGCCAGCTTTGTTGTCTCTTCACTCGGGTGCTGGAACATGTGAGCCCAATGTTCAGGTCACCAAGCATAAAAAAGAGCCTTGTTTTACGTTAAAAATGCAAAAAAGACTGATGAAGAGAGTAATCAAGCAGCCTCTAGGCAGAACAAAATAAAGGTTTTTCTGGTCTCTTCCTAAAATACTCTGAGTTTTTTGAGCCAACCTATCTGAAAAATCTTCTTCCTTGACCTTGCTCAGCTTTGGTTGTCCAATTTCACCAGTTAGCTGTTCCACGGTGGGGCAGGAATAAGATCTTTTCGTGGTCAAAGTGTGATTCATACCCTATGGCCTGGATGAAGCATCTCACGGAGACTGCATTTAATCATCTCTTCCTATTCACCTGTCTTCAATCCAGCACAAAAGCCCTTTTCTCCAAGGGTCAGAGTGGAACAACCTGTCCGGTTTAGGCTGTCGCATACTAGGTGCTGAGGCCCACTTCTACCAAATCCTAGTGGCACCTTCCCCCAACTCCACGAGCCTTTTCACCACCTCTCAGTAGTAGGTTCTGACACTTGTTTGCTGTTGCAATGCATCTACTCTGCAAATTACACCCAGCTTTGTTCTATACCACTGGTGTTCTGAAGGGAGGACACAGAGGGATGAACATGACCCCAAAAGAGATAAGCAGGTAAAACAGAAAGGGGCATCTTTCTCTCATACAAAGCACATTTCTTTTTGTATGCTTTTTCTTTCCTCAAGAACCTTAATGAGGCTTAGTCACACCAAGGAGAGCCAAGGGTATGAGATTTTTCTTTTCTGTTGAAGACGCTGTAGATACATTAAAACTAATTACTCCTTGTTATATGCTCCAGTAGGATGAGAAATTCCATTTAAGTTAGAATAGGAATTAATGTCAGTGGACAACTTCTTTTGCTGTGTGAAAAGAAAGAACCGGGCAGCGTTCGGTGGCAGAGCTCTCGGGAGCAACCCCACTGCCCCAACCCCAGCATTGCCGCATCATGTTATTCTGCATCGCCAGATACCATCGCGGCTAAGGGGGGGACCCGTCCTCACTGCCCACAGCCGCATCTCCTAGGCTTTTAATAAAAAGCTTTTTTAATAAAAAGCCCAGCCAGCTTGCTGGCTGCCATTCAGTTCACTCTCAGAAGACAACGGTGGATCATAGTGTCTCCAGACTATTTTGCAGCTCACCTGATGAGATGAGCACAATACCTAAAACTGCAGCTCAAACAGGTTTTTAATGATAGACTCAATTCTTTCTCTAGAGGGAAGAAGCTACGGATGACAGCCTTTACCGCAGAAACGCACTATTCCATAAATACGCTGGAACAGGTAACATTCGGGCAAGTACATTTTCAATTCGGACACAACCCACATGCCTGGCGTAGTCTTAATGATTTTGCATCCTGAAGAAAAACTTCGTGTCCCTTCTGCACCTCACCTACGCAGCAAGAACAGCCACGCTTGCTGATAAGCAAAAGCGATAGACTCTTATCGCACGACAGCCCTTGCAAAACAACGTGAGAGAGCGAGCACGAATCCCTGGAGCGGTGAGGAAGGCGAGGAGCGGGACCGGAGTGCAGCCGGGCGGCCGAAGCTGCAGAGGCAAAGATTGCCTGTTCCGAGTCGACCGGGATTCACGTGCAAACGCTAGAGAAAACTTGTGTTACCTCCGTCTCTTGCTTTTGCGCCGCGCACGTGGGCACGTGAAAGGCACAGCGCCCGGTGGACCACAATCACCTCCTACATCTCCGTGAGCATCCCCGCGAGCGCAGGCGGGTCTGTGCATCAGTTCCAGCGCTGCCAAACAGGATCGCTTTCATTCGCGGGGAGATTTGAAAGAGATATTTGAAGTTCGCAAAGTACTTCCAAGCTCTAAGTGCAACTTCTTGTTATTAATAGGATATTTTAGCCCATCTGTGCAAACTGTGCAAACAGCAGCAATATTATCCAGGGCTTCTCATGTTTATGCACTTCAAGCGGATCGCCTTACTCTCTGTAAGCAAGTATGTCTTTACATCACATTTGACTTTTTTTTTGTCTTTCCGAAGCTGTTTAGCCTTTTGTTATTATTTTAACTGTTTATTTCTTTAACAGCTCATTATTTTCAGTGGGCTCCTGTGTCTCATTACACACAGTTCAGTTTTAAGAGGAAATTTGTACTTTATACAGGTTTACTCTGCCTAAAAACATAATCATAAGTGTTTCCTCCTCTGCTGATAGTCATCTATATAAAGACTCTTCTGTGCTTTACATTACAATCCTTTTGTATGAAAAGTTTTACTTGCCTGAAGTGAACTGGAGAAAGTCACAAATACCTCCAGAAAATGTTCTTGATCTGTTCGAATTTAACCTATGTGCAAGAATTTTCCTTCAATAAGACTAGCTTGGGGAAAGAAACTCTTTCATCGCTTATATTGCTAGTGTTATTTCTACAGAACAGAAGAGCTCTATCTGCATCACAACATTTAATCACCTTCCCAGGTCTCGAGAGACTCCGAGACAAATGGTCATAGAATAAAAAGCAGAAAAGGTTACTACAGCCAGCCAGCATGCAGATAGAAGAGATCTGAAATTTCAGCTGCACATGTGCACCACAGAAATCCTCTGGCATTTGCAAAATGATGCAAAAAAGCTTATGAAAACAGACATTTCTTGTGGCAGCTTCATTACTGCATCACCCGGCCTGACCAGAAATTCAGCCAGAACATACATTATTTGGGTCCTTTCTGCTTTTTCTTTGGCCTGAACTAGAGACGGGCATTGCACAGACGCTGTCAAATGTCTCCTCCCCTATCCCATGGTTTGATTCTAGGGTCATTTAATTCAGGAAGGAAAGTTAGGCAGGATCAGTTTTTCAGAACGTGTCAATCTCTTCCCTGCAGGTTCTTGCACGTCCAATTAAATCAGAGATGCCCTTTGGTTACGTGTGGCACGAGGAATGTGAATCCTCTCTGCGCTCAGCCACAGGCGGTGTGATGGGACAAAGCCCCTCAATTCCAGTTCTCAACTGAGTCCATGTGAGGGCTGTGTCCTGTGATCCGCCTCTGCCTCAGTTTCTCTATAAAATGGTGATTGAAGCTGCAAAGGTGATGACTGTATGCAAGGAGCAGCCTCCTGACAATACGTTTAGGTGAAGGGACGTGATTTCATCAACTCCGTAAATGCAGGCGAAGTAGCACGCAGTGAATCTACGCTGACACGCAGTGCCTCAGTCACAACACAGTTAACAGGGTGCTTTTTAAAAAAAAAAAAGGAGGGCAGAAAAAAACCCTGAGAAGATGCAACTAAAGCGGTGAGAGGGGATCCTCGCTTCTGCCCGACGCTACTTTCCTTCCAGGTGCCAAAAGATTAATGTCCCACCTGCGCAGCCACGGGAGACACCTTTCCGATACGTCGTGCCGAGAGCGGCACGGCTAGCAGGGCAGCTCCTCTCCTAGCACGCTCCACCGGCCGAGAACAAAATCCCAGTGTAGAATTTAAATAACCTTCTGGCCTGAAGGTGACGGTGCTGCCAGCAGAGCCAAGGTAACGCTGCATCAAAACTCCCATTTCTTAAGACATAAATCATCGACGTGATACATCACAGAAGAGAAGTCCCAGGGTGCAGTGGGTGAGGCTAATATTGACCCACGCAGCAACGTGCAAAAGAATCCATCACCCTGCCTGTCTCTGGCCTGTAAAGGTGTAACGTTCATCCTCGCCTCCTGTAGCCTGATGGCTTCGCTCTGCGCAGAACTGTTCGCAAGCAGGAGCATAATGAATATGTTAACTTATTCGGCACTGATATCTCATCTGTTTTAAGTTAGGAATACACTTAAAGACACGCACCTAAAGTAAAGCGGAAGCATCTGACAAATTTATGTATCGTATCATGGGTGTTTCTTTTCAGAACAAGTTATTAAAATACTAAAATCCATCAGCCATTTTTTCTTTGGCTCGCTGTAACAAACCCCAAGGCCTTAAGGTTTAAGTTTGCTACTGGAATCACGCAAATTAGCTCATTGGTACAGGGCCCCAAGATTCGGGTTCTCTGAGTCAGATGTGCAACAGCATGTACTTTTTCCAGTGCGTGCTTAAGTCACCCAAGCGTGCAAGAATCAGTCCACTTTTATGAAGCTGAGATTTGGAGGGATTGAGAGCAGAAGATAATTCTGCGCAGTGCTCTCACGTGCAGAAATCACTGTTCAATAGGAACTGGGTCTCCTTCTGTTAGGGTGCTTCCTTTGACCCAGGGAAAGGCTGTGGGACAGCTCCAGTTTTAGGGTATGTCCTAGTCTAACAGCCCCATCCAATCCAGGGGGGTTTGGGAAGGGAGGGGGGAATTTGTTCTACAAAATAATGGGTTCTATTATTTTAGCTACCAGAGAGCCTCAGTAGGCCATAGCCACACTTGGACACTATCTGTGCTGGCTCACAGGCACCGGAGAACAGAATTTTCACAGCCTGCGGCTGTCCCCCAGCAGGTAGCATGGAGTCAACGGTGTCTCTGAAGGCTACTAGATGGAGATACCTCTTTTTTCTACAGCTGTGCCACCAGAGCCACAGTCAGCATCACACAGCATTATTGGCAACGGGCGCTTTGTTTTTACCCATCTCTCTTCTTTCACGAAAGGTTCCCACAGGTGTGGGGTGTTTGGTACGCGCTACTGATTAAAATCACAGCTCAACCAATCCACTCTTGCAAAAGAAAACTGGTTAAAAAAGAAAAACAGTACTCAAAGAATTTGGGAAGCTGATTTTCAGCCCAAACAAATTAGAGAGAGAAAGGGGGGCTGGGGAGGGCAAGAGGGAAGAAAAAAAAGCCAAGCTCTGGAACCACTGAATTACCCTTAATTCTAGGAGCCTGGCCAATACAGCATACGAAAGATTGCGCAGACGGTTCCAAAAATGACACATACACTCTCTCCCTGGCTCACTCGTGGCAAACCCGCAGAAATGGGTTCTTTTTTTTTAATGCCCCGGAATTCCCATGAAAGCAGCGAAAGGAGCCAAAGCAAGAGGAGCTAAGATGGTCAAATATTGCAGTAGCGCCCTATATTTAAACACTTCTACAAGCCCTTCAGTTACCAAATGTGATTCCAGCCAGAGGCAGCCCTTTGCCCAATACCTTCTTTCAAAATAGAAGCCCAGAAAAGGCTATGACCTGTCAGTCCCACTAACCTTTTTTTTTTTTTTTTTTTTTTAAATTTAACATACCTTCTCAGATATTCAGCCTCTTACAAAGGAGGTAAGTCTCTCTCTGGTGTTTTTTTGGAAGGAAAATGTGGCATGCACCTATTTTGTTTCATTCTGTGCCAGGACCTATAAAGTTACTGTGGGCTGCAACTCCTGCCAAGTTCTAAAGGTGACAGGGCAATGGGCACCCAAAGGACGCTTCTATCAATGCCCTTTTATTTCCCTCTCTTTCCCCTTCCACCGAACTTTTTTTTTCTAATAGAATTACTCTTATCTGCAAGTGATTTAAACTCTAAGGTTTACAGAAGATTTAAAGAGTGCGAACACAGTTGGAATGTTTTAAACTAACAGTACAAGTTGCATTTTAAGAAAATAATTAACTCCCAGGGGAGGTGCGGTTCTTGGAGTAATGACAGATTCAAGGCTGGCTTTCCCTATATGGAGTTTCCAAATAATAAAATATCTTCGGTTCCCTACTGGTGTCAGATGAGAACCTGTTAGTGTGCTAGTTGCTAGTGGACTGTCATGGGTTTGGGTTTGGGGTTGGGTTTTTTTTTTGGTTTGGTTTTTTTTTTTCCAGTGGGCCCATTAGCGTTTTAAAGACACAGTACACAGTAGGTAACCTTGCATGCAAAGCTTTAGCACAAAACATTGTAAATGCATTGAGTTTATGTGCTTACAGCTTTTCCCCATCCCTTCTTCTTGCTGCAAAAAAGAAAAGAAAACACTTTCCTCTTGTTTTGTAGTCCTGGGTTCTTAATGTCTCTGTTCTTGCTATGGACTTCTCATAGCCACAGACAAGCCATAAAGGAGACCAGCATACGACACCCCACTCGGTTTAAAATGCAATCTCTCTCATGTCCAGCGCTAGCGGTAACACAGTGCAGCCACCTGACAAGGTACAAGAACAGATGAAAACCCTCCAGCTAAAGCGGCTGCTTCAGCCAGAGCCTAGATGGACAGCATTTATTTATCAGCATTCGAAGTTTGGGCAGGTGAAGAAAGTTGCTTGACTAGTCACTAGATGTCTTTGGGTCCAAACCCCAAGGCTTTTGCCCTCGCGTCATACAAAATCCCCAAACCTTTGGCCATTAAGGTGAAATACAAGCATTGCTTCATGACCACCTAATAATATCCCTTGCTGAAACCTAATAATGCGCTTTACTCCTCAGACTGTGCAAACTGGGGCATTTTGATTGGATAAAATTCGCTTGAGCTTTGGGGGTTTGATGAAGGGAATGGACAGGCCAGTTCATGGAAACAGAACAGGTTGGAGGGCTGTAATAAACACAGCAGCTACAAGGAAAAGAGGAATGGTTTTGACATCTGTTGTATTTTTCAATTAAGAGTTGTGTTACAGGTATCTTTCAAGTAGCTTGTCTAAAAGAAGGGTCAGAAGATGAATCTGAATGATGAACCCTGTGATGCAAAACACATTTAGCAAGATACTCTCAGAAAAAGGGGCAAAATGGAAAGGCAGGCAGCACTGCTGTTCTTTGGCCTGTATGCTGTCGGGTATTGTGTATTAAAACTTCTTTTTTAAAAAGGTGACAGCTCATTATTGGAGGAAAGCAGTATTCAAGCTGATCATACTGTTGTTTGCCAATGCGGACAACAAAAAATTATGTGGATGTAATCTCAAACTCTCTTCCATCCAGGAGACAGGGCTGTCACCTCTTTCACTGCTTGGGAATTATTCACATAACTTAGGATAGCTCCTTAGGCCTGATCCCATGAAAAAGGGATCTGAATCCTTGATACATTACTGGAGAGGCCATGTGGTTGATGAGCTCCAGACCTTCACAGCCTATGCAGGGGACACGCAGTACCTCTGTGACCAAGACAGCGAAGGCCTTCTTTCAGACTCAAATGATTATATGTTGCACCTCATCCCTGCCCTTGGAGGTCCCTTGGGGCTACTCTCTGTCTTTACTTGCTCTCCCAATATATTGCCATTCATTTTCCAAGAGATGCTGCATTTTCCCCAAACAATGTCTGGTTCACAGCTGTCTGGGGATGAGATACACTTGGCCAACATGGGCCATCAGCACCAACTGAACTCCTCTTAGGAAGCAAGATCCAGCAAAGAGTAACTCCTAGTCAAAGAAGCACTCAGCTACTTTAGCAGTGTCTCAGCCAGGAAAGATCCTCTGTAGGACACTTCACCACCAAAGAGGGAAGATGATGAATTAAAATGTTAGGGGCACTGATAAAAAATTAAGACCATAACCGAGACTCCACTGCTAGCACAAACAACTTTGCCCAGGAATTAGGGTCACGCACTTTTGGCAGGTTAAACTGGATCACCAGAGTTTCCTCTATGTCTTCGGTCGCGTGCTCGAACCTCCCATCGCCGGCCAACTCTTTACACCCCTCCCCAGTCACTTCCATTCCCTTTGCTACAGCCTATGCAATGTAAGGGCTCAGCAGCACTATTTAGACCCCACCTAAGTGTGTCTCCGATTCATTAGAAATCCTACATAATAATTAACCCATAATACCCCGGGCTGCTGCTTAGCTTGTCTTGGCAGTACCCCCTCTTCGTGGCACCTCTGTGGCTTTTTTGGCCCCCTCTTTCTAATTCATGCCTAATTAACTCCACATAAGTCAGCATTTCAGAGTGGGCACCGCAGATTTCATCCCACACGCAAGAGGTGGTTCTGTATCAGACAGTCAGAAATGGATGAATAATGCATGACCTTAGTAAAAGCAGTCCCTGACATAAAATAAAGTAAATAAATCCAGTCTTCTAGGGTGTGAAAAACTGGGTTTGAGCCATTGGAAGAACGAGCCCTCTGGGGAGGTTTCCACAATCTTGCCCTCTTTCCAAGCACAAATGTCACAATTATCTTTACTGCAACCAGGATGCTCGCTCACGGGTGGAAATTAAATTTTACATATATTTAGTTTAATGACTTTTTTATTTCATAGTCTCAAAAAAGCTGTGATCTGAGATGTTGGGTAAAATTTAAGGTTACTTCTGATTTTATCTATGACACATCTCATTTTTGAAATTCGGTCATACAGGCACAATACTTTAAGTGAAATATGGTGGCCTATCAGATTACTGATGGGTAGCACAAAGGCTTAGATGAAGATGACAATGACTTTATAAAAAACAGAACAGTTGAAAGATAACAAGAAGATTCATGATGATTTGTGCACCAATCCTAAAACAGTGCATGTATTACAAAGCTACATTTTAGGAATGCACTATAGCATACGCAACAGTCCATGCCTTCTCTTTGCAAAGTGTGCATACGATGTATATACACGTACTTAATGTATAATATACACGTGAGATTCTTGACTGGAATATATTAAATCTTTTTCTATGATGTATACAAGTTATATCTCATGTCATGTATACTCATGTCACTTATTTTGCCAACAAAAAAAATCAGATGGTCATATTCTATGATTTAAACACGCATGTCATAGTTTCATAGGTTTTGTTACCAAGTTAATAAAATACAACAGCAGTAGTGTGTCTAACTCAAGACTTGAGTTAAAAGAGCCACCTGGATTGATGAGTATCAGGTCCCTTCAAGTTATGCACAGCTAGCCTACTAAAGTTTAAGACTCCAGCAACACACAGACGCACGCCTGTTCTCAAGTACACTCTTCAGCCTCTCAGGGATAGTGCTTTCCGCCAATCTAATTACTTGCAAAACCTTTGGTCATTAACACCCAAGCTAAATTCTACTGCAGGTCACAGGCTATTAAAAAAAATAAAGTGTCCATGCTCCCTAAACAATGATTTGTTTAACTGTAGCTTTGATTAAATCTAAAGCCACAACAACACGGGAATCCTATTGCTAATGTACTCACCCTATTACTCTATCTGCTAGAAACAGTTACGAGGTAATTATTTCTTCCCAAGTTTTTGTATGACACTGCATGATACTGTCAGCCATCCCTCAGGCTACTGAGTTTCTGTGTGCCTGCATATATAGGCCAAAACATCTAGTCACCACAACGAAACATATCCCACTAATTTGCTAAGGCCAGCACACCACTGAAGCCCAGCTTAAAGGCAGTGAGGATTCCTTTCAGAGAAGGTTTCATATTAGTCTGTTGTACGAGGCAGGACTTCAGCCAGCCAGCACTAACTCCCATTGAATACCAAGCCGTTGAAAAACAGACAGTGTGGCCCCGTGACCATCATTAATTATCTGCATTGCAGACCTTAGAAGGCACCCGTGCTCTCTGCAAGTCCGTCTGAAAGTTTATGCGTCAGCCTGTTACGAGGCTCTTTGCTGGCGGAGCGGCTATAGGTGCACAGGACAAACTCCGTGGGTGGGGGTAGATCGTCGTTCCCTTCTTTTCCACTTGGTCTGGAACGGGCTCCGTTAGGGGCACAGCTGCTGCTGCTCCTGTATTTTCTACAGCTTGTTCGCATAGCCTGGCTCAAGGCAATGTAAGACCCAGGTCTGGCTCTCCTGGAATGAAGCTGGCTGGAGAATGACACATAACTAAATCTGAATGCATGTACTCACAAAGGGAGAGCCCTCTCGGGCTGCCTGCAGTAGGGATATTTTATTGCTTTCATAATATTTTCCGGGTTTTGAAACACAAACCACATGTTAATATTTTTTTCAAAATTTACACATTGCACTTGCTGGATAGTGTTCATTCTAGCACCCACAGCCGCAGACCTTTCTCAAAAACAGAGAGGGAGGAGAAAGAAACACACCAAAACCTGCTGTTGTAGCTCGTGGGCAGCCCCGCTGCTGAAGGCCAAAATCACTGGGTGCACTCCTCGCCTACTTTGATTTTACAGGGCAATAAAAATTTAATTTGGATTATCTTGTCATCAAGAAAACCATTAACATCCAAACAAAGGATAGAAGCTCAACACATTGCTGAACATGGAAGGGGAGAAAGTAAACAGTTAGAAATGCTCTAAGCCAAGTTCACCTGGAGTGTAAACCCCTTAAAATTCATTCAGTTCCCCCACAGATTAGTTTGGCCATACACAGCACAGACCGTGAACCTCCAGGAGCAGGGACTGCCTGCCTATCCCTTCGCCGTACAGTTTCTGGTGCAGCAGGGCCCTAACGCTTGCCACCAGAAAGCAAGGGTCTTCTTGTACTCTGAAGAAGGGATTTAGAGTCAATAAGTAATTACTCGTTTCTGGTGGGGTAGCAAGAATTGATCTACTCAACTCTTCGCATCCCATAGAAATCATATCACATGTTTATTACATGTGGGCATTGTGACCAACCTGCAGCTGGATCACTACAGTATTCGACTCCAGCCCATCTTTAGCTTCTTAAAGCTAATAATAAGTTAGTTCATTTGCTTTTGTTCTCAGCTTTCCTCACTCTCTGGGCCAGTTAACTCCATTTCTTTTCAACCGTAATTACTACATCTCCTTCAGGACTTTCAGTTCAGTCGTGCATCCTATTTCATCACAACACTTCCCTGCAAATCATCTGGTCGCTTGTATTTGGCAGACAGAAAAAAAGGTTATTTTGGGTTTGCTTTTTTTTTGCATGCATATCCAGGGTGAATAGTTAAGGTCTTACCTGCTTTGGTCCGGTTACTAAGCTGTTCATTATTCTGTGATGTAATCGTTTTAAGTTTCTGATCAGATTAGCCTAGATGGGAGAGCTCGATACTCTTCAGGTTCATTGCTAGCTCTTGCATTTGCAGCATTTGTTACTTTGGGGAAAGAGACCACGTTCCAGCTGGCAGCGAGGGGCAAGAGCAGCTTTGCCCCCAGAGCAGACATCTCTCTTGCTTTCCCCTATGAAGAAATCCAAGCTGCTGGAACGCAAACCGGAGAATTTACAAAATAGTTGTGTTTGCTGGGCGTTGGGCTGGTGAATGCCTAGCTGCCATGACCACACAAAGCTACACTTGGCAGGCAGCTTACCCCATAAAAATCTTTAAAAGAGACATTTTCACAAAAGGTGAAATAACCGTGAAGGTGGGTTATTTTCAGTTAATACAACATTTTACAGAAACACTGTAAGCTCTAAGCTTCTGGCCACCTAAGCGACTTGGGGAGGACGGGACGGGCCAGGGCTCAGTGTACATGAAGATGTTTAGGAGATTATTCATCACTGTCTGCCACGTACGGTGCTCTGTGCCTTCTTTAAAAAGCGTCTAGTAGATATTTGGGAAGTTACGATCACACCCATGCTCTTATCCCACAAACTCAAGCTATCGATCACTTCAAAATAAAGCGGAGGCAAAAGGTAAATACGCAGAACGTGCATCAGCACAGAAAGTTTTCTGTCCTGCTTTTGAGGGCTGCAGATAAGCTGGAATCTACGACTGCTGTGTATGCTTACGTCATTAATACAAAGCACCGGTTTAATCACAGTGTGGATATCCACTGGAATACAATCACTCGTCTTTTGCAAAGAATTCATTTTTAACTAAAAATTTGAAACTCGATGAAAAATACGTATTTTACTTAAGTACAAGGTTAAGTGTTGTTGGGTTTTTTAGCAGCAGATAGAATCTGGAAGTTATTAGAGAAACCCTCTGTTTCCTACTCCTCAGAGGAGAGACTTCTCTGAAACCAAATCTTCCTCTACATCACTACCAGTTTCTTTTAGTGGTTGAGGAGTTGAGGCAAGCCTCTGAACATTTGAGTATTACTCAGAAGATAATGGGAAGATTCCCAAATTTTTAAAGCTATTGTGGTATTTAAAAATAAATGCAAGGATTTTCAAAAGCAGCCAGGAGCCTAGCTCTCATTGGAACCCCTTGTATCATCCCTTCAGGAAAACTGTGTTTACTAGATGTTATGGGTGTTGTAAAAACAAAGAAATGATCCTGTGCCCCGGGGATGATCACAGCCAATTGTGCTCATATTCACATTCAATTTGCTGCCAAGCAATTTACAGATCAGTGGGATCTACACATGGAAGAACTTCTGTTTATAAATCATGTCCTATAAGTGAAGGCCAATTCCCTCACGTGAAATCAATGGGAATTAGACACCCAAGTGCTTTTTAAAGTCCTGTTAAGTAGCTATTGCATCTGTAGGTTCCCTTTAAAATCTATCACTCTCCACTTGAGTCTAATGGGTGTTGAATCAAGCCCTTGATGCTTTCTGACTTTTCCCTCACTTCCTCCATCTTGTGAGTACCCACACATATCAGGATCCGTGCTTCACAGTCCAAAGAAAATAAAGAACCTTGCCATAACGGTTGTGGTTCTTTCACGCAGAGACGCGGAGGGAATGCTCCTGGAACTTTGCACGCCGTGCGAGAAGGGCAGCGAGTTGCCTCGCCCCTCCTTGCCACTTTTTTGCTGGTGCCAAATACATTCATAAAGAATGCCATGTACTTATTATGGAAAATGCTGATATTAGGCATTTAACAATCATGCAAAATATTGGGGAGTTATGTCTGTCGTTACACATTTTAACCAACATATTCTCTGTGAAGGAGCTCTGTGTTCCCCAGGCAGGATACATTCCGCACTGCGCTGTGTGTTGCTTTGATTAGGACTCATTTTAATGGACTCGTAGGTTAAAAATGCACATAAAATTCACATGAAGGGCCTACGATTGTGTGTCAGGGCCACTCTAACACGACGCTTTTGCAGCCCCCTCTCTTCACCCTCATTTTCTTACAAGAAAAACAGAGTAGCTGCCACATTTGCTCCAACTCCTGTCGTGTCGCAGCATCGCCAAAATACTTCAATTGTTGTCAAAGCCATACTTAGATCTCCGCAATGCGAGAACTTGCCCTAACAGATGAACAGCATCATCTAGGGGCCAGAGATCAGCACTAGGAATCACACGTACCTGGCCAGGGAAGCTCACGGACATCTAAAAAGAACTGCTCCTGAGCATGACAGTCCATCATGCGAGAGGCCCACCGCTTTATTCTTATTTGAAACAACAGTCCTTGCAACGTCTCTTATCAAGAAAACAAAATGGAATTGAGCTGGTTCAGTATTACAAGTCATCTTTACTTTGGTGATTTGCCAGCAGGGTGCAATTACCCCAGACTGAAGCGAGCAGCCCAGAGCGCCTTTGCCCTCTGAGCCGGAGGGATGCACGACAGCCTTGCTCCAAGGTTGCACAATCGTGATAACATCATGACAGAACTTGCTTAAAAAGCCTCCAGAGATCTGGCTAATGTGACTATAAGATGTCCAAGTGGGACCTGGCATACCCCACACCTGCTCAGTCCACATGCCACCAGCCCTTGCCCCACAAAGTTGCCGTCTAAATCACCGAGCAAAGCCCAGTCTGGGAGAAAAGGTATTCACCACGGTAAATGCAATCCTCCCCCCCCCCGCAGGCACACACATTGAAATCAGCAAAAAAAAAATTCCCCCACCAATGTCAGCGGTGCCAAATCTGGCTCGGTACACGAGGCAGAGCATGTTACGGCCATCAGCCCTCCCAGCAGCAGACCTACTACTAGTTTGCCTATTTAAATTGCTGTCTCCTGCAAGCTGTAGTTTGGCTCTTAAATCAACAGATTTCCGTGAGGATGTAAACCATCTTTATAACAATGATCATTCTAAACCACATTATGTCCAGAGGGAAGTGATATTCACTGGGTGAATGAAAATTGTAAAAACAAATAAATAAATGATCCCATCCCCAGGGGACAATTACAGTCAATTGCTCTTGTACTCCCATCCAATTTGCTGCCAGGAAATTTAGACTATCAGGATTTACACATGGAAGAATCCCTGTAAGGCAAGAATGTCCTAAATGACGGCCAATTTTCTTGTATGAAATTATGATTTGTAACTGAAATTCTCTGACTGTGGCTGTGCAGCAGGTATCAGTCGGAGACCAAGAACTTATGCAAACTTCTGATTACAAACATCCTATTGTCGCAGCTATGTAACTACATTAGCTATTTGTTTGCTGTCATCGGTTCAAGATACTATGTTAGTAAGTGCTTTTGTCACAATAATATAATGAAGTCAGTCCTTTTGCCACAATAATATAATGAAAAATGTGATTTCCTTGTCTCGTAGCAGTAGGGACAAAGGGGGCTATTCGCATTTTGCTGGGTAGATGAATGTTCACACTTTTGCAGAACAAAAGCCTAAAAGGAACTTGGCACTCATTACTTCGGATACAGCTTTAAGTGGCAGGGGTAAAGACTAGAGCATGTTTAACATTTAACAGATGAAGCAGATGCATATCCCACGTGGGATACAGGACTCAGACAAGCCTGGTTAATTGATGTGTCATGTAACATGGCTTCCAAAAAATACATAAACAGAGCTCCAAGCCAAACAAGTCTGTTTCAATCGTTCCTTTTAGGAACTTAAAAATAAGCACATTCTGGAAGACACTGTCAGCTGGAAGCAAAAAGGTAAGAAACCAGACAAAGAAGGGACCTGGACTCACGCTTAAAGCCAAGTCTAAGTGTAAATGCTTTGCTGAACTGGTGGCTAATAGAAGAGAAGCCGCTAGGCAACGTGAGCTGCTAGGCAAAGCTCGGTCAGGTTCTTGGCTACGGATTTCCAACTCGCTTTGGCTTGGCCACCGAGGAGCCGAGGCAGGCACTTCGGCTGCTCGAGGAGGGCAAGTCCAGACTGAAAAGACACACTGGCACAAAGGAAAATGAAACAGAAGGGTGTTTAACGTACATAAAACCACCCCAACAGAAAACAAATGAATGATGAAATAACGGGGGTCCCGACAGTCCACGTTCTCCAACGTGGAGTTTGGGGCAATCCCTGGCTATTATTTTCACAATACCTTGCATTCATTACTTTATTTAAAAATGGTGTACTGTGTCTGGAAAACAGGAAGTAAGCCATAAATCTCTAGTTTAAAAGCCATCTGAAGCCTGTGGACCAGATATGTTCTCAATCAGTAGTCAGGCAGTAAATAAACATTTATATACAGCAACTGCTCTCAACCAGCCTGACCTCCGGCTATTACAGGGCACATAAAGAGGAAATTTGTTTAGTCCCGTAAAAGCCCAGGCAATATATCAATAGATTATTAAAAATGGAAACAATGTAGGCTAATGGATTATATTGATTTTAATAAACATAAGTATATGGGATTCAAAGATAAGAGTCAGATATGACATCCTTCCAAGCTCACCTTTAGGGATATCTCCTAAAATTAGCGAAAACTACATCTGTCAAGAATATCAGCGGCTGCTATTTTTTGCTTTGCAAATTGACACGTTTTTGGCTGAAGGACGTGAATCGGAGGGTTTGCATTTTTATTTCTGCTCGTGAACCATGAACGCAGTCAAAAAATAAAACTTGTACATCTTTTAACATCGTTGCTGTACAGAAAGAATTTCAAGCAATTGCAGCCTATCCTCAGGCATGCTAGCTGAAAGTACACAGATGTGACTGGGTTGGATCTTTTTTGGATTGTTCACTCTTGCTGCAGCTACTCCCGGTGGCAGATACTGGAGCCTGAATCCCTTTGGTTTTGGAAGCCTGGCAGGATGCTCGGGTAGTCCCAGTGCAGTCCTCCAACAAATTCCAAGTCTCAAACCAGCTAAAAGTACACATGTACTTGCAGAGGTTCTGACAACGCCAAAACACAGCGATCCTGCAAATCAGTCTGATTCTTATAACATGTCTTTATCTTCAAAGTAGTTGGCACGTGCCCTGAATATGTGGATGGTTGTCAGAATTCTCTGACATTTGTCCACTGCTAGAGTATATTTTCCCTCTTCTATTCTGCTGAGCAGCAGGCTTCCTTTGAAGAGATCCCTGCAATTTGCCCACCATGACTGCTCCCCTTTGATTTGACCTGGGAGTTCAGCAGACAGTCAGCATTGTTTTGAAAAATGACTTTTATTTTTAACTTTAAGAGAAGGTTTGTGGAAGAATTAAATTCGTCAGTCAGGCATTCTCAGGGATGAGGGAACAGAGAGGCTTACCAAAAAAATCGGCAAAGCCAGTCCTGCAGATCAAATTGCATTAGTAACTGTGACATAACTGGTTTGGGGATGAAGGAGCTATGCAGTCTATTAACATACTCTAAATGTCAGGGTAGGAAAACAGTACGTTCTATATGATAATTGGGTCAATGTGATTACAAGTTTAATCCAACTCAGCAATTATAACCAGACTAAATTAATGCAGCCCTTGGTGCTAAAGACCGGAACCATGGACAAAAACCTAAGCTGTTTTTCCATTTGGAGGAAAGGTTTTCCACCAGCAGCAAGGCGTAAGTGCGTACACCCCAATTATTTAACAGTCCAGAAGACCTAAATTCACACTTCCCTTAAAGACCATAGAAAGCAAATGCAAGTCCCTAACTATTAAGATCCTTAAACTTTGGAGGAACCCAGCTCTAACCTCTGTGGAAGGTTGGGACACTTTCCTAATTGATAGTAAGGACACGTGTCAT
The DNA here is from genome assembly GCF_000737465.1 of Haliaeetus leucocephalus. Classification (NCBI taxonomy): domain Eukaryota; kingdom Metazoa; phylum Chordata; class Aves; order Accipitriformes; family Accipitridae; genus Haliaeetus; species Haliaeetus leucocephalus. Next base: position 427,834 of record NW_010972666.1, read on the forward strand.
GCATTTTATTGTACCAATCAAATGCTACTTGAAAGCAAATAAGTGCAGGGCTAACCTCAAACACATTAGAGTTTGGATGTATACCCAGCAGTTGAATACTTAAGAGATCACCATCTGAACTGCCCAAGTTTGTTGCCATCACAAAGAATGGTTATAAGAAATTATTTATCTTGCTGCCTACAATTAAAAAATGGAAAATAAAGGAACAAGCCAAAATGAGTTCCTTTCATTAAATTGCTAGAGATGATCAGAAAGCTGTCCAAAGGACAGACATGAAGTTCTGTCTTCCTCTGTGCATTACTTGCTTTCCATTGCTTTCTTTGCAAAAGGGGGGACTAAAAGCAGGTTAGCATCCATTTACTGGGAAGGTCTGGGTTCCCCCCACAAGCAAAATTCAGTGTAATACTTGCTGGGGGTTTTTTTTCTGATTACAAACCAAAGGCTGAAGTCTTTATTTAGTGTCGATTGTTTTCTAAAGAAGAATACAAGACTAAACTTACAGTAAATTTCTACCAGTGTTCATTAGCTCCCAACAGTAGAAATAATACCCTTGCAAAATCCTGAATACCTCACAAATTACAGTAATCTGCAATTATAAACTACAGTGTTAATGAGGTTTGATTGCCTGTTATTTGTGATGCCACCTATAAATGCCACTTACATTTTACAGCGTATTGAAGTTAACAATCTGTTTTGAGAAGATCACTAATAGTCAAATGGACTTTTATGAACACCTTTTGTGATTTCAATTTGTTACCTAGAAACCAAACATGGCCACAAAGCATTTATCCTCACTATAGAACTGCATCCATTTGATTCTTCCCATCACTATGATTTCCCTTCAGTACTGACACCAATCTTTATGCAGGAGGGCTGGCTTTCTTAATTAAGGAGAGTAGCATCTGAATTTTTATGCTTGACCTTTAATCAACAGTATTTTGGTAAGTCTCTAAGAGGACTAATTGTGTCATTCATATACTTAAAGGATAATGTGCCTTGCAGAGCAGTACAGAAGGCAATAAACAGCTTTTACAAGAGATTAAACGCCCAAGCACAGCTAAAGCATTTAGATAACTGCAAAAACCATTTATTGACGCTGCTCTGATGCCAAAAACCACTTGTCTTATACAGTTCTACTCATAAAAAAGCAGCAAAAACACCCTCACAGCCATTGCTTTTCTTCCTTCCTAAGAGTTCTCTGTGCTTTTGTCCCAGAGATATTTCTTCAGAAAGTCCAAGTAACTTTTTGGGTGGTTTGCTTAAGAAAAAAAACCAAAAGAAAAGCTCTAAGGATGACTGAGAGATGTGGTATTATCAGAGAGGGGATTCAATTGCCATAACTGGGGAAATCTTGGACTGATTGACTTGAATTCAACCTGGATTCGTGCTTCTTTTCTCAGTAGTAGCACTGATACAATCAATCAGAATGGACCTAGAATGTACATACTAACAAGTGGAAGCAATATTTGGGGTGCTTGGGGAACCAGTGAATCAAACTCTACAGGGTTGTTGGGGTTTTTTTGAGAGATGTAGTATTAAAAAAAAAAACGGTTGGCAAAATAGGAAGACAAGCTGCTGCAGAAAGGAGGAAATGAAAGACTAGAAAAATTAAAAGTCTAATTCAACTTCTATATTTTATTGTGCTTGACTCTCAGCAGTTGATGGCGATTAAAATCTGACGGCTAAACGCAGCTCACTGCGTCTAACAGCGCGGGGGCCACAAATAACAGCCTAAACATTGCAAGAATCAGTTTCACAGTTGTGAATCCCTCAAAGTCTGTGCTTCCCCAGGCACCACTTAATGCTGCTGAGGGTACAGAGAAGGTCAGTGGAGTCATTCAGACAGCTCCAACATCTGTACTATCGCACCAGCATGGAGGTGGGTACCAAAGGCGACTAGGGCCTGCTTCCTTTAGGGTGTCATGAACTAAGTCTAAAACAGATGGAGAAACAGAATGTCCTCCCTCTCCCAAGAGCTCTGAGCAAAAATTGCACCGCCTTTTTTTTTTTTAATGCCTCTGAATTTCCAGTCAACAGGCTTTAAAACTGACAATTAAACAATCTTTGGACACACCGTACCAGCTACTAAGAAGAAAATTAACTCTATCCCAGCTGAAACCAGGACAGAGAGCTAAGGCAGGAAAGGATGTATGACGTTAAGAGCAGAGAATGAAAACCAAACCATTTTGTGCCAGTGTGTTACTGTCTCACGACAGATAATTCCCAGTAAACGCTCAAACAGCCAACTCCAAACCAAGCACTGCTTCTAGGTACATTCAGCACCGAGATAATTGCCAGAGATGTCCAAAGATGACTGGGTTGAGAAACCTGAGAAAAGTCAGGAACCAGGTTGCTGGGGTTTTAACCCCTTAGTTCATTCAGCCTGCTTTCTGCTTTCCATTAGGCTGTTGGAAGCGTGACAGCCGCACACACACGTCTCATGCTCTCACGGGTACCGATGTACGCAGCAGGGAAAAACTATCATATCGCTGATTCCGATAGAAGAAAATATCTCCCACAGTTCAGGGAGAGCTGCCATTTGGTGATAACCAAGACATTCAGCTTAGCATTTGCTGGTGGCCCACACAGCGGGACATTTACAGACAGTCCAAAAGACCAAGGGATACAATTTAGGGCCTCAGATTAGTAAAAAAGCTCACCACAGAGAGAGCTACAAAAGAAAAAGCATCTCTTGCCACCGCCGGCCAGCCACCACCGAGGCAGGAGTGCGTGCCAGCCTGTTGATGTGGCTGAGCATCTGAGATGCTCAAGTAAAAGGATTTCTTAATTTTTCTTCCACAAAACATATCCACTTATCTATATCTTTCCAGACCTCTGGGAAATCTTTATCTCTTTAACAGGTTCCTGCTAGTACGCCACGTCCAGGAGAAGAGAATTAATGCATCCCCTGCACGAGTTAAGTACATAAACTGTCACAAAATATTAACACAGATATGGAGCTATTAAAACAAACCCCACTCCATAAACAGACTTTAAATATGGGTACCCAAGATAACAGTAAAATAAAAGGACACATTAAAGTTATATCCCTTTAAAAAATTAAACAAATCAGTTTTATAATGATAGGCACTTCAGAAAGCTTATGTTTGAAAGTCTAAGGGCAAGTCAATAAGGCATAGCTAATTGGAGAACAAATTGACATTCATAAGCTGGCATTTAACACGACCATAGTAAACAAGGTAATAGACAGTTAATGCAGTGGACAAGGGTGGTGAACAGCGGCAATCCAGGTTGAATAATGGAAAAGGACCAATTGAGCAAATTCGAAGTGCAAACAGTCTGATTTCAGCCTGCTTAGCAGGGACTGCTGACAAGCGCACAGCTATAATAGGCTTATTTGGGTTGTTGTCTTTAAAGAATGAGTGTGTCAACCAAAAAAAGAAAAGAAATCTACATAATGGCAAATGAATCCAGGTTACTAAGTGCACATAGTGATAAGGTTCAGGTGGGTAAATACTAATGGCTGCTTAGCACTGATAGATGTCTGAAGTAACAGCAAGCAATGAGCACGCGATTGGCCCGTGCATTACTTAATGGTGCATTATCTTAATATAAAAATTACAAGGAGTCAAAAACCAAAGGAGTCACTGGAGTTAAGCTCTTCCTTACACAGGGGCCTCTGCTCTTAAAAGGTGTGCTGCTTTCTGTGGTGTGGAGACGCAGTAAATCTGGGAGGATCCGAGACCTCTTTCTCGTACAGTCTCAGGTATTAACACTGAAAGGCTCATTAGGCTTGCATAGTTTAATATTTTGCCAAATGCATGTCCTGAACTCTCCTAATGCTTCCTGCGTACATCATTCCTTCTGGACAAATCAACACGTAAGTCTCAGCATCGCGTCCACACTGATGGAAAGATTTTCTCATAGACCAGGGACTCACCACAGGCCTTAAGTTATTGCAACACTGCTATTACATAGACTAAAATGGCACAATCTGATCATTACGAGTTCTTTAGGGTGCTTTCTTTAAAACTGATGGGAGAATTTGAGAACACTGAATGGAACAAGCAGAGAAGCGATATTTTCTTGCCTTTCACCCGACCTGTGGCCCAGCTTTAGGTCTAGGAACGGAGAAGCAAGGAGGACAGGAGATACAAGATAGGAAGAGCCAAGGAGCAACTGAGATGAGTTTGATTCTTTCACTCCAGGCCTTCAAATTTAGAGACTGTGTCCATTCTGAGCAGTTATGAGTAAAAACAATTTTTGGTAACCAGAAAGTTTTTGATTTCTCAGCAAGAATCATCTCTACCACACCTCACCAGAACTCGCTTAGAAAGTCAAGGTCTGATTTCAGAAGTAGAAGTGAAAATTTTTTTTTTGTTAAAATTTCAGTTAAGTCTGGTGTTCAAGACCAGCTTTTGGAGTTTGTGCTTGCTTTCCCAGTACAGCCATACAAGGGGCTCTTTGCCTACTTCTGTATAGCCGATCTTGTGTCCCTTCCATTCTAATTGCATGCCCACTAAACATCTGTCTTTCCAGTATTATTCAGAGAATAGCTAGGAATTCCGCCCCCCTCACCCCCTGAGGTGCTAGGATGTGCCTAAGGTCTTCACACAGCCCAGCCCAGCTGGAAGAACCAAGAAAGGCCCCCACCCCGCGCAGGATGTGCAGGATTTTTATCGTCTAGCATCTAATATCGGGTTACGCCTTAGCCAGACTTCCTTATCCTATGCCCTTAAGTTAAGCAACCACCACTGCAACCATTAATGCTAACAATTTACATGGCGTCTCAGGCATTTTGTCTAAAATTAATGAAGTCCAGCCATTACCAATTAACATCATGCTCTTTGCTCCACTCCTCTGAAATCGATTAACGTTACCCCAGCGATTAAAGGCTTCCATTTGCCTGCGAACAACTCCATTTGCCATCCTGTAGTTTGGCGCAAAAAGACAGCTAACGCTTGCTGCACGGCTTCAAACTTTTTTTTTCCTGGGGTTACTGTGGGTTTGCAGAGAGAAGACCACTTTACAGTGGGTTGGTAATGATCCCCATATGCCACCCGACAAGGCCATGATCTCTGCTTCAATTCCCTTCGATCTATCAGCTCCTCTCAACGCCCTTGGCCAAAAGACTCTTGGAGCACTCAAGGAGTGATTTCCTTTCTTAGAGTCTCTGGCTTTGTTTCATTCATCGATTAATCTAGAGCTGCCAATTTCGGGCTGCGCGTGATTTTCTGCAGACAGTTATCTGCTGTTACCTTGTCCCACAGAGACATCTTTTGGAGCCTTTCTTGATTAACACATTTCCTCTCTACTCTGAATTCTAGACCTAGAATTCAAGGCAACTACAACACAAATGACAAGCAACTCTGCTGCTAAATGTGAACCATTTTTAGTATCTTTCTATGTTTCCAATGTTAAGCCTGCTTTTGAATCCCATTACTTTGATTTCAATTACTTTACCATCTTCAGTAGAGTTTTCCAGTTTCCACCAGAACTGGGTTTTTTTTGTTGTTTTTTTTTAAATGTGACAAATTTCCTTGTTGCCCTCCCTGCTACAGTTTGTATAAAACTGTCTTCCCCAATGCCTTTGCTCTTCAGAAACTTGGATCCCGTCCAATCCCAATTTAGCCCTCGAAGACTCTTAAATGCACCAACAAGACAGTTTTTGTCATCAAAGAAATATTTTTATGTTCAGACAGTCCTCAAAATAGATCTGGGAAGATTTTTAGATATGTCTATATTAGGGGTGGCTAAACCAGAATGGATATAATAAGCAGCAGCTTTTTTGCAACTGAATAGGCAGCTTTTTTTTCCCAAGCAATTCATAGCCGGATTTGGGATATGTAGTGAGCAGTGTGGAAGCTGCATCACTAACAAAAAGAAAGGCTTTTGCAGTGCCGGAGACCGTTAGATGTGTTTCCTCTACGCGTACACGCGAACGAGCATGCGTGAGGAAGGATCTCCAGTACGGCATGCTTTCTAACAGACTCGACTGTATATTAATGATAACCTCATTTATTTTCACTGGCATACAATGTGCTTGTAAAGCCAATATTGATGGTTGTCCGCGTCTCTTAAAGCCTGCAAATTAACTAACTACACACAACTAAATTACTGAAACACAGTTGTGAAGGATGCTTTCTCTAAAGCCTTGACTTGTGTAATTGATGACAATAGTTTCCTTTTTAACTGGTTGCTGCTACATATAGCGGGAGGCAGCATGAATTGCATATCCTCTATTGCTAAGTGACAGCTAAGATTAAGCAGATGCTCACTAGGGTATTATCCCTTATGCAAACAAATGATAATTTCCTTCATAAGCGACCTGACTCATAAGGAATTGTGCGGCTGTGCCATCTATTCTGAATTTCTTCCCCACCAGACAGGACACCCAGGGACTCTCATTTACCATCGTACAACTCAAGAAGGACCTTGCTGAAGTTAATGAGATTCTACCTGGGTCGAGGTGATAAGGGGAACAAACGACGTGGTCCTGGCACGGGAAAAGCTGAAGGCTTACATCTAGAATACCTTACTGGAAAGTCACAATCTCATGAAAGGATGGTAGCGACCACATGGCTTTTGAATGCAATTCTTTTTCCACTAACAGGAGACAAACTTCCCTAGAATAAGGACTTAATGAAGGACTTGCCAGGAAGTCATGACAAGCATAAACCTGCGTCTCTGATGACCACAGTCCTACTCTGTTCCCACACCACAGCCTTCTTGAGCATCGTCTGGCAAATTCCTCAGTCCGAGTTTGTCACATGCATTTAGGCATCTGACTGCATACGTGCTTACCATAATTTGCGGCAGATTTCTCACCCGTTCGCTTTCTCCACTAGGGTTCCTACTGAGCTAAATACTTCTGAGAATTCAGCCCTCGGCTGCAGTTGGCAAAGTGGAGCTAACAGCGCTCCTCTATTCAACAGCTTGCGATAGGAGCCAGTGCCTGCGGGGTTTTCACATGCTGATGCACCACAGAAGCTGGATTGCTGTAAATGTTGGCTAGAAAGACGAATGGCCCCAGTATGGCAGTGGGACCTTTGAGAACTTTGGCATGTTAGTGTCTCAGAAGGCATCTGAGAACTACATAAATAAATTTGGAAAAGTTTCCAGAGAAGCACCAGCACGGACCACGTGGGAGCCCTCAGAACAATTAGGCTCATTAAAAACTGATGTTAGAAATGTTTGGTTAGACAAAGAGCAGCACATCCATTAAGCTGCTGTTTACATGTGTTTTATAAGAGTCACTCCCACAACCACAGCATTTTCATTATGACCAGCAAATATTTAAAGCCAAATAAAATACCCAGATCAGAGTGCAGTTACAGGTTAAGTGGTATTTGGACAAGTCCATCTTTGCGATATAATACATGGGCGTGAAGAAACTTAAATCAAGGAAAAGTTAGGTTTGATGATTTTAAATTAGAGAGTCTTCCTCATAGGCTCTGTATTTCTGGAACATTAAGCGATTATTCCTGTTTCCCCCTTTTGAATCCTGTTTTTGAGGACCATCTCCCACGGTCAGGCCAGCCCTCCCCTCCAGCCTTGGCAAAGCAAGTTCAAGGTGCCCACAAAAGTTGGCACAACTGACTTCTGGTGGCTGCCCTACCTGTCGCCACATCACCCTGCACAAAGAAGATGCACCCTTGAAATGAGAGCTATTTCCATTAGAATCAGCTGCTACAACTGGACTACACTCCACAGCAGAGCACCAGAGAATCAGTATTTTATTACTGGAGATTATCAACACCCGCTTTCTAAGAGACCCCTCTCTCATCCAAGACCTAAGCAGCAAACAACTTCCCATTGTCATCCTCAGCCATGCAAACACAGGCCATCGCAATGATGGAACCGATGCAGCTATTAAACCTTCCTTTCGTATGCATCGTTCCTTCATCAGTGTCTTGGACTGGGAAAAAAAAAAAAAAAAAAAAAAAATCACAGCCTTATCAATGCAAGCAGGGAGCTTCTTCCCTCGGACCCTGGTTCGCACAGCGGCCCCAGTCCAGAAGACACATGGGGTTTTTTCACCACATGATTAACCCCGTCGTTTTCCCCGCGCTCTGATGTTCTCCCGGATCGGGTCCCAGCTCATTACGCGGCACTACCCGAGAAAGGGCAACCACGTTTTCCTCGCGGGGAGGCAGCAAGCTCCCTGCGGGACCGTCGCTTTCCTTGCCCCCGCGCAGACACCAGCTGCTGCTGACGAGCCCCGGGCTGAGGGTGCCATCCTGCACCCGCTGCCCAGCGTCGCGGCGTGAAACCCACGCTCGGTTCTCCTCATCGCGTTGCCTGCCCCGTGCCACTCGACGGGAAGCCCCCAGCGGCACCCGCTGCGACAAAAGGCCTTTTCCCCCCCAAAAAATTTCCAATTTAGAAAAAGTCCACACGGGCTTCTTGTCTCGATGCAGACGTGCTGCCCGTGCTTTAGGCATTAACAAGTTTATAAAGACAGTTGCAGCACAACAGACATCACACGCTTAATGAGAAACTGTTTGCTTAGGGGGGGAGAAGCAGAAAGGCAACTGGTGGTAAAGAAGTGAGCGTACTGGGATATAAAAGATCTTGAAGTTTATTTTACCCAGAGTTAAAGTAAGGACTGCATAGGGGTAGTTCATTGTTCTGTTTTCATAAAGTCATTTAAGTAGCAAATGGCCCCTGAAACTGATACTATGATTTGAGTCATGTTGGAAGACATATTGAATTAATGATGCAGGTGTGGGTTGTTGTTCCAAAAAACTTTTTTATAGCAACAGTGGGAGAGGAGAAGGGGAGGGGGGGAAGTTAAATGAAAAGATTTGGTCTATGTTATGTTTTTCTAATATTTGAATTTTAGCTAAGATTACTCTTTCTCCTCTCTTTAATATATTGTTTTAAATAAAAAATGCTAATAAATCTTGAGAGAAATATGTCATAGTGGAGTTTAAAAACTGTAGTGCAATATATAACAGTTCATAAAATATTCTATTCAAATAGCCAAAATTGTAGTGCATTTGGACCAGAAGTAGTTAACTGCAGGAACAGCATTTTATTAGCTACTAAAATTAAGAAAGAGTACTGCTGTTTCACAGCCAGATAATTAAGTACCGTTTTCTCTTTTTTAATACTATAAAATTAAACTTCCTGTTTAAATGGCCTGGTGGGGACTGTAGGCAAAGGGTCGTCTGATGAGCCCTCCGGGCAAATCCAGAAACACAACATAGCACTTATTCACACAAGACTTTAACAGGGTGGAAAACACTGATTGAGGAAAAAAATGCTGCAGTAAGCGAAAAATTGCAGGTAATAAATCAGAGATCCATTTTTTCACATCATTTTGGCTAATCCATTAAATCTCAGTGCAAAGGAATCTATCAGAAACAGAAGCCACTGCCTTCACTTCTCCGTCTCCAAATGTTATTAAAACTGTATAAGCAGTGAAAGAACTCAATTAAACCCAGTGCATTGATGAGATGTTCCCGTCACGCCTGGGCCACCAACTTCTCCCGGCTCCTCTTTTGTTAGTGACAGTTTTGCCAAGTCTGTTCTTTAGAAGGGATTACGCTCCGGCGCTTCCTTGGGGGGAAAATTTTCTCCATGTTGTTTTACAATGAGTTTTTCCCACTCAGCCTCTCTCTCGAGGTCTACCCCAAATTAATTGTTACTAGCAGAATAATGCCTAGGTTAACCTATAGTAGGTGCACTTCTTTCACCCATCAATCTTACCCTGCTAGGAATCTGTATGCTGTGAAAGAAAGTTATTCCTGTTGTGACCGAAGAGCACAAATACTGCAAAGAGAGTGATCCCAGCTTTGCAAATATGAACGCAAATTCTGACAGTCTATAATTAAACAGTGAACTTACACTATGTAGCGCGCTATTAAATGAAAGCTTTCTGCACAAAGCAGGCAAGAGTCTCACCATTAACTACCCAGGCTCTGTTTCTGTATATTATAGGCTTGGTTTTACGGGTTCGCATCTCACGCGCGACCCGCAGATGCAGCGGTGCGTGTTGTCGCTGCTGCTGTACGAGCAGGCAGCCTTTCCCGGGGGACCGAGCCCCCCCATACCCAGGGGACCGGGTCTCAGCAAGAGACAGGTATTCTGTCCCTCCGACCCCAAAGCCGCACACCTGGCACATTCGTGCACAATGTAAAAGCCAACCTACCGTCAAATGTACCGTTTGACTTGCAGTTTACTTTCTACTAAAAGCTGGAGAGAGGTTAAAATCGCCCATGAAGGCTTACCGAGTAATAAAATATTGTCTTCAGTTTTACCAAACACTGCAAGTGCAACTGCTGTTGGTCTGCTCAAGTATTTTATGTTTTGTCCAAAACCACATACTAATAAAATGCTTCCATATACCACAAAATTACCAAAAGAAATAATAATGTTATGGTTAAGGCATTTTATTAGGATTTGGGAGATCCAAGACCATTCTTTCCTTTGCAGATGATGTCCTTTGGACCCTATGCAAACCACTTAGTGGGAATTCATCCCCACCACACGTTAGCATCCAGATAACTAAGTGCCGGGTCTAAACTACTCACTAAACCACTCAAGTCACTCCCCAGCCTGTGGGAAGATAGATGGGGCAATTCACCTCATCTTAAGAAAGATATTCAAGATATGGGGTTGATTGCCCCTCAGTGTGTGTCTACTTAGGGCATATTAGTCCCATTTCCATTGCTCTGGAGCACACAGATCCTTGGAGCCACGACTCCACGCACAGACTGTGCTGCTGTCTAGGACCATCTTCCACACGGAGCCTGCAAGTAGGAGCTTGTGGCAGTTTTGTGTGAACCACACATTCCCCCTAGGAGAAAGACTTCTGCACCACCTCATAGGAGGGGAACATCATGTCTATGCAGAAGAGGGGAGTTCCAATTCATAAAGAATTCTGGGATTTTCAAATTCATTGGGTTTTTTAGCTGAGAGCAAAACTGCAAAATACTACAATCAATTAAGTAATTTAAAGCCTGGATTGACCGAAATATTTTATTACGTCAAAACATTACTTCAGTTTCAAATTTCTAACAGTAGATGTTCATTCTACAGAAAAATTTTAGAAGAAATCACTGAAAATCCATAGCTACACTTGATAATAGTATGAACATGGTCTGCTTTATTCTGCTACAGCTTTTTGCTTATATTTTTCTAAAAAAAAAAAAAATTCAGGAAAATTTGACTTAGTTTTATGAAGCATTTTGACGTAATGTGGGTTTGGCAAAATTTTTGTCTAGCACCAGAGCATCACATTTTGTCTGGAAAAAAAAAAACAACTCAGAAGAATGGGATTTGTTTTGCTCAGCTTTCATCATTGATTGTAAGTTACCACTGGTTCCCTGGAAGTTCAGCACTGCGGAAATCTTGAGAGCCTAAAGGAGTGGGTTGGGTTGCTTTTTTCCCTCCCATGAATATGGACAGAAAAGAACAGGAGATAGTTTGTGTCAATCTTTTTCATTATGTTTCCTCACGGCTCACTGAAATCTGGGTAAAACTCTCCTGGCCAAGCATCACTTAATTCCCTCATGAGATCCAACAGACAATTTTTACATCATCTCACTTGAGAGAATGTGAAAATGAAAAAAGCCGCCCAGCATTCTGTCCAGTCTGCCACCAGCACAACCCGTCCCTCCGCAAAATGACAACAGTTCAAACACACTGAATTTGTCCCATTGGCAAACAGCAGTTCCTACTGGAAGGAATCGACTTTCAGTTTTGCAAACAAACGAAGCAAAGACAAAACAAATAATCATTCTCCCAGTGCTTCATCCTGTGCCCTGAAAACAGCAGCATTACATCGATGGTGAGGATGCTTCTCCTGTCTGGCCCAGAGAGTTGGCTAGCCTTGTCGAGGGTCATGAGCAGGGAATCTTTAGCAGTATCCAAACTTATTTCCCTGGTTTATGTTTTTGGCCGCTCTCAAGTGTCCCACTTTACCAAGCCCAACTGTCCGGAGGATACAGTAGCTGGGAAACTTTATTGAAGGCTTTGCTTGCAAAATCCTTCTGTGCATTACGGTAACGTAACACCACATCTTCATAGCGAAATACATTTCAAACCTTAAAAGCGAAAATAAAGTCTTTTATGTTGCTATTAAGTTTGAGTAAAGCCTGGTTATCAGATTTCATCCCTCTGTTCTTCTGGGGCTGTTGCATCAGATTGCTCTCCAGATAAGCCTCGGAAACTGCAGGATCTCCTTCGAGCATCCTGTGCACAGCACCACGGGCGCTCTCTGGGAGAGACTAAACACTCAAACCGCGCTGCAGTGAAGAAGTGCTTTACATTATAGCAATAATAAACTACTTCTAGAAGTAAAATCACACATGTAATGTTTAGTCTCATTTAATCTAATATTGGTTGCTAATGGGCTCTGATCTTGCTTGTATATGTAAGGAATTCATTCCAACCGGTCAAGTGGTGAGATTAGCTTTTGCATTTCATTTGGAGCTCTCACCACTTGATACTCCAGTAGGTCAGTACAAGCTACTTTTAAACTCAAATATCAAGAGCTGAAAATACAAGAGTTATAAACTAATACTCTAATATTTTTTCCATTTATTTCCTATTAACTTTAGAAATGAGAGCAAGCATATAGAAAGATGGACAAGGACACTCAGCATAAGGGGTAAACGGTTAGAAAAAGGCATGTTTAAGTTCTTTCAGAATTTTTATTTATTTTTAGAAACTGTCAGAACACAGTGTAAGTATCAACCCTACATTAAGAAGGTCTGTGAGAGAAAGTAAGTAGCAGAATACCTTTCAGATTTTGTTTCGCTGAATTACAGAGTTTTAGACAAGACTAAAAACCACTGCATTAAGGAAAAATAAATTGTTTAGGTTTCTTGCTTGGGCTGCAAGGGACACAACTGCTTTTACCCAAAGGAGCATCCTGCCATTACAGGTGCTATTGATATCAATGAATAAGACTGTCTCAGGCTTTACTCTTCTGCAATTTTTTCATACATTCATTTCACTCTACACTCGGATAATTTTTTCCCCAATTTGATTCACATGGTTCTCAGCTGTACTTGGTCAAACTGCAATTGCAATGCTACACACAGCATTGAAAAATGTAAGTTGGCAATATTCATCATGTTCGCATACATAGAACAGTTTTTTGTTACAATAGGTCGCGTGGCAATATGTATAGAACTGGAGATGCAGTATTATGAAATTATCGTTCAAATTGCAATGGTAGATCATAGACCAAAAATGTAACAGAAGTAGAACAAAGGGATTAAAAGGGATCATGTTTTATGTCAGACTAATTTTGAATTAGATGATCTAGAATTGTGAGCAGTTTGATTTAAACTATGTCTTAACAGCAGAATAAAATATCTATCTTAAGACTGGCATGTACTTTACAAACATTTTCAGTATTGTGTCTCCTCCTCTTCTCCCCTTTTCCGTGTAGTAAATAATGCTATTTTCATAGAAGAGTTCCTGAAAATTGTTTTCTCTCACCATTACCATGTATAGCAGGTAGCACGGCAAAATGGCTTTAGAACTAAAAGGCACAGCTCTCGAGACTGCTTCCCCATGCAGACAGGTTGAGGTGAGATTTGGTTAGCTAGTGAAAGCTGAGGCCAGCTTTACTGAAAGGTTCTTTTAAATACAGGAACAGTTCAGACAGACTTTCAGTGAACCCAAGATAAATCTCAAGCCCCCAAATCACACAGGCACGCACACTGGGGCTGGGTGAGTTTCAGTGTGGAATTTTAGGGTTCATTAGCACAGTGAAAGACCTAAGAAATGGCAACTCGTATAAAGTCCCTGAAATCTGGCCCAACCCGCCCCCCCCGCCTCCAAACGCTGCTCCAGCCGCTACCTGCCTAGGTGAAACCTATTTCTCGTCTTTTTAAAATTCATTTTTATTGCACAGACCCACTCCCTTCGTTTCTGAATGCCAGGCAAACAGAACAGTAATCTCTGCATGAGACTCCCTAATTGGCAGCAGAGCACTGGCCCAGCCAACATCTGCAGCTGGTTTCAGTGATAATAAATCAGGGGTGGGGGGTTTTGGCGTGGCAAGCTGCCAAGGAGCTTTCCTTTCCCCATTTAGCCAAGAAAGGGGAAGACAACAGGGAGGACTGGGGCAGCTCCGGCGCACAGAGGTGGTTAGGGAGAGAAAAAAACAATCAGATATATCTACAAGCAGCCATCAGTCTCCACTTAGAGTTGCAGCTTTCTAAGAAACAAGCTGGACAATGTAACGCGGGAGAAATAGCAAACGCCTTTCTTCCACCACGGAGCAGTAACTTGTCCAGGAAGCCTCGAAAATACCAAACATTAAAACAATGGCAGAAATGCAGGAGCAATTGCTTCCCAGAAATGAAGGGTTCCTACCCCAGTCCTAAGAGGGTTTCAGAGCTGCCTGAGTTCACGGTCGTTCTGTGATCACCTAACACTCACTGAAAACACTTCCACAGATACGTTTACAATCATCAGATCGGATGCTCAGGCCCAAATGCTGGATTTCTCCAGGTGCCTGTAGTACTGGCAGCTCGATGCAGTCCTTTGCTCAAAATCCAGGTGAAACAGAAACCATGGATGTGAGCTAATCCTAAGTCTGAACAGGGAAATTCAGACTAAGAAAAAAAAAAAAAAAGAAATAATCAAAGGTTGAAACAGTTGTCTGAAACAACTGAGAAACTAAAATTTGTAGCCAACAGAACTGTTAATTTAAATGTTGCTGAGTCTTTCCTGCTGATTCTCGCAGCACAGTTTTATACTAAGTTTTGGGGCAAGTCTTTTTTAAATCAGATTGCTCGGGTATTGAGCACTGCAAAAGAGGCTGGCTGCAAAGGCCAAGGCACAGAGCTCCACTTACTGCACATTCATGTCCACACCCCAGCTGTATTCTTGCAGGGAGAAAAAACACTTCAGAGAACACATTTTTAATTAAAACAATTTGCTTACAGAGATGCTGAATAACAAGCTACAGCTTCCATTTATTACAAGTGTAAGTACCCAGGCTGGTACTCCTTTTCTTTTTGCAGCAAAAAGCCCTCCATACTGCCAGCTTCAGAAAGAAGGCACACGCAGCCCTCCTTGCGCGGGTAAGCCAGCATAAACGACAACCTGCAGCAAAGCCCTGCTCTATTCTTCACGGTTTTTCACTTGTGCCTGCTGTCAGGAGCACTTCCCTTGGCTGTTGATGCTGAGATGCCCGAAAGTGCCCTTGCTGTTCCCAGTGAGAGCACTCAGCTCTCCCTCAGCTCGCCAGCAAGGGAAGAGAAACTGGAAAAGAAGCACCAAGTGATTTGAGCCTTCCCTGAGAGTGGGTTAAGCTTGGAGGTATATATCTGCATTTGGGTAAAACCAGCTGATCTCAACTAAGTCCTTCCGAATCCCAATGACCAGTTGTTTGTGTTGCACTGGAGAAGAGAGAGGAGTGGTTTGAGCTGCAAGTGAAAGACCTCAGTTCATAGCGCAGTGAAAACAACCCTCCCATTTCAGAAGTCCTCTCCATTCAAAGAGCATAAATTGTAGACGCCACCTTTTGAGGTGGCCGGTGCTATATCAATTCATTTTGGCAAATGATTTCTACTGACTCTTCATACTAATAGTTCCATCCCCAGAGCAAGCCGAACCCCTGACTCTCAAGGCTGCCTTTACACCAACCCTAGACTGGCACTAGAATCCCTTCTGCAGCCTCAGGTGTTTAAGGCATTTTACCATCTTCTTTCGTATTTTTGCCCAACACACCTAGTTTGGTCCCAGTCCTTCCCTCAACCTTAGCACCCTGCCACCTCACGCTGCTGTCTCCTGCCGTCGTGATTTAAGCCCAGCCGGCAACAAATCACTTGCTGTTGAAGATTCCCCTACCACAGTCTTGTACCATCATTATAAGAGTCGTCTTCCACAGTAAATGTCCACCTCGTTTACAAGGTCACAGTTATTGTTAGTCTGAATCCGGTTATGCAAGCAGCTACACCTCTGTAGTGCAAAATCACTAAAGAATGCTGAAGAGTCATTCAGTTATGGGAGAACGTAATCCTTTAAAAACAGCAATAATAATTAGCACAATTAAGAATGTATCTGCCACTTACTGCAGTGCCACCTTTGACAACCGTAACCAGTCAGGTATTACACTACTTGGAAGTAGTGATTCATATCTGCAAAAATAATATCTCTTAGGAAGTATTTCTTGAGTTTATTTAAGGTTTAAAATCTATGGAAGGAGCTGTGCATGATATCCTGTTCGAAGGCATTTCTAATTTAAATTAATGACCTGAAGGATATCTCAAGGCAATAATGATCTTATTGTACTAAATCCTGCAATAGCTGAAATGAATTATAAATTCCTCTAACTGATTTAGTGGTTAACATTCTGAATCATAGCTAACCGATGCAATGCTTTCTGAGTTCCAGCATCAGATTAGATGAAACCATATAGGCTGTCTTCAACCTCCCTGGCTGGTTTGGAACAGTCAGTGAAAAATGTTCTCCTTCTGAGTCAGTGGAAAGCAGAGCAGCCCTGGAGGTGATAAGCCTAGACTTCTGGGAAGGCAACCACATTTCATCTGGGCACCTCATTTCCAACACTTAGCTTGACAGAGATGCTGGAGCACCCAAGAAGCAGAGGACACCCAGTAGGAAGGCGAGCTCACCAACAAGATGAGACCTGCTCCCCCCCCAAAGACAACTGGAGGTTTGTCACTGACTTTATAAAAAGCATGACTTGACTAAACAAGAAACTCCCGAAAATTTACATTGCACACGCCATTTGCTAATGGTAAGGATCATTCTTGCTCTGGTGATGATTTGCACATTTGTAAGTCCATATGTCACATGCATACAGAACACAGTAAAAAATAAGATGGATAAAATTTCCCTTTGAAAAGGCATAGAACCAAATTGCCCCTGAAAAAAGTGCTTTCAGCAGCTGAGAAAAGTAGTCTGTTATTTTACTTGCGGGCCAAACTGCACATGAAGTAATTGGTCAGGACTTGCATTTTGTACTTGTTTCACAGACATTATTGTGAATATACGGGTCTTCCTCACTGTATAATCTAAGGGATTTACGTATAGCTTGGAACAGCCTATTTTATACATCATCTGCATTTTCTCAAATTTTGCCATTTCTTGTTCTGTTCAAGATGCCGTAACCAAAGCATTTATTCCAAACACGGCTCTATTTTAAGCTCTAAAGACGGTATTAGTATTAGGTTTTGTGCTCTGTTATGAACTTAAACGACATACCAAGCTGCAAAATGCGACTTACTAAAAGTATTAGCAAATCCACAATCCATTTCCAAGTGAAATCTCAACAGGTTTATTGTTGTGATACCTGACTGGGAGGAAGTTGGTGTTTTCAACTCTGTTTCCTTTTGAGCTGAGCAGATTTGTTTGAACCCCTAATTCAAAACACAGCTTTAACTTTCCCAGCCCACATGGCGAAAAAAACCCACTGGCATGAGTGTAAGTAAATCACCAGTACTTAATAATTAATTATTAAGAACCTTGGAGAAGTGGAACTACTGAGCTGCGTATATCTCTGGCTACGGTCATCCTTATGAGACATTTCAACAGTGAGTAACGACCTCTCTGCACACCTCCACATCCCAACGCCAGCAGCGAGCTTCGAACACAGTTGCTACAATTGTCATTGTTATTTTCACTATTTTCTCGACTTGTGCCTAACAACATGCTTCGACATGGAATCAAGTCAATACTTAGAGACACCGGGATGCCATGTAGCAGCCGCACAACATAAAAATCTTCCCGTCTTGTAAGTGGCTAATTTATTTCCCTCGTTGCTCTCCTTCCCAGCGTATGCTTTATTATTTTAAGGCTCTTTTCTCAGGGACAAACTTTGCCTCCCATTATTTCTAGCTTGTACCCAGTGTTGAAAGCCCGAAAAAAATGATAAATTAAATGAGAAGGAAATGTTTAAGGGTTCCTATTCATAACAAAAATACTTAAGGCAGCCTGGGCCATGAATCTTCCACAAGCAAGTTGAGATATACATAAAGAACCTGATTCAGAAAAGAAGTGTGGAGGACTTTCATGGATGCCTGCTGTTCAGTGGATTTATGGGGGTAGAGGCTGGTATGTGGGTAGAGTCCAGGCAAGTAATTAGTTCCTTGCAGAACTCAAAAATGGAGTTAGCTTTTTCCAATTGTTCAAAGGCTTTTTACCCGAAGAGTGGGTTAGCAATAAGCAGCTCTGCTTTCACATTGTCCGTGTCTGCTTGTTCTGTGGCTGAGCACTGCACCAAACTAGTTGCCTCTTGTGCGTGAAGATTAATGAATGATCAAGTCCTGGTTTTTTTTTGTCAGCGGAGACACGTGCATCTAATTAAAGGATTCAGAAATCTGGCAGAAAAGTCCCATGGTGTTTTTCAAAGCCACCCAAAGTTTTTGTTTGGTTTAATTTTCCAGTTATGCCCAGTTAATAGGGATTAACTTACAAACCTCATTTACCTTTTTCTGTGTATGTCAGCTCTTGAGCTAACGTAGTGGGGAAACTGCTAGATCCATAAATCCTGTGGATTTAAACATGGAACAGAAATAGGCCTGGACTATGGCAGAGAGGTGCCCCTGTCATCATGGCTCACTCTGACACGGAGGACCACCTTTTAGGTTAGGTCCCCATCATCTGTCCTTGCAACTCTGATGATTTTCAACAAATGTCAACTCCTGCCAACAAACCAAGGTTCTGGGTAGTTTTTTTTTTTTAGTCCTGGAACCCACAAACTGAACCAGGACCACCCATTTTGCATAAACAAACAAAACCAAGCAGAAATTCCACAAGAACTGGTCGGATATGGACAGACATATTTAAACTTCCTTTTACAGGCTGGTGAAGATCTAGCAGCTTCTTCCTACAGGTACACTTCCATATAACAGAAAGGTCCTGCTCAAAGCCCTCCCCAAAACAAGCCTTGCACAAAGGGAAGCTCTCTTCCCTTGGCATGTTTCCTTAAACAATAAGGGAATAACACGTTATCGCATTATTGTGGATAGCTCACGCCGAACTGCCGCAAAATAAGTCTGAGAAGTCATACTGCTGTTCATGAGACAGCAGAGTCTGAGAGCCTGTGTATGACAGCCTGGGTACACTGGATAACCAGACCTGGAAATAAACCAAGTACATGTTAATCAGCCTGTGTCTAGACTGGGGAGGGGGGGGAATAAAACAATCTTTAAGCCCACATAAAATGGTGAAACATATTCATCCTTAATTTGAACCACCTCTAGGTTCAGCTGTGCTGAGCACCAAGACCTTCATGTGTAATATCTCCTAACATCCAAATTTGCCTGGACTTTCAATTATCCAGACAATAATGAAAACATGTTGGTGAGGCAAGCATCAGGTTACAATCACAAATTCTTACTTCAATAACAGCCATAAAACAGAGACCTAAAGCATGTTTTTTGCTTTTTTTCCAAACATTAGCAACTCATCTGATACTTAGTCCAAGGATCCAGTTTCCTGCAAGCTGATGACATGTGAGACCACAACCCTGAGGCTGATATTAAATTATACATATATACATATATAAATATACAGAAAGAAAACCTGTGAAATTACAGACACAGATGTGTTATTGGTGTCATAATTTTTTTCCATTAAACACCGTATTAGGTTTATCCCCTTTCTATACTTGAAAATCTTCACATATAAAAGATGAATAGCAACTTCTCAAGGGGATCCTTGTGGTTTAACCTTGTTACAGGAGGTCAAATGCAACATACAAACTATATTGGTACAAAGATGACTGTAAAATGGAATTAGCCTTTTGCTCTCTGTTCAAATGGAAAGGAAGCAAACTTTCACATTTCTGAACCACTCCTGCTTCAGAACCCCAAAAGGGACTTGTGCACATCGGTCTCCGAGAAGCTCGAAGAGCACGTTTTGCAGAGAAAGAACTAACAATGTGACACCCAGATCCTGACTGGCATGATATTACACTTTTGAAATACTGAACCATAATAATTTAGGTTCGAAGCAGTCCAGATTCCCACACCTTCTCACTGCTGACCCCCAACTTTAATAACTCGCTTCTCCTCTCACACATACATGACTAACCTGCTCGGCTGATATGGGTAGAAGCTTCTCTGAGAGCGCTCCAGTCTTCTGTGTGGCAGGAAGGTGAGACCCCTTTAAATTAAAAAATTAACATAAACAGAAGTGGTGAGAAGAGGTGTTGGAGAGAGAACTCAACTTTCTGTCCTTTCTTGGCCACTCTACCACCCCTGTGATTTCATAAAGGGGCACTTGAAGAACACAACACAATAATTCCTCCAGCATTCAGGGTACTTTTTTCTTGACCCCTACCCTCTTGACCTTGTCAGAATATGGTTCCATTGACCTCACCAGAAGGGTTAGAACCTGCCTGCTTGTGGAGAGAAGCCTGTGCCCCAGAAGTGCCTATTTTCTGGTAAGAGAACTGTCTCATTTTCAAGCTCTCTTCTTGAAGTAGCTGGGTGAGGGGCTTGGGGTGAGCAACAACTATACTACTGAAATAAGGGTGAGACAGGGTACAGCAACACCAGCATCACTTTGTGAGATAGTTAGGCAGCGTACTGACTCCAGACACGCCATTTTTCATGAGGCCAATCTAGAAGGGCACATCCAAAGGTTTCCTCTCACTTTCCCATGGCCCACTTCAGACCTCACACAACCAATAACTTCTCCCATCTTCCCAAGACCGCCCACGCAAAGGCCTGGGAGAACATCATTGCATTGCAAAGGCAAGAAATACCCTTACCAGCCCACAGAAGCTCCAGCTTAAGAAAGTTCCTCCCCACACAACCCACCGGACACAGAAGCAAATCTCTCAAAACATCTCTCGCTACAGGCGCGGGCAATTAACAGAATCAAGGAAGATCTTTTTGCTCCCAGAGGAAAGGCCTGGACACGTCAACAAAAGCTCCAGCGGCGTAGAGCCTCCCCAGCAAGAGGAGCATCAGCAGAAAGGAGAAGGCATGGCCACAGCCTGCTTTACAGGAGACACCACCCAACCACAGCTGGCTTCCCCAGGCTTTCACAGCCAGTAAACAACCTGCAGCTCACCTGGGCGTCCCCTTAGTTAATTAGCAGAGAAGGTTAATTCTTCGCCTGCTAGATTAAACTACAATGTACAGCGCAGAACAATTAGGCTCGTGTTGAATTTACAAGTTTCTTTCTCAGCTCTATTACAACGACATTGATAATACCGTAACTAGGAAGGAAGCGCTGTTACTTAATTTGGGCTATTACTGATACTCTAAAAACCTGGGACCTCTTATCCAGGCACGCTGCAGGGATTCGGTGCAATTAGGGCTGAGAGCCTGTGCCCCAGCTTTTGATCAGTTTTTCCCGGTAGTTTGTTGGCTGCTGTGAGATACTGCAAATAAGGAGCATAGCCCATAGCAAGAACATCTTACAAGTAGCCGAGCACAGAAAGAAATTCCCACCACGATAATTAATGCCTCCAGATAATTATGATACAGACCCTATCAAGTGGCATCCAAGGAGAAATGTCAAATCGTTATTTTCTCATAATGCCCTCGGTAGTGAATCCATTGGGACTTCATAAGGAAAAACTTCCTTCTCCTCCAGATGCTTAGCAGGCAAGACATCTGCAGGCCTTATGAATTTTACAGTCATATGAACAGAAACACAAAGCATAAGAACTTCCAAAGGAAGACACCAGCAGCAACACCATAAAGATCTTCATTATTTTTCCTTGACATTTTCATGACAGAATTCATGTAGAACGTAATAAAAGCATAAGGCATGTTTACTGGATATTTTATAGTTCAATAAAACATAAATAAACAGCTTTTTAGATCAAAGCTACATAAATAAGGAAGCACTGTGGCTTCTGAGAACAAACCAATATATCACATAATCTGAAGTTGAAAGAAGTAGTCCTGGCACTCCGGCTTTAGTCTGGAGGAATCCCACCTTAAAGGCATAGTGCCTAACTTACATCTGACTTCCTATTTTTTAAGCATTTTAACAAGTACAATTGAGGTATTTTGGTTTTTAGAGTACCTCCATCTGTCTCGTGAAGCCTTTTGTGGTGAGAATTTTAGGTTCTATCAGTAAACTAATAAAAAAAGGAGCAAAACAGTAGCATTTCCAGGAGAGCTTAGGGTTGATTTTCCATGTGTACGAGACTGCTGCCTGAGCACTGAGTTTGTCATCACAAGCGGTCGGTACCAATCAAAAAGATCCAGCTTTCCTTGAAGTTCAGTATCAATCAGCTTTGGATCAAGTCCTGGCCTTTCTGAGCAGCGCGAGTCACTCTAAATACCACAGGTAAAGCAAAGAAGAGTTCTCCCTAAACTTTCACCCTCCTCATGGATATATGCCTTCCTTCTCACCCCTTTCTTTCTCTTGGATGCAAACCCAAATGTACAAAGAGAAGAACGACTGGACTCACAAGGTAATCTCACTGGTTTTACTTACACCGGTATTGATACATACATGTGAGTATTTGTAGGGCCGTGATTGCATGTGATGCCATCAACCGTTGAAAATACGTCTGCAGACCAAAGTCTGGCTTAGTCATCTACAAATCCAAAGCCTAACGTTTTTTGGTCGCCATCCTGATAAACCTTTTCTATGTCAGTTCAAAAGAACAGCACACGATGTCAGACATGTGGACTTTTTATTAGGGCCATACTTTGGTTTGCGCCAGAATAAACTCAGTGCATACCTGCACACATATTCCAGGATCTTGTGTGGTTTGCTTTTCCATTCCTGCCAGAAACTGTGTGGATTATGACTTTTAAGCATTATTGACGATCATGCCTCGGTCTGTTTCCTGGTCTGCATTTTATATTGTGTTCTTTGCATGGCTACGGGCTTTTGCAGTTCTTTTGGTGCCGTGTCTCCTAATACGGGGTAGTGGGAACTGAAAATACCGCACGGAGTTCATCTTGGCAGGCGTTCATTAATCTAATGTCAGGGTACCGCTGGCCACCCCTAAAAATAGTCATCCGCCCATCAACACTAGGGCGTCCCTTAAACAGAACAAAACCAAAGCAAAACCTTCCACATAGGGACCTCCACACAGGCGTGCACCCGCATACACGTGCCCACGGACACACACAAATAAAACACGTGTGTCCCTGGCTGCCGTGCCTCTGCCCCATCCCTCCTGCAGCAGAAGCAAAGCCCCCCGTGACCCCCGGATCTGTCGCAGGGCTGCGCCTTCCCAGGCACCCGGGATGTGCAGGAGAGGCTTGGGATCTGGCTGCTGATGAAAAAACCCTTTTGCTCATCCTTGCAGGAGAACGGCATCGCCAGAGGACAGGCATCCGCCTCTTCCCACCGGAGCATGGGGCACAGGGTTTGCTGCAGGAGACCTGTCCCGCTGCCCTCCGCGCCAGGGGAAGCAGCATCTTCCAGGGCAGTCGAGAAAACAACGAAAAGCTGGTCAACCCCAACACCTCAGCTTAAAGGCATCGAGGAAGCCCCACCACTGACCATGGGGATTTAAAGAGGTGACCCCCAGTAGCTAGGCTAAACTGGCTGACAGGCTGCCGATGCGCTGTCAGGTAGAGACCTGCCGCTGCTTTACGAAGCTGAAAAAAAGCCTCTCTTTGCTGAGGATTCTCACCCGGGCTTGAAGTGCCGTCCTGGTGTTGGCACGGCCCACAGCGACACAAACCCGCTGCTGGGGTAGTTTCTCAGTAATTCAAACGCATCTGTGGCCGAGCGGTAAACCCCGCCGAGGTCCAGGATCTGTTCCAGCCTCAAGGATTCCCAGGTCACGCTCGCTCAAGTGTACGAATGGAAACAGCGTTTTCCTGACTGCCTTTGTGGTGACTGTGCCCAGCACCTGAAGGCCAGGCTGTGCTTTTTCTGCCTCACACATCATCACCCTCCGCCTGAATTAACTGGCAAGACTGGTGATGATGCGTGAGGCCAAACAGAATCCAGCCTGAGCTGCCAGGGATGCCTTGGCTCCGCAGTGCTGACAGGGCTGGAAAAAGACTACAAGCAGATCTTAGAAAGTTGGATCCTGAATCACTCAAACGAGTCTGAGCTGCGGGACTGGGCCCCAGAGATGCACAGGCGTCGTTGGCCGGGAGGCACGATGTCGGCACCCCAAAAAGCGCTGGCCCGTGGGTCAGGGCTCTCCTTCGCCTGCAGTACTCCTCGGGACGGGACGGTTCCTCACCTGCCTGGGCAAACCCCGTTTCTCAGCCCCCGTTCGCCCTCACGGTTATGCCAGGGCTAGAAATTCGGAGAGGCGAGTGGAGCGGTCCTGCTCTGTGTAAGCGTTTGTTTTGTTCTCAGTCCGGCTTTTGGTACCGGAGCGAGCTCTGCGCTGCTCCGCACTGAGATGGTCAGCACATCCCCGCAGCAATTTCGCCCCTCAGCCTGGCCTGGGGAACACAGGCGGCCTCTTGGAGAGAACGCGGTGGGTCAGGTAATGCAGAAGGAGAAGACTTCCACCCTCGCCTTCTGTATTCCCAAGCCAGACCGCTGGGCTGTAGCAGAAAAAAAGTGTCCGGTCCAAGAGCCCTGAGAAGGGACACCCTTCTGCATCAATGTCCCTCGGTGCTGCGGATGGACCAGGTTGTCCCTGTGCACACTGGAGTGGGTAATTTTATACCAAATGTGCTTGTCTAAAAATATCTCACTTCTGTGTTTTTTGACCATATGCCCAGGATCATGAAAATTTTTCCGTAGGAAAAAAAGCTGAAAAAACCCCTTAAACGCATAACATCTTGGAATGATTTGACCACTTTCTTCTTAGGACATTCTCTCCTTTTTATAACATGATGGGGTTTCTCCCGAATTTAAAACATCGATTTGGCCTAACATGAGGAGAGTGTTCATTCTTCCAAACCATAAAGATCAGAGACTATAAACTGTTGTTTCTTAAATGTTTCATGGCAAAAGGCATTCAAAGCATAACATTAACACAAAGTTTTTCTGTAAAACAATCTGGGAAGTGTAATCTCTCTAAGAGGTTTTTTTATGCACCATGGCTAATTGTTCCTGACAGTACGATTTTACATCAGGCTTTTTTTGTAAATTCAACACCATTCAAACTTTATGGCAGGTAATATTCCTTACAACTGCTAAAATCTTGACCATGCTAAATTACTGTTGCAGAATGATGTTGGGAGGGGGTTTTTTAACTACAAAATACGGGGAGCAAATTCTCTCCTGTCTTGCAGCTTGTACCACTAGAAACAACTTTCTGAAATTCTTCCACAGCAGAGCTGTGAGTCAGAAGGAGCTTTTTACACATTTCGTACACATCAAAGCGCAAAGTGCGTTGCCGTGGGCCAACGTCTTGTGCTCTGCCTGGTGCTGCTGGAGTCACACTGTCAGGACAGGCTTGTGGTCATCTTTGCAGCAGAAAGGACGGAGCAGGAGGGGAGACATTTCTAGCCTCTGAGGCTAAACATGTGACTCCCTCAAATTTGAATTCTACAACTGTTTTAAAGGGCTATGTTTGAAAAGTTATGATTTTACAGAGCCTGATTCAAGATTACTTCACGCTTGCGTTCACCTACACTAAGCTGAGGGCGTCAATGTGAATTAGATGGTGGTTTTTCCAAGTAGTTACCAGCAGGCATTTGTCCTACAAGCAAAATTTGTATTTTATAAGAGAACCTGAAACATGGAGCGGAGAGCTGAGAACATGTGCACAGCCTGAGGAGTTTCTGCAGAGCTTTGCTCAAGCCCAGACTGTGCTAAGAGCATCGTGTCATTCAGCCTCTTGTCCCCAGATATAACTTCTAACTGCACGACCTGATACTCCGTGGAGGAATTTCACACCTTACTGACCGCAGAGGGGGATTCACCTCCTGAGCTAGGTGCCATAAACCAGGCAGTGTGACATGCACCCTCAGCCTTAGGCTCTAGATTTCCTGAGCTTTTCTCTCATGGCTGTGTTTAACAGCTGAAACTACAGGCCAGGGCTCAGAGTCCAAAACCAATTAAAACAAAAGAATCACAAAAACAGTTTCACTGGGTTAAAAATCCCTGCCCGTGCTTTAAGCCAGTGACACAACTACCAGGCAGACTGCTCTGAACAGTAAATCCAAGATTCGTTTCTCTGCTTAGAGTTTGCAGGCGTTTCTAATCTGCATATTTAATTGAAAAAAAATGCCAAAGTTAACCATCTGAAATACACATTGCGAAGCCCTTGAGACAAAAAGATGCATAAATGTTTTGTGTGCCCAGCATTCACTACAGGGACTTCAGCATTCAGAGATGCACCAAGTTACAAAAGCTCTGGGTTTTACTGAAGTAAATGCTCATTTTGGAAAAGAAAAGCAGCAATGCCCTGTGTTGTTTTCTCTTTCATACCCCCACAGTGCATTGGGATACCTATACCATCCTGCATAATTAGAGTAAGGTTTAAAAATGCGATATATAAGGAACAGTCACCTTCTGAGTATTTCTTCCAAGAAATCCTTCAAACCCACAAAATGTAATCTGGAGAAGGCGGGTCCTTTGCTGGCAAAACCCTCATACTGCATCACTCGAGGACATGGTGGGCTACTACAAGGAGAGTTCTTTCTCCTGCTCTGAAAATGACAGGGTTTTTTGTGATGTCTCGCTAACCATTGCCACACTATTCCCCACAGACTTCACTCTCATCCGCATCCTAGGGGTCAACATATACAGAAATTGGGACTGTGGTCCAACCTACTTTGCCAGGCTGAATTACTTGTGTATTAGCTCTGATTCATATGCACACACATACACATGAAAAAACTCCTTTCGTCCAACTCACTATACCTTATAAAATATGGGTTATAAAAACTTTATGGAGCCTGTTCCTCCGAGGGGCTCATTCCAAAGTGCAGTACGCAAAACCCAACTCTTTTATAGCATGGCAGAAAAAGGGCTCAGTCTATGCGGAGCGCCTCATATGAATCAGAAACAGGATTGGGCTTCCAAATGGACCACACAGCCTTGACCGGGTTGCTTCAAGGGCAGCAAATGAATTTGTGTCTGAAGTAAACTGACAAGTGAGAAAACACTAGTCCTTTCTACTAGAAATTCCTCCTCACCCCACCTATGCGCTGTTCCACCATAAAGGTCAAAAAGAAGGTGACTGCATGAGGTATGGGCCTTATACAGTGAGCACTGCAAGGTGTGTCATTTCCAGAAAATCACGGGCAACCTTAAGCAGCCTTTCCTAGAGATGGAGGACTTCACCTAAAGTGACTTCACTCCGATCTGATTCACTCATAGCTGAGAAGGAAGCCCCGGAGCATTATTAGGAGTGAATGGACTGATCTCCTCCTGAAAGGGAGAATTAGGCTCCTGGCAATTCATATACCTGGGCATAGAAAGAGCAATAATAAGTGCCCAGAGTGTGATATTTATGAAAATTAGAGAGTGAAGCAGGCTCGATACTGTGAACATATAAACCATTTTATGTGGAGGCTCAGACCAAATCCAAATAGTTTCCACTTTTTCGCTCCATCCATCCCCTAAACACTTTCACTCGGGTTTCATCTTCTGCTGTACTCTATCTGTACCTTCACTTTGTTCTACCTAAAACTCATCTGTCACATCCACTTTAAGCACTTTCCGAGGATGACCTGGCTCTGTTAGAGAGATCAGGCTGCCCTCCCTACTTTCGAGTTTTGGTATCAGCTTTGCTTCAGCCATTGAACGATACTTCTTTTTTGAAGACAGAACAAATAGCACACAGCAGGTGTTTCTGCAGATGTAGCTGCTTCTAAAATGCCACCAAGTGATTCTGAAATTCTTTTAAAATCTATAGTATTATCTCTACACCGTATTAGAGGCTCATTACTGGCTTATGTCTTGAGGTTATTCTGGGATAACTAAGGCATTTGTTTCTTAAGAGAAGAAATTTGGGTCCTAGTCTACAGGCAAACCAGTTCTAACTAGCAAAGCTCTCCTAGCATGTGATTTAATCTCACCACTTTTCATGGGACTTCAGCTTACGCTTGACTTTGCTGAGGAAGGGTGCATATAGGCACTAAGTAAAGTATTTCAAACTGTGAACTGTGACAAAAATAAGAGAATGCCAGCCACCTTCTTCAAGATCACCTTTCTGTGGAACCTATAAACACTAAAGCAATCTTATGGTAAATTCTTCAGGATAACAGCATGGACAAGTTACACAGAGTCACCAATGTTGCTGAATCCATGTGCTGTTCTAGTGACTTTCGCCTAACGTTTATTTTTCTTGCACTGAAAGTCAATGTAAACCTAGTGTTACTACATTTCCATCCCAACAGCAGCCCAACGTGTTAGAAGCTGCCAGCCTGTGTGTGATACCCTTTCCTGCCGCATCTCTAACTAGCCTGCAAGCACTTGAAGCACAGCGCTTTCCTCTGCTGGGTTCCTAAGGACCAGTCACAACAGGATTCTTTGGCACTACTATACTAAATAAGATTAATGATAATAAAGAACACTGTTAATAACAGTATTACAGAGACTCTTATGCTATATCTAGCTTTACTCTCATCATTCCTGCACCAGATTCTTAATTTAGGTGATCTAGACTAGTTCGCCCTCAGATTTATTTTACACTTGTTCAGCAAATTGGTTTCCTTGGTGCATAGTTGAATTATTCATTATACTTTCTTCTAGGATGGAGAAGTTACTAAAAGGTTTCTTTCTTGTATAAAGCATTTTCATGTTTGAGTATTAATTTTTAAAATCTCCTGTAAATGCACAGTACTTTACAGTTGTTTGCCTAGGCTTTTTCAAATTTATCATTAAGGCTTGTGAGCGTGCATGCACGCGCATATATATCTCTCTCTATATATATATCTCTCAATCAACAAACAGATCAATCATACAAATAGGTGCTCACATATTTAGTCCTTATCTTTCTGTTCTGATACTTGCTCCCCAGGCATAGCGTGTCAACCTTCCAATGCATGTTTAGATCTATCCTTGTTGAGAAACACAACTGAAAGCCTGCTAAGCTGAAGGTGGACAAGAAGTTTCTGTAATTTAAGCACCGAACTCATGTTCAGTAGAAGGAGAAGTCCTTTACACGTCCAGAGGTCCATCTTCCACCATTATCAGATGAATGCTCTGCCACTATGTAAGCTCCTGGCCCAAAAATTGTTGCCTCTCTCTAGGGTTAGAGGAGCAAAGCTTATCCCACACCTCAGGTAACGGTGGGAGGATGAACACACAGTAGTTTCTGCAGAATGTTACTGGATTCATCCTGTACTGCTAACACCAACATAGAAGAAGGGAATTTCTTAAGCAACTTTTTGATTCAATCTCACTGAAATAGGTACATCACAGGGAACATTTTAAAAGTGCCTGCAGTCAGATTGCCAAATGTACGCATCCCCCTTGCTTTAGCAACACCTCTGGGTATTCCCAACCACAAATCAGTGCATTGCATGCAGAAACAGAAAAGCCAGCCATGTCTACGCTGACAAGCACAAGTGCTGTGCAAACTTCTGAGAACTAGTGCAGCTCACCCACTTATCTCACCGCGCCAGTTTCCCTGGCACCTCATTTGTAAAGTGGCTAGCATGATTTTTGGCATTGTAATAATAAGTACCATAAAATACAACACTACCATTGTGTCCAATATTAAGCCAATACTGGCTTCTTGATCAGGGATCAGACAGGCTGTATGGCAGCATGCAAATGTCCTATTTCTTCTATCTGCTCATTCTGCTTTGTATGCCCACCTCTGCTGGGAAATGGAGTATTTTAAGTTTCAGCAGCTCCATGAGGTCACTGTAGCTACAGAAAGCTGTAAAAACTGCCTGGGTTGATGGTTCAAGCAGCCACAGGTCTTTTTCATTACAGAACAGATATAACCCTATGAAATTATTATAATAATAACATCATTTATTTCAACAGGACTGAAGCAAAAAAGCTTTATGATGGTGTTTTATATGCAACATGTGCACTATAAATATTTCCATAAAAACATGCATTAAAATATAAAGTTGGCAAAAAGAAATCAAAAGTCAGGAGGAAAAAAAAAAAAACAAACCAGTTAAACAAGCATTAAACCATAAGCCATGGAATAGTGAATAATGAGCCCCTGCCAGTCATGGCAACAGGCCTTTCTTTCTCTGGTTTCAGCTACTTCCAAACACAAAGGTATGAGCCAAGCTAGCCATGGAGAAAGTCCCCGATAACCTCACATGCCACACCGCCCTAGTCTGCCACCCTCCTCCTTACTGGGAAAATACTCTTTTCTTTCCTCAGCTGTCAGCACAGGCGCTCACCCCTCTGCCCAGAGGAAAGTCCCCAGCCGACACCAAGGCTTCACTGCCGCCGGTGCTGCGAACACCTACGGTTAGAAGCAGGTCTTTGCAAAACGGAAAATGTTCCCACGCTTGCGTTACCCACGGGAGTCGGGGACAGGACATCAAGGGAGTGATCGGCGCAAGGTCTCGGGCGGGAGCACGGGGCTGAAAGAGAAACCCAACCCAGACCTCCTGAGATCCATCAGAGAGCCAGCACAAGACCATCGAGGGCTGCCCTTGGCTTTCACCTGCTAAAAGAGTCTAGAGCTGCGATCAGGTTCCTGACCCCTGCAAAAGCGTCCTTTGCAATTGCACCTCACACGCTCCCTGTTACGATGCTGAAAGAAATACTCTGCCTTTACGGTCTGTATCAGGCAAAAAAGCCCTGCACCTATAGCTCGCTCTCCCCCTCTTAAAAAGCAGTTTACAGGGTCACAGTTAGTGGTCCCTCCTGGCTTCAAATATAATAAAGGGATGAAAAGAAGCTGTGTATCTTTTGCTGGCTACATGTGACGAGGACCTCTCAGGTACCAAACCCCAGGTCTGAGCAATTCCACAGTAGCTGGAAGACTTGAGGGTTTGGCTGCCAGAAAACAGCAGGCATTGTTTACACCAACGAACACCCTCACAACAAAATTCTGCTTCCCAGGCCAATTCTGTTGTAATACATCATCCCCAAGCTAACTTGTCAGATTGGTTTGTCTACAAATATGTTCGCACTTGGAAATATCTCCCTTCTGTGAACAGCAATCCATTAAACATGCATCTCTCTGTTTTCCCCATCTTGCTCTCTGTACATAAAATAAGTTCTCTTCTTTTGTCCTCAGTAAATGCCTATTCCACATTTTTGCATGTTTTAAATATTCACGCATATGAAAGAAGCTGTAAAAACATTGCATGGCTTATTTATTATTTAGTGTACACACTTTTTCCTGCAGAATACCAAAATAAAAAACATTTTAGTCAATTTTTTTTCATTTCTTTTGTATTTTATTTCCATTACTCTGCTCGTTAAAGTTTAAAACCTGCTTTGTTTCTCGACAGTTGGGATTTATATGTCTTTCTGTCAGGGAGTGTATCTCTACCTGCCGACGTGACGGCAGAGGTGGGGGTGAGATGCTGCGGGAACTTCGGGCTTGTCATGTAAGGGTCCAGTGTGTATCTAGAAAGCTCGAGCCACACTAGCATGGCTGCTGGAGCTGCTCAGAGAATTCAACTAAGAGTACTAACACATACTAACCCCACACTTTAAAAGAGCTCTGAGTTCAGAACGAACCCTACAGCTATTAAAGGATAACCAGAAGGGCATTTTACTGCTGACAACAAAATCTCTGGAGTAAATATTGCCACGTGTCAATCTTTCCACAAGAGTCACCTGATTCATAGATTTTAAGGCCAGTTCAAAAAGATGACTCAGGATGACCTCTTAAACAGCGCAAACCAAAGAACGTCATGCAGTAATTTCTCCATCAAACCCTTAACAACAGTTTGGGTTGTGGCATCTCTTCTGGAACGAGACATCAGTCTTGATCCAAAGGCTGCAAGAGACGGAGAGTCCACCATGTCCCTCAGGAGGCGATTCCAATGATAAATTATCTTTTCTTCAGATACGCGTGCTCGAGTTTCTGCTATTTTCGCACTGCTGTAACGCTCCACAGATACCTCATTCACGTCAGGAATTACTCGTACAGAAAAGCCGTATACGGTTGGAGCTGAACCTGCCATCAGAGAGCGGACTTAACTTTTTCAAGCGCCCGCTCTCTAGCAGCAGCCTAATAACCTACCAATACTCCAAAGCAAGTCGGAACAGTGCCACCGTAACACTGCCAGAGAAAGACGTTTTCGGCGAATGCGTACAGCAGCCGAAGAAACGCAAAGCTACCTCGTGTCACCATCACCAGTGGGTTTCAGCCTTGACCTGAGAAGACCACCCACGGGAGCACTCCGTGGCGCTTGGACAGCTCACCCCGTGGCTAATACCGCTAACAGCGCTGCCAGACGGCACGGTCGTTTCGGCAGCTTGGGATCTTTCCATCGGGAACTGGATTGAAACCAAGAACTTTGTTCGTATAGGTCACTCAACAGACATAACTACCAACCTGGTCTGGATTCAAATGACTGGCCCGGTGTGAAAAGAGCTGGATCTTGTAACCAGTGCCATAAAAAAGGGACTAGTTGTTTTTTTTTAAAAAAAAGTTCATTGCTCCTGGAATCAGATGGTTGTGTGCATGTTCCCTGTGACAGGCTTTAGCACTCCAGTGATACATAGTGAGAGGCATTTCAGAAAGAGATAGGCAATACAGCTAGTTTTTAGCATATTTATATGCCATTTTATAACACAGAAGTTAAGCAGCACATCGTAAAGCACCTAGTACCTTATACGTGCTATGCAAACACTACATTATTATGTATTGTAGAATATAATCTTGTCTTGCCAGGGAGCTGTACTGGGTAACCTCAGATATACTTTATGTTATTTTATTCTGGGGTTTTTGCACCATTCCTCCCCACAGAATTTGAATATCCTTTCTATGCCTGACTTTGAGGTGCACACACATATCTGTGCGCACACAGCGCACAACTGTAAATATTAGAACCTTGCCCACTCTCCCAGAAAGAAGCTAATTATTTTTCCTCCCCTTCCTGATATAAGGGAATACTATCATGGCAGGCAATTCCATTGTACTGATATGGAACCGATCTGAGAGAATTAACTCACGTTCCCTAACTTTACAGTGGGCTAGATCAGGACTTAACTGACCTGAGGAACGCCACTATTAAATCCTTTGAGCTGAGCCTGAAATAAAGGAGAATATTCCTTATGGCCAGATCCTGTGTTCAAAGAACAACAGGCATTTTCTGGAAGATACTCCTCGCTTTTGACTTCCTAATTTACCTTGAGCCATTGACTAGAGAAATTTTCAGGAGTCTTCACACTAACACATTGCTCCCAAACCGTGGCAGAATGCTTTATGTTGTTAACTGTTAATGGCAATCATGCCACTGATTATCTAGAGACAGTATAATTATATATTTAATTAACGCATGGGGTTATTTGGAAGGTGGGATGTCAGGAACTCTGGGCACCATTGCCGCTGCTGCCAGTGACCTCCCGTGTGCTCCCCAAAAAGCCAGACACCCTCCGTGCTCCTCCACGCTCCCATCCACGGGGGGAAAGATGACCCTGCTCTCAACAACCTCGTAACCGAAGTACTACATCGAAGCTACGTAGATCAAAGCATGTGTAAGCGGCCATGGCCCGAATCTAGAAGCTCCCCTTCTGTCCCGGGTTTGCTAGCTAAGAGGCAGAGGTAAGAGCCTGCCACCCTGCTGCCTGCTATTCCGATTGTAAACTCGGGGATTGTAAGGCAGGGGTTGTTTCTAATTACGGGTTTCTATGGTCAAGTCAGTAAGTGTAATAATAACAAAGTGCTTCCTAGTTCTCAGTGCAAAAAAATGCTAAAATGTTGTTCTGCGTGTGCACGTGGGTGTGTACGTGAGTGTGTTTTCAGCATTAAATACTATAAAGGGAGAGAAGGATAGGCTAATACTGGAAGACAGAAAGAATAGAAAAACACAAAGAACAGGATTCTGGAACATTTCAGTATCCTGTTGACTCATAAGATTGGAGCAGACAGGTACAGCCCAAAGACAGCATGATCTAAATGTGGGCCAAGCTCTGACACACAGCAGGAATGTCTAATTTTAGTCTGTCCAGTTTTGGCAATGTCACCTTTAATTGCATGGCTCATTTGAATTGTAAAACACCTTTAAAAGCTAACTAGTAAAAGGAAATAGGCTATATTTTCTAGACTAACAGTCATATTCAATTTTAACTGCAACGAAATTGGTTTTAAACAGTTAATGCACATTAGGACTTGAGTTACCCGAGAGAAAACATGGCCTGCAAACATATATGCAGATGTTTCAGTCCTTTAATCGAGACTGCATTCAGATCACTTTGTGGCAGTGCTTCTGCAAACTTTTTTGTGTGACCCACAATTTACCGGTATGGATTTTTCCCAGCTAACAAGTTGCAGACCTCTGCATTGTGTGCATTGTAGTGAGCTGCATTTCAGATTTTCACACGCAGGACTTCACGATGCTCTAATCGATCTGAGAACAAGAGTGGCAGACCAATCCCACCTGCTCCAGCACCCGCAAGCGAGGCTGGGTTTCCAAGGCACAGGATACCCGAAATGGCCATGCTGCAGCGAGTAGTGTCCTTTTCAAAAAAGCAGAGGCCTCAACAGGTACACAAACACGTGCTGTCAAAAAATTTGGACACTAAGTAAAATCTATTTAGTAACTAGATTGTTGTGCCAGTTTAGGATTTGAAAAAAGAACAAAACTGTTTTAGCAGAAGAGAAGACTTTCTGAAAACCTGGGCTGAAGCTAACAAGCAGTTTTTCATCAGCTTCAGCGAGGCAGGATTTTATCTCACATTGAGTACACGGTGCAACTTTCTAAATTTGTGATTTTGTGAATTGAGCCCAAGTAAGCACCTGGCGGGCTCACTGAATATGCATGAGAAGACATTCGAAGCAAACGGCTCACGGTCAGCAGAGGAAGGAAAAATATTGGGAAGTGCATTTAAATAATACTCACATTTGTGAAATAATTAGCCACCATCCTGGAAGCACAGATGTGAGGACTGGACTACTTTGTTATGACTTCTAGTCTTGATTAGACAGAACCCAATTCAGAGCCAGTTTCCTCAAAGCACCCTCTGGTTCTGCACTAGAAGGGCTGCAATCGGAGATCTGCAATTGCAAGAAAAGTGCTCTACGGCTTTTGCAAGAGCAAAATCCTGCTGAGCCAGTGATGGAGGTGAATATTTAAGGATTTTGCCACTAGCATAACCTGTGCTGCCACCTGAAACATACTTGACAAAGAGTGCTTTTTTGTTGCTGCTGATTGTGCTGCACACATAAACTATCAAATCTTCCTAGAGAAATAGCTCTCTGCCTCCCTCTAGAGAGATTTGTATGGTATTCACAAGTGCAAAACGCTTTTCTGCTTTTGTTAGCATGTAGTCAATGAGCTTTTAACTCGCTCTTTAGGTCTTCCTAAAAGATTTTTCAGCCACCAGCACTAGCGGGGCTGATGACCCAGTAGGTGAGCTCTTCCATCACACTCGGTGCCACGTAGCCGACACATGTCGGTCGCAAGAAGGGTCTCTTCTTGGGCACTACGGACAAACTTCGTGTGCTTACGGAGGGCCTGGCACAGCCAAGTCCCTGTTGCAATCACGAAACGAATAACGGCTGTCTGTTGATAGTCAGGATTTTAACTGTGGATCTGCCCATTATCAGATGTCCCACTTTCTTAAATATATTTTGTTATTCTGCACTATACTCGTGTTTTTCTCAGTTTTGGGTATTCATCGCCTTGCCACCTGAACCACGCTGCTCCTTCATCACCACTCACCCACGTTAGCGGCTGTTTCTGTGGGATGAGTGGAACCCTTGGGTTAGCTGTCACTCCCCGCTGCTGGGGAACCACGCGAACAGCTTGCAAATTGGCCTAAGATGTAAGCAATGGTGAAATAAAGTGAAATAAGTAGTGAAATACTGAAATACAGTGAAAGAAAGAATCAAACTCCCTGCAAGGCCCTCCTGCAACACTGAAAAAGCTCTAAATGGGAGAGCCTATGGCAGCACTGTTACACTGGGAAAATGTGAAAGTCAGACATCTCCCCTCTGAAACATCCAAGACAAACAATAACAGGAAGTATTCCACAGCCTGGGCTGAGGCTTGGCAAAGCCCTTGCCATAAACAAGCTGAGGAGGACGATGAGGCAATTGGAAAGGGGCTCACCCCAACTTCCTAAACCCTCTTCTTACTTCTACAGCGCAGTTGTGCCAACTCAGTAAACACACTAACGAGGCTTGCTGAGCGTGCAGGCCAAGGGTTTCGCTCTGCCTGAAGCTGGCTTGTTAACGACTTTGTGTCAAAACTGAAATGCTCTAAAAAAAAAACAAAAACAAACTATGCCAATGATGGCCCATAAAAATCTGTGACCAATTTAAGAACTCTGACAAAGTAAAGAAAGAAAAAAATTGAGTTTCCCAGGTCAACATCCTGCCAAAATTTAAGCAGAAGCTTGTGCAACTATTTGGTATATGGCTGTTGTGGGGGTGCATGCAGGAGTGTGAAACGGGCACACGCTGCAAGCCAGGGAAGAGTACGACAGTAGACACGATACACGCAGAAGACTACATCTCTAGGAGCACCTACCTGGTTTGCTTACGCAGGTACCATGGCAGGTATCTCGGAGGCCATTTCAGATAGCATGTGGGAGTGCTGGAACGGGCAGCAGGTTCAGCAAACTCAAAATGGCTAGTGTTTGCTTTTATTCCAGAACAGAGACCCAGCAGGTGCCCAGTAGATGCGGCTGCGTGTCTACCCTCACGCGCGCTCAGTCAACACCTCACTCGCAGGCACCAGACAGCAACGCATAAAGCTCAGAAAAGAATTTGTAACCAAAAAGGTCATGTCTTGCTCTCTTCGGTCCTGATGTCACAAGGTTTTTAAGGACACGTCTAAATTTAATCCTCAGAACTCTGAAAGGATCCCAGTAGACCTATTTACACGTTAAAGGTTATGCATATATCCGTATCTTACAAAAATCATGTACATCTTGAATGCGTTTCTTATTAGAAATAACTGTTCAAACAACTTCAGTAAACAATGCCTGGTCTGGGGCTTTCTTAAGAATTTGTATTTTGTTCCATTTTGAATATCCTTACTACTTGAAACCTGAAGTCTTCTCTCGAGACACACAAGTCACATTTGCCCTCCCCGTAATGTATCACCTCCCTTCTGAGGTGTCCAAAACTTGATGCAAGATCTTAGGTGGACTAAATTCTATGCTTTCCCCTTAAGCCTAACGAGTCATTAAAAAAGGCAAGTGGGAAATAGCATGGCAATTAAAAACAGAATATGGAAGAAAAAATTAAAGTAATGCATCCTTGGACTGTAATTTAGAGAATTTATTAGTCATAAAACCTTGATGAGTTATTCTTATGACAAAAGCTGTAATAATAAGAAAAAAATGATAAAAATAACGAACGCATTAGTATGACAGCAATTGTAACAACTATATGGAATGACAGAACCTTCCTTTGGAAGGATTTAGCTTCATAATTACAATCCTACGGATATCTTTTAATGCCATTGTTTCGGTAATATATTGTTAATTTTGTCTTGGAAACCTTTCCACTGAAACTACTTGCATTTTATCTTCCAAAAATAAACACGTCTCTTGTCTTCTGTGAAGCAAACTGCCGGGAGTTGTGCAAAAAAGTTCCATAAGAAAATGAAAGAGTGATGAAATGAGTCTGCTAGTAGGTTTTGGAGCAATCCCTGTCTGTGGATGGGGTTTGCAGAGCTCTATAAATGTGATTTATATATTTGGGTGGGACTGCAAAATTAAGCCGTTTCATATATGCAAGAAGGGCACTGTAAGGGTGTCTAAACAAAAGCAGGCAGATGGCTGATGTGAGTCACTATGAAAATAAATAACCGGGGTTCATCCAGCAAATGAAAACTCTCCTGTTCAATTACGGTCCCGTAGGGAGCAGCAAGGGCTGCAGGATCAGACCTTTAAGTGCTGAAGACAGATTTACACATCAGCAACAGAGCCGGGCCTTCAGTCCACCAACCGCTATCTCGGTCCCCCAGTGCAGAAGTCGGCTGTCGGCACCGCGCAG
The DNA here is from genome assembly GCF_000737465.1 of Haliaeetus leucocephalus. Lineage (NCBI taxonomy): Eukaryota > Metazoa > Chordata > Aves > Accipitriformes > Accipitridae > Haliaeetus > Haliaeetus leucocephalus. Next base: position 465,692 of record NW_010972666.1, read on the forward strand.
GCAGGCTGCTGGAGCTGGGGTTGCAAACACTGATACTGTGTTCGCAGACGTGCAGCCGGACAAATTCCAAGCTTTATTTCAATTTCTCGGCGGCGGTACCCACCTAGGCTTAGGTGTTGTGTTTCAAGCCTGCATGAGAGAGAACGGACCCTGGCTGAGCCTAGGGGAGGAGTGGGGACTACCCTTTGGAAGGACTCGCAGTCCCTTTGTACGGTATCTGGGGTTACTTCATTGGAAATACCACAGGAAGCAGGAAAAGAAAGATTTGAATTAGACCCTGCAGATTGAGTTTCAGAATTAGAAACTAGATCCTCCTGAAATCCCACCTGCAACCGAACTCTAAGCACAGCCAGTTCTGGGACTAAGATTTAATGTATCGCTTCTACCTAAACTACCACCCCTCCTGCACTTCCTCCCCATTACATTTCTTTACGCATCTCCCCAGGAGACAGACTCAGTGTCTGATCCATGTTTCAACAGTGCACAGTCCACAAGCAAACAAAAAATAACAAGCAATAAAGAGAGGGACCTGCAGCAGCGTGTAGTCAATAATACATGCCGCCGCTTCGCCCAGCTAAGTGAGGGTGTTTCTCCATTGCATGTGTCAAGGCTCATTTAATTTCCCAAGCAGCTAGTGTCCTGACAGGCGGGTGAGTAACACCTATGTGGTACTTGATGTATTTAATGGGTGTCTATGAGCTGGTGGGAAGCTGGGGTCCTCCCAGAACCGTATGATCTCTGCCAGAAATAAACATCAGTTGGAATGGAAGGGCTCTGATAGGCACAATCTGTTAGCAGCAAATTGAACTGTCACCCTTGTATGTCATGTTCATTTGGCTGATTAAGGAGATATTAATCTACTGTCATTGTTACAGTATCTGTCATCCCAGGGAAAAAAAAACCCAAGGATATGCAGGCAGCTTTTCTGGATATATATACACACAGAGAAGGGAAAGCAGAGGCGTGCAGAATACAAATGAAACTCTAATCTGCTACAAATATTGAACCAACTACAATTGATTACAGATGCACATCTAGAGCAAACAATGGGTCCCGCTTCAGGTAATACTGAAGCTGGCTTTTGGCTAGTTTTGACCACCCCTCAAAGGCAGTAAGGTGAATTCTGTGCAGTCATGCTTTGCCTCCTCAGAATACAAACATGTTTAGCCATCCGTATAATGGGTATGATCAGGTGTTGTGGTAAGGAGTTTCTGATACCATGTTTCGTTATTTCAGGAGGCAACATCAAATACCTTCCGTGCTATCTTTGGTAAAGGAGTGCAGAGACGCCAATTATTTTCGCTGAGTGGCTTCAAGGTAGGAAGCTCTTGAAATGGTGAGCAAGCCTTGCATTAAAGCCTGTTTTGTTCCTCAGATCCCAGGACCTGTTTCTGAAATACATGGCGCTGGATTCACATAAAATACCCAGAGCAAACTGCAGCAACACTGCAAAGAACAATCTCAGCTCGTCCGCCAGACAGTTTCTTCCTTTCTTCTACCTTTTTGTGCCTTTCTTGCCTGTTTGTCTGCACGTCCCCCACTGAAACGACTCCTACATCCTGTTCTCAGCAGCATCCTTTCCACCATTTTATCTGAAAGAGATCAACATTGAGCTAGATTATTATTTTGAAAGTAAAGGTTAGACTGTACAAAATCTGAAGATGCCACATCTGCTATAGAATAACAGTGCACCGAATGAGGTCTGAGGTGTAAGCATGAAATGCCTCCAATTTAGGGTAATTAAGAATAGTGTTGACTTACAGCAGCACAAAGTTAACAAGAGTGAACACTGACTACAGATCTCCTCAGAGAAAATTATAAAGGAACAAATTCAGGTCTAGCATACGTAGATACTACTCCCACTGGCTTTCACTTGAAAACTCTGGTAAATAAATTGAAACTTCTGGGCAGTTTCAGATGGAGATAGTTCAGGATATCAATGTCAATGCTGGTTAGCAGAATCCTTTAATGAGAGGCAGGCTGCCACAGCTTTTATTTAAGAGCACAGCTGCCATTAAAACAGGATTTTAATGAATACGCACACACAAAATCTCACCTGCATAGGTTCTTACTCATTTTTGTAGTGGGAACATTAATACAATCTGAAAAGCTCAAGAATACATCATTAAAAATAAGCTGCTTCTTGGATGAGAAAATGTATGCTAAACCTCTCCATCTCCCCTTACTTTTGCAACAGTCTTCATAGTTTATATCTGAATCAATAACTATTTTAATATGGGGAGTTTAGAAAAGTTTGATTCAAATTCCTTTGACACAGTTCCATCAACATCCAGTTATAGAGCCATTCTGCATATGACTTATTAAATATTTAAAAGATTCCTATTATTGAATTAACTATTTATTGATTTATAATTTAAAAGATTTATGCTTGGCCATTAAAAAAAATTCCAAGCTGACTTTCACTTAAAGAGATGTCAGGTGCCATTTGCTGCTAGTGAATGTCTAATGTACCCTTTTCACCCCTAGAGTGAAGAAAGGACAATTACTCAAGGACCTCTGGTTCAATATTCATACTGTTTAGATGCTGAGGTCTGTGGTTGCTTTTTTTTCCTGCGGCATTAGGTCATGCTTAGCAGCGTCTATCCATCCCACAAAATCTCAGCCTCCATGGAAATGCACAGCTTGTAGTTTCTCTCCTGTTACATTTATTGATTTGCATCCTGGCTGAATTTTGCAAGCCTTATGAGACTTCCCGATTACATTCCTGTGGCAACGATGTTCTTGCTGAGATCATAAATGCAAAAGGATAAACACACATAGATACATACATGCACAGTTGATCCTTCTCTTCTATCGCTGCTCTTACGGGGCCTGATTCAAAAACCTTTTCAGATTGGGAGCCTTACCTGTGGCAAATAAAGGGTCTTTCTAAAATTAAGAATGGATTTAAGAGCTCTGCTGAACTGGGACCACAGAAATTAAAAAATACTCTGAGCACTGTAATATTAACTCCCAACTTTAAATCCAACGCTTATCAGGCTGTTGCTTTGCTCTTTCTATAAGGAGCTGGAGTAAAAAAAATATTAATATATTGCCTTTATTTAGCACCTTTAATCTGAGGCTCACAAACTGCTTTACCAACATTAATTATTTAAATCTGGAAGAGCCCCTGAGGGGTGTCTATTATTATAATACTCCTTTTACAAATGAGTAAACTGATGCATAGGAAGGTTAAGTGACTTGCTGAAGGCCACACAAAGAGTCCACACCAGAGCCAGCTATAGTCTTTCAAAGAGAAGAAAAAAGGGGATAGAGCAGAATAAATGCACTGTCTGTCCTAACTGTACAAATTCAAGATATTTCCAAATACAAACAGAAACACTACTTGGATCTAAAGGAAAAAAAGAAACAGAAAACACGGGAATTACTTTTTTCTGTACACATCTAGTAAGGGTCTGCTTCAGATAATGATCTCTCACTGTTTGTTTTACTTTTGACTTTGGGGACCTAAGTTTTAGCGATACACATTTTTCTACAACCCATTCTTGGCTCTATATCAAAACCACACAGAGTAATTAGCACAGGTCTGTCAGACAAAACTATATGCATTATACTGTAGAATTCATTGCTCCAGTTTCTCCAATCCGTGAATTATAAATAAAGATCTCTATGACTTGAAAAGGCGGCTTGCTCCAAGTAGTAACTATTTCAAGTCTGCTATATAGCTTTCCTAATGATATTGCTGGGGGTTAGGGATTAACCCTAGGAAAATAATTTTTGGAATATCAGGCACGAAACTGTAATAAACTGAGTTAAAATTGATACAGTAAGGGAAAAAGAGAGTATTATGGAGCCAGAGAAAAGGAAGCTCACTCTGGTGTGATATGGGAGAATACTTAATATACACACACACGTATATTTATATGTGTTTGTCTTATCTTTATTCTTCATAAATGGGCACTGGAAAGTAACACTTGGACTCCGGCAAAGGTACAGAAGGTCAGCTCAAATTAGAAAGAAAAAGAGGTGAGGCTCAGACTAGCGAACAGCATACTTATTCATCAGCAATGAAATCTAGAGGTGTTATTTCAGTTATAGTTGTTCAGATCAATGCTTTGGGATGCAAGGCCCTGTACTCTATCCCCGCTCTGCTGCAGAATCCCTGCTGGCCACGGACAAGTCACGGGCGGAACAGACTTTGCCACTCAGATCCCCTTGGATTAGCCTGCAAGGTCCCTGTTGAATGCAGACAAATTCTGTGCAGATCTACCCTTTTCTTTCTCTGCTGCAAAATGGGAATAGCAGTTCCCACCGAGAAGTGCAGTATGACCTTGATTGGTTTATAGATGTGCACTTTCTGTAAATGAAAGGAACTATATATGCCCAATACATGACTGCACAAAATAGTTCCTGACTGGCCACAGCTGTCAGATTTTTGCTTCCTTTTTTCTTTCATGGGTGATGGATCCAGAGCAATGCTGTCTGCTGTGGCATTTCTTTCCCAAGCAGTGGGTCAGAGCTGTTCACAACACAGGCTTACAAGTCTTCTTCTGACCCACTCAGAAAATGATAGGCAGTGATTTATTTTAAGCACCGACATTCCCACTTGGGAAGAGGTTTGTTTTAGAGCTGCCATTGCCTATGAAGTGGCTAGGAGGGACGTGTGGGAGAGGGCTTGGCAGGGCTGGGATGCTGTGATCCGGCTCCCAGCGGAGTTCTTCCTCACCTGGTGCCCAGCATGATCCGAAAAAGCATGAGCAGACAGTCCTGGTATGAGTACAGGAAGGGATGAAGATTCACCCCTCCGGGGACACCACTGACAGACAGGCTCTTTATCGGCTATGTCACTTGTAATGGACTGGAAACTGAAAAGCCCACAACAAGGAGTCAAAACGAGTGTCTGCCTCTCTCTGCAGAGCAGGAACTCTCAGGCAGCCAAAGATAAACCATCTGCCCTGCCAGCCCTGATTAGAAGCTGCACGCTCACAACTTGTTGGCTGTCCAAGGCAGGAGAATGCACAGTGAACGGATTCCCACTGGAATTTCCATAAACCCTTGGCCATTCAGTCAGTTCCACTGGCTGTCACTGTACCTTGTCCTCCAGAGCCATACATCAAGCAGCCTGGCCAACGAATCCACCAACGCTGAGCAAAAGTTTTTAAATGTGAATGATACATATTCTAGAGCCAGACCAGAGCTACGTGCAGTTTAGATGTCCGTGCAAATTTCAGATGCTTCTCAGAACTTCTCTGACGAATCTGATCCGATCAGGAAACAGGCTCCTTCCCTCTGCTTTTAAGATGAACCTGTTACAAATGTTCTCGAGCTGCAGACATGTTATCAATGATGCTCAGGCAATTTCAGTGCTGTCCATACCCCTCAGGGAATGCCATCCTTAAAGGCAAGTGCCTCCTCCTGCTTGTAGGCTTTGCTTGACCTAGGATCCAGAAGTCACTGCCAAGGTAAAGGTAAGATAAAGTTGTGAGTATGTAATCTGATCTTTGGCAATATACATCAGTGCGCAAAACTTACATCTGAACATTGAATAGCCCAAAACACTTGTTCTGTAATTTATAGCCAGGCCAAAATGATTTGCCCTCAATTGCAAGTTTTTCAATATTAATCCTAGATAGCCATCACAGCAGCAAATACAACGTGTCATGTTTCATCTTAAAATCAAATCCTGAATTTTATGGTACAGTATACAATGCTTACTTATACATATGCAATCACACAGAATAGTCAAGAACATATGCAGGGAGTAGTAGCTATATTGCTTTGATATTTAAGTACCTGCGAATTACAACATTGCTATGTAAATACATGCATGCACAGAGACAGGCAGACTGGAAAGGATACATACATGAATAGGCTAATTCAAAATGAGTGGAGGCAAAATGAATTATTCACTCAAGGTTTTTTTATCTGCATTATTCACAGGATGCATTGGAACACAATTATCCACTTGGTCAGTAGACCTCTGCCCAAAGTTTACTATGTTGGACTTGCTGAAGAGACAAAAAAAGGTTATTTCACAAACTGAGGTTCAACCCAGCTCTGCATTTAACAGTAATCACTGCACACCAAGATTAATAGAACATCATTCAGTGACTGAGAAAGCAAGTTATGATGAAGAAGCTGTTGAAACAGGAAACAGTTGATTTCCCACGAGTCCCGTAAATCCACCTCTGATGTCCTTTCAAATTCTCTGTTATTGCTGCAAAAATTTTAAACACCGGTAAGAAGGTGAAATGGCTGACATACTCATTTACCACGAGAAGAATTGTGTTCTGGGTCTGCCTTTGCAAACTGGTTCAATGTGCTTAGCAGATACATCAAAAAAGAGAGACCTCCTCGGAGGGGCTTTGGAATGCGTGATGGTACCCTGGGATCAGCCGCAGTTCAGCACCTCCCTGCCTTTGTTTTGCCTCACCGTTACCACTTAGCACCCTCTTGCTCTCCCACAGCATTCTTCCCCTTCGGCATCTTATTTTGGGGTCTCCAGACTTTCACATGCCTATAATGTTGTGAGCTGGGAAGACCCTGGTAAAGGGCTTGCTAGGCACTTCTGCACTGTACATTCCTTCTAACGTTAGCGACAGCATGCCGTAAATCTCTGCTAGGCATGCAGCAATCCAGCCAAGAGAACTCTAATACCATAGGATTTATTTTATTTTATTCTGTTTATTTTAAGTCGACTAATTTTATACTAAATTAGGTCTGATGCTGTTCTGGGTATTTTGCCAACTTTTAAATTGAGCCACCCAAGAAGGGAAGGCCAGGTACCATCTCACAGAGAGATGTCAGCTTCGTTTAGCTGCAAATCAGTTAAAGGCAGATCCAGAAACAGAAGATAATACTACATAGAGTTATTTTTTTGTTTAAAAGTCTACTGATTCTCCGCACATTTCATCATCCATAATTAAGAGCCACTGCAGCTGTCATCAGCATAGTAGCCCATCAAAACACTCAGGAAAATATGATTTTCACAATTCAGACCCTACATTCCCTCAGTGTAGGGAATCTGGGTTCAATTTTCAGCTCTGTTACAGATGCACCACCTTTCTGTAGACAAGTCACTCTCTCTGTGACTTAGTTCACCACTTGCCAATGATGTGTGCCCAGCTTGCTTTGTTGGCCGTGTAACCTATTTAGACTGCAAGGTAACACCACAGCAACTATTTTCCACAATAAGGATCTCTTGACATAAATGCCTCACCATGACATTAAAAATGACAGTGTTGAGAAACTGATAACCAGCATGTGATTCTTGAAGAGTCACAGAAAGTGGAGGGTGCAGTGTCCACACATGGACTTTGTTTGCTATTGTGCTGAGAAACTAATTTTTCAATATCAGAAGTTGCCTTTTCTTCATGTGTGTTGAAGCATTATTAATTTTTCACTGCATTCTTTACTTTTTCACTAAACAAGAAAGAACAAAACCCGGATTTAAATCCACAGTTGTCTAAACATTTTTGTTTACATGCTTTCCTCCCTATATGTCACTTTTACTGAAATATTTTTGTGCATGAAAAAGGGCACTGTGCTGTTTTCCGTAACAGTATCAGCAAGTCAAAAGCACTACTCATCAAGGACTAAACTCCCTTTCCATGCATCAGACTAATATGCTTCCTGAGAGGATGACAAGCACCTACTGTATTTCTGTGCTTGGGAAAGAGACACTTTTAAAACCAGCCTTCACAGCCAATGCTTTAGATTCAGTAAATCCGAGTGAACAAGAAAAATGCTTTTTGCCCTTTCCATTTTATTGTCATTTGATGGAGATGCCATCAGTTCTCCGTATTCAGTGGTCCTTGAGCGCGGCATGAAATCTGGTCCTGGAGCCAGCTGCTTCTGCCATTAAACACAGCCAGGCTCCATCCTTATTGCTGGAGTTTAAGAACGCAAAACACATTTTAACCAACAGGTCACATTTACCAAATCCTAGCCATGCATGACTTTACTATGTGAACAGCCCATTCTTATGTTTCTTCATCAAGGAGTTTTTCTTCCTGCTTTCTCAGCTGTACAGTGTCTCTGAATTTTTTTCTTGGCTTGAGGTCTCTGCCTAATTATCTGTAACCTTCTGTTCGAAGATCGCTGTCCTGGCCTGATAAAAACCAGTAACTTTGAAAACAAACTGGGTCTTAATTTTCCTTGACAGCCCTTCTTTAAACATGTGGGCAAAGCCCTGGCTTAATTAAATGCACATTCGTATTCCAAACAAATTAAGTACAATTAAGGACTCTGAGTTATGGGTATCTATCACTCGGCGATGTTTTTGTAAAAATTACCACATTTAGATCAAACACAGAGGACCCTTTGCTTAATTGCTTCATTAGGGCCCGATGCAATAGGCTTCATAAATACAGGGTCTGATGTCTCTTTGGGAATTGCCCAGAAGACGGCTCTTAAAGTAATTGCTTCCACATTTCTCCCCGTGCAATGTTCATGTGCTCACTGATGAAAATGGGATGGCTCTCAGACATGTAAGTGAATGCGGGTCCCGTCTTGTCTTCCAGCATCATGACTCTTGCACAGCTCGCAGAGGCAGATAGGTTTGGGCCCCTGGTTATTACCTGTTCAGTTTCTATGAGGAGTTTGACAATTCAGACAGGATAAGGCTGTCTGCAGTATGCTGGTAGCACAGTGCTTTTCTCATATATCACCTATAGATCCCACAGACTGAGGTAAACAGGATGCTTTGGGATTTATTTTTCCAGAAGTTGCTCTGCAACACTAATGAACTCACAGAAACATCAGATAGATAAGTCTTCAGGTCTTCTACTAGTTTTATCCCTTTAGTTCTTACAAATGCAGTTATTGTGACCCTTTAAAAAGAAAATCTATTTACAATGATTGCTTTAGCTGACCACAACCTACTTTTGATTAAATTAAACCTTCCTTCAAACACACCTAGACTAAGGAATCCAGTTAGATTTAACCCTTGCTCAGATTAATGCTGTTCAGTGCATATGTATAATGTGGATGCAGAAAGGGATCAGGGCACAGGTTTTTTTCTCACGAGATGTAGAAAGAGCAGCAAAAGAAGATACACCATTCTTTCCTTTTTTGTATTTGTTTTCTGGCTTACTTGACAGACTCAGGAGTTCTGCGTTTTCACTGTGGAAGCCAAAATAACTGGTGTGCACCCAGAAGCAACAATAACGATTGCAGCAGAGCTAAGAGGTAGTGGGAGCTACCTTGACAGAACAATGAGAAATGGCATGTCATTCTCAAATCAAACGTTTGCAGCATTTTTGTATTTTTGTTCAAAAATTCCTGTTCTTTACCAAGAAAAAAGTTTAACTAAAAGGTCTTCCTCTCCAATTCTTACTCTTCTAGCTCCCTTTGTAACTATCTTCTTTTTTTTTTTTTTTCTTTTTCATTTGCTCTTGAAAAAAGACAGGGAGCAGAAAAATGGAAAGAAATAAAAGGGAAAAGGAAATCCATCTTCCCCAAAGAAAATGCTTCCAAGTTTTTATCTCGTGCTAAAACTACACAGAAAGACATTGTTTCTTTGATGAAATATTTTAGTTTCTAGAAAACTGCAGTTTTTCTTTTGAGATCATCACTGGTTGCACAGAACTGCTAGCAATTTAAATCCGTGCAAGTGAAAATGGTTGTACAGGGGTTGAGCTGTTTCATTTATGAATAATATTAGTTCAGCATGTTAATGTAATTTCATCATGGCCACACTGACAAGATCAGTGTTGACAAAACTGGAGACAGATGCAGCAGAAAAAGCAGAAAACAGGCAACAAAACTATTAGCGCTGCTGCTGTAGCGATAGGAGTTCTCCAAACATCAAGATAAGATAAGGTACCTCTCCCATGTTGCCCTGCTGAAAGTAATTTAAAATCATACAGAACACAGTTTTCCATGGCCCATTCTCTCCAGCTGTCTCCATCAGCTGACGAACTTTTGGGTGGGAGATAGCCCTCTCCCACAAACAGGGTGGAGACACCCTTCCCCCCAACATTTCATGAAGCATCCAGAGTTCGGCAGCTCAGCCATCTAACACCACTGCACCGCCATCATTGAGCTAACCGTAACGTAGTGTCTGACCATCAATCCTTTGAGCCACCTAAGCCTCTAGATCTGCAGATTTTGCAGATTTATCCTGCAGATAACAGCAGGATAAAGAACTTAGAAGTCATAAAGAATGCGCTAACAGCTCTTCTGTAAAACAGAAGTCAGCCTGATTTCCACAAGTTATAAACGTCCATCAACCTCCAGTGGCCAAAGAAACATAGCTACTTATTTTCTGAGTGCTTTATTCTCCAGACCAATTTTCCTCAATGCTAAAGCAAAAAAATGAACGGCAGATTGTCCAGTTCATGACTGGATGGCTGGCAACAGAAATCCTATTTCCAAACTGACCCCTGCTTTCCAGCATGGCATTCATTAATTCCACAGTCTCACATTTCTAGGAAGATGTCAGTCATGTATGTGATTTTTCTATCAGCTATTAATGCCAGATCACAAGGTGAGAAAGCAGGGGTTTTAATCTCAAGACCCTCAGGAGATGGAGCTGCATACATTTGGTGTGAGCCATGTGTCTGGAAATGTCAAGGACAAATATTTTTAAAGTAAGGAGTGTTCATATCCATGTGTAATCTTAAGTACTACAGAAGTGATCCAAAACACAGCCCTTTTCTCCTTGTTACGATTGTTCGGCTGTAGCAAGCTTACAGCTGCTACTTCCCAGGAATTAGGTTTAGATCATCTAATTAGGCACCTATGCATTTAGGAATTTGCGTATTTAAACTGAGCGACATTTTAAGGCTCTCCTAAAGGCTTTGCCCAGGGCAGAGTGTTTCGTTTTCTATATGTAGAAAGGAGAAGTTTTACTGTAGGAACAGTAAGAATTCCCTATCTGTCTCCAAAAATTGTTTGTTCCTTCATTCTAAATATGAGATTAGTTCCTCGCCTCTGTATTTTTTGTCATTCCCCATTAGGTTATTCTCCCGTGGTCTGCAAAATCAGGCACTGAATTTATTACAAAGTCCCTGATTTTAGACCTAATTACAGATTCCACCTTCCTAGGAAATGCACAAAATCCCCTTTTCTTTCCGTCCTTAGCTCAACTAAATGATAACTTTGAGTCCCATTATAATCCAGGTGTCAGACAGCATACAAATATGCTACTACTGCCAGAACAGAAGTAAATTACTGAGAAATATACATAAACCCTCTTAAAATGCCATTTATGTACATATATTTTTAACATAACATACAAAGAACTAGCACCGTGTTTTACCTTTTCTCCTACAAGTTCCACTGAAAAATCTAACACTGTGAAAGGTTCCCTCAAAACTGTGATGTCAGAAAAGTAGAAAAAAAGACCAAATTTCTCCAAATTTTTTGTAAATTATGGACTTGCTGGTTACCAGTTCAAGAAATGCCACAGTCAAGGGTAGGAACAGAACCTTACTCCAGCAGATGAACTCTTGCCAGCAGGGCGTACTGATGCCTGCCACAGGATGGCTACAATGGTAGACTACAGCGTTACCACCCCTGTGAATCTTAGTGGGAACACAAGTGAACTGGGAGAAACAACAGTTCCATCCAACAACAGAAAACCCTCTGCCTCACCAGCCCATAGCGTCATCAACAGTTGAAGAAAACATTCGCATGACACCTATTTCACATGCCATTGCCCATTGCTGCAACCAAGGAATGTTATTTAACTAACAAAGAGTGTTGCAAATAGTTACTCATTTGCCCTTCACACGCTGTCACCAATTTTCTTTCTATGGGCCTACTTACTTATAATCATTCAAGTTCAAGACTAAAGGGTGTAAAAATTGTCAGCCTTCCTATTGATGTGAACCAGGTGCGGGCATTTGTGTGTTACCATGTAAAAAGTGAGAAAGAAAGAGAAATCTCTGTAGAAACACTGATGGCGTGCACCCTTTTGAAATCTTTTCCTAGATAGCTGCTCTATTGCTTGAAATACAGATCTGAGTCTGCTTTTAGCTGCTAACTGCGATATAACATATTATCCTACTTATTGCATACAGTTACAAACATCTTGTATCTGGAAGCAACACGGGAGAAGGCTCCTTTATCAAGTCAATCTCAAATCCCATTATGTTCCTCTACAACAGTTTCCGTAAACATTCAGCAATTTTCAGTGTCTGAGTTGCGTCGCTGAAGAGGTGCATAAACAGGCTCCACTGAAATGTGAAGATGACTGATAATGTACTAACATTGAGACCCCTTGCTGTGATTATTACCCCCTGAGTGCTCCTTACAGAATGTGCCTCTTATCTCACACTGACAACGCTAATAGAATATGCATAGCCCTATTAGCATACAAGATAATAGCACCCTGGAGGGGACAGAGCCATAAAACTTTAAGTAGAAATCAAAACAGGAGGAGGAAGAAAAAGGGAACATTGTCACAAGCCAAAAAGAAAAAAAAAAGGGAGCCTGAGGGCAAATTTTGCTGCAGAAAACACACATAGTCATAATTCTTGTGCTAGTCACCATGCAAATGGTAATAGTCTTTAGTCCCATGAATACTATCAGTGCCATGTTTGCTGTGAAACATTAATTGAGATAATGTGCCCCTTTCGGATGCAGCAGGGAGTCGTATGTCAAATTGTACCACAACAAAATTATGGCAACATCTGCAAGAAATACACAACAGCAATTGGGGTACCTTGCATTGGATAAGTCCAACTGGGTCTTTGCCTTTGCAGATGGAGTCTGTGGAAGAGCTAGAGCCTGCAAGGGGAGGCAAGCAGCTGTTACTTCAGACGACACGTGTGTATACCTGTAGCTTACTACTTTTCAGCTGCTGCCCAGTTAAAAGCTTTGCAGGTTAGACGTGTTATCTCTTGACCCTACTGCAGTCACTGGATTAAACCTCAAGCAGTTCTTTGAGTGCCAAAGCCTTTCTTTAGTCACGTCTGCCCACTGCATTCACATTTGTTCCATGTAACCGTCCATTGTACCAGACCTTTCACTGCTCACCCATAGCTGGCAGACAGCCATGCATTCATATGCTTTCCATCTTACAGCAATAGCCAAAGTAAATCTTTCAGTGCTTGGCACAAGAGTGTGAATTCAATAAAAAAGGCTTCAAACAAGTTTGAGATGGCTTGTCTCTAAACAAACGAAGAACAGTGAGCTTTTTTAATGCACATTGTGGTTCAGTTCCTGCCTACAGCTAAATCCAGATAACCCCCAGCAGCAGTGACAACCCTGTCTGGTAAAATAGCCACCTGTCAAGTGGGCATGAAAATATCCACACATCTAGGCTCAGAGGGGTTGGAGGGAAGTGACCTGCTTCTTACCAGAAGCTTCAACAGGGACAATCAAAGGTCCTTGTTGTCTTCTTTGTGAGATCTGAAACTTTCCAATATTAGTGCTGAATGCATAGGACCCCAGGGTAATCGCTCCACAGAGCACTGTATGCTTTTTCCTTTACAGAAAGATGGTGTCAGGAGGTAACAAGCACGGGATCCCTGTGGTGCATTTTGAAGCATCATGCAAAGTTTTCTGGGATTCCTCCTAGCATTCACTGTGGTTTCTATAGAGCTAAACTCTTTGTAAAGTGGCTTTGTGTTGCAAAATTTTGCAGCTTGTGGGAGTCTGCCTGGCTTCATTTTGGTTGATGGTACTTTATGCTGACTGTTTCAGCAATTAGAACACAGCTGGAAAAGACTCTGGTAAAGAAAACCCAGCCATTTTGGAAAAGGAAAGTAGAGTGAAGATTAGAGGAATGATTCCTGAATGTACCTCTGTATGTGTCCATGTGTGTATGTGTGTTTATGCATGCATACACCCTCTGCGTCTGTGTTATCACAGGCAAACCAGCTCATCTCAAAAACATACAGATTTTTAGAGACCGCTGAAGTATTTTGTTTAATGTTCTTCTGCAGTTGATACAAACTCTGGAATAATTCCTCATTTTCTCCGGGAAAGATAACAAAACACCAGCATATGTAGAATAGGAACTAAAGTTACCTCATGTGAATTATACGTTATCTCCATCCTAATTTTTCAGACTCTGACTCTCTGACTAGTCTTATTATCAGGAATTAAACAAGGAAATGCTACTTCCACAAAAAGGCATCCCAGCATTGGCTAATGCTAATGAAATGCCTGGGTACCTACACCTGAAGAAACACCACTTTGTGAACAGCTTCTAAATCTGGGTCCAAATGAGATCTCTGAGGCATGTCTCCAGGAGAGTGATGACTCCTATCACTCAAGCACAGCTGGGAAATCTCACTGAATGTTGGTCAATGCTTGGCACATGTGGGAGGAATATTTTGTACATTGTGTGATTAGCAATTACCTGATTTAAATTGCTTTCTGTATGCAAAAAAAAGAAATTCTAAAGATGCTAAAAATTTGGCAAAAAAACTTTAGACATGTTGAACTATGACAATGAGAATAAGAGCAAAGTTTGTGCACTTGAGATGAAAGTGAGTTACCTCCATCACAGCTTCTATCTGTAACTTTTTGCTATTTCTCCTTTCGTATCTTTCTTTAGTGAGGCCCAGCCCCTGTATTTGGACCTTGCTGTGCTCACTTACTGAGTCACGCCTCAGTTCAGCAGGGCACCTAAACACAGACTTCTTTCTAAAAGTTTAGCCTACAAATGTCAAGGTTTTGCTTGTGGACATTTCCCGGCTAGAACAGTAGACAGCCTCCTAGTAGAAAAATTGTTAGTTGCATATTACTTACATATTCATCCAGAGAAGTATAGGTGCTCCAACACAGCAAGGTTCTGGGTATGAGAAACACAGAGCATGTGTGCGCTTCAGAAAGACAAACAGGGAGAGACAGCATTATCAGCCAGCTCATTTCAACAGCAGTCATTTAATGCACAAGTAATTATTCCAGAATAAATAAGTATCTATTTTCCCCATACTAAGGCATAACTTTTATTTAGCAGACATTATCTCCAAGGATCCTTAGCAGCTCAGGACACAGCAAAGTAATACAGTGCAGTCTGGATGTTGTTATGTATTTATTAAGTTGTATCAGGGCCCATTTAGTAGCAGCTCTGCAGTTTATCACGTAAATATCGAATGCCAAATACAAAAGAGAAGAAAATAGCAACATAAAAAATTTATCTTTGCGGGGAGGAGAGGGAGAAAGGGAGAGAGAATGGTGCTGATAATGTGATTGTGCCTTCAGCAATAGTGGCTAATATCCTTTTGCAAGGGGCGCGGTATAAAAATATTCCAGAGCTGGGGGAGGAGAAGTGAAGAGAGGGGAGCCTAGCTGTTGTTTGTTTGTTTTAAAGTGTATTCTGGTTGCAGGCTAGGTCAGCGGGTGGCCAGACTGAGAAAATGAGTCCCCCGGGCTGTAATAATTGTAACTGTCAGGGAAAAAAAGTCAAGGTCTTAGATAGCAGTGGTCTGCTCTGACTTCTGACCATGGAGAAATATATATGAAAACTATTGCCTGGGGCACTATGGGAAGAAACCAAGAGGTTTTAACTCATGGTGGCTTGCGCTTATGAATTGGAAAACTCATTTTGCACCTTGGTGGTTTGTATCTTTATGATTATTTTCATTTGCAGTATAAATGAAGCTAGAAGTATTTCTTTTCCTTATGCCCAAATTTGCGATGCAATGAACCCCTGCTAGACTAGCTCTGCATTTCTGAGTCCCAAACAGTATAGAGCATTATAACTGATCTTTTAACAGTGGATATGCACAAGAGGAGTCTGAATTTGATTATCTCTTGCAATGCACTCATCATTTACCTGAGTGGTCCATAGCTGCCTTCAGTGGATTAATCCAGAATTATGCACAGGTAACTTCACTGACTTCACCAGAAATATTCTTAGTATAAAAGCAGTGCAAGAGAGGGAGAAGAGGTTGAAGAATTTAAACCACACAAGATTAAACCTTGCAAACGGGGCAGGGGCGGGGAGGATGGGGAGAACCCATAAACCTGGTTTCTTTATTCTTTTTTTTTTTTTATTATACAGCCATGGACTAGCTAGCTACTGGTCAGGCTTTTTGTGAATCAGCAATTTGCCCCTTTATTTAAGGAAGTATGGGAGCTCTAATGAAAAGTTTGCTAACAAACCTGAGCCCACAGGATAACGTTTTGGTTGTCTACCATGCAGTATCAGGCTGGGAGCCTGGATGCATCCTTCCTCTCTCATATTGCATCTTTGCACTCCAAACCAAAGGGAGGAGAGACAAAGCTGCAAACCTAGATCTGCTGGTGAAAACAAACTGACGTGCATTTCTTTGAATATTCCTTCCCCACCATGCTCTCAGATTCCCATGCACCTTTGTTGCATTGGCCCTATCTCATCCATGGGGACTGAGTAAGAAAGACATAGTCAAAAGCAAATGTTGGACAGTCAACCAGCTCATTTGGCAGGTATATGCACAGAGCAGAGGGACATTTCTGAGAAGCACCTTTGCCTGCACATCTCCTCAACGTTCCTGAATGCGTTTCTTACATATCATAAAGACAACTGTCCAAAGTGGAAAAAATTATGCGGAATCAATCGTATTCGCTACTTATGCTTTGAGGTAGGCAAGAATGTAGCCCAGACGCTTTCCTTCTTTTGGCAGGGGTCATCTGAACACAAGAACAGCTGGAAAGCAATACTGTGACACAGCATTGAAAGGTTTCTCGATCCTGGACACTGTTTCTATTTGCATGGGGTGAAAACAAAACCATCTGAACAGTTGCAAAATTCAAGTGTGTCAGGTCATCTGTCCTGGAGCTTTCAGTGTGTCCCTTTGTCTTTGGCTGGAGAATAAACTCTGATGCTGAGAAGCTTCCTCATCAAAATCCATGTCCCTCTGCAAAACGTTCTGGCTTCAATTAAATGTTTTTTTTTCACTGTAAAATGCTTTGTTCAAACATCCCAGCTTCTCTGATAGCCTTCTAATATGTATTAATTAGTAAATATAATTCCTTTAATATGAATTAATAAGGGGAATTGAAAATATTTATATACATAGTGAGACCCAAATAAACTCTATAAACATCAAACGGCAATTAATCCCTGTTTGAGGGTGACAACAGCATGTAAGGTTTTGCTGGTAAAAGAGGATAATTATTGCCGGAATGTGATTTACTTGTTGAAAGTCACCGTAATAGTGAGCTGGATAACTTTTACGGGCCCCCTCTGTACTTCACTCACCTTCCTTACAGCCTGTCTGTGTCTTGTGAGGGAAGTACAGCGTGTGTAATGGAGAAAGAGAGAGCAGTAATGTTAGCAAGGAACGAAGTCCAGTAGAGCAAATAGGCATACATATGAGGAAAGAATATAACAATGGTACTCATGTGTTTCAGCATTACATAAATAGCTCCCCTGCTTTGTCTCCCAGTAGCCCCAAATCTCAGTAATTCACATTTCATTGTTCATTGCATTTTACAGAGGCAGCAGAAATAAGAGACATGGCTTGTGAAAAGAGGGACACTAATTTAGGACCCTCTTAAAAGTTCCTTTTCCTCTGTAACAAGGCAGCGCTGAGAAGAGCGTAGCAGAAGCAGAGACTCAAATACCAAAAAGAAACACCAGCTCCTCTGGCCTGACCAGAATAAGAGAGCCCAGACACCTTCTCCCTCTTACCCTGCACTGAACCTAGCAAGTTGTGCTTAGAAAAAAGTACATTTTCCAAAATGGCATCCAGTCTCAATTTAAAGATTTCAGGCACAGAAAACCTACCATTTCCATTTGATAGTTGTTCCAGCAGCTAAGAGCTTCCAGTGATAAGAATAATTTACCTTATTTGAATTTGTCCTCTCACTAGTGATCTTTTTTTCTGCCAATGTGAGGACTTCTTCAGGACTTAAGTCTTCTCTACCTGTGAAGATACTGATACATGGTAACCATATTGCCCCTGGATCTTCATTTCAGTGATAAATATTGGTTCATATGGGCCACCCCAAGTCCTGGAACAAGGAATGTGGTCACTGGGTAAGCAAAATGCACTAGTGCAATTGGAACACCTGCAATGCCTAAAGCTTCCTGCTTTGAAGATAGGAGCAGGAAGCCAGAGTGGAAATCTTGGCTCCTGAGGGACTTTCCTGATTTTGAATCTTGTTGAGCCTTCGCTTACTGATGAGCTCACCCTGAAGACAGGCACAGGAATTCGTGGGGCTCCCCTCTTCTGAGCTTTTCAGAAATGCCGGCCAGCTGCACTGTTATGTTTGCAGGAAGGAGACAAAGGTCCAGCTGCACTACCTGTGCAGCGGGCTCTCTTCACACTTGGGTGAGGCACAGCACCATGCTACAGCAAGAGGGTGAGGCACAGCACCATGCTACAGCAAGAGGGGTTACAGCAGCTCTACCTGTAGCTTGCTAATGCAGCTTGTGCCCGGACAAGCAAATGATTGTTCAAGCGATTTTCTATTTTAAGGTGAAGGTGGTACATGCGGAAGATCTCAATGTCACTACAAAGCAGGGAGGGAGGCTGTAAGGAGGAGGAAGGCAGAAACCTTCACAACTAATGTCAATTTTCTGCATCAAATATTTTGATAATTAAACAAAGCTGATCAAGAGAGGAAAACAGCATGTCTCCAGAGCTCCGGAAGCAGAGGCCCATTAAATAGAAGAGTCAGAAAGTGCCAGAGGCGGCAGCCTCAGATTAATGGCACTCCAGTAATAGATTTTCCCAGGCACAGTCACACAGGAGACAACTACTGTGTAGCCAGAGCAGCGACGAGGCCGTTAAAGCAACAGTAACATTAAATCACCTGGTACCACGGGGTGAGGGGATGGATGGGAGCGCATTGGCTTCGGCACTGCAGAAGGTGTAAAGCTCAATCTGCTTTCAGGCAGAGGGACTGGATCCCGGTGGTCATTTACAGCAGGGAAAACAGGCAGCTCAGGTGTAGGACGCATATAAAAACAGATAAACAGTAGTTCCAGAAGGCTGGCGAGCCGAGCACAAATATCTCTTCCTGAAATGGAGAGGCAGGCATTAAACATCAGAGCTTTTGGTTTTGCTGAGACTGACCATGCCTGTTTTGGTTCGGTTGCTCTTCTTTTCTTAATCAATTATCAAGTACTGGTTTTATCTCTAGTGTTTCTCCACTGACTTTCAGGGTGTTAAAACACCACCTTGAATTTGTTTAAGTGCAGCTAAACTTCAGGAAGGGAATGGGAGGGATGGTAGCAGGGTGAGAAAGCAGCCTTGTTTTCTTATTATCAAGTCAGTTGTATCTCAGCAGTGTCTGAACTGACCCTCCTTGAAATATCCATCTTGACTAAAGCATTTCTATCCATTTTTATAATACAATAACAACAGAAAAGAGGGCTTCTTCCAAGCCAGGCTGGCATGGATTAGAGTCCACCGCAAGAGTACTTCACTCTCAGCTGGGATGTATGGAAACCAGATGAAGTGGCTGAAAATCGGAAACAACTTTTAGACGTACTTGAATCCTGATACGATCACATCACAGGGATGGGTTAAATTTATGATCTTATCTAGGATTTTTGTTTGTAATCAATCCCAGACCTACTGGCTATCACTCACTATAAGCTTATGATTTCCCAGTACTAACAAGGAAAAGTTGGGACATCAAACTATGAGGGAGTGAAGCCAAGCTATGATATTAGCAGATAGGATCAGAACTGGAATGCAGAAACAACCACCGCCCCCCAAAAAACCCACACTACAAAACAAAAGAAAAACGATAGCCTCCTGCAGCCTGTAAACTTCAGCCTTTGTCTCTCTTGGCCCATGCTTCATACATCAACTACAGTGTGTGCATAAACCCCAGTTTCCAGGCAGAAAGATTTGGGGATAAAAGCTAACAAAACAGAAATTAAAACAGAATACCCTGAGATCAAAGTACAGCTTCAGCATGGAATACAGTTGGTATCCTTAATCATGCACATGCAGTGGGACATGCAGCAAAACGCACCGATTTGCTAGTCTTCTCCTTCTGAGGTTATAGTAATCTCATCATACAGTGCTACTTATTTCACTGGATTCCCTACCACATTTACCATGGCAAAGCCTGAACCTTTTGCAGGTGGCTTGGACAGCAGATGTCTAAGCGTATCCTTCGAGCAGCTTTGACCCTGGTGGCTCTCTTTGCTTACTTGAATGCAATTAAAGAGAAGAACTGCAAACCAGGGATAGAGCCCATGGCACAAGGATATAGCCAATTCTAAACAATATTAGGCAGTTTTCACAATTCCAGGGCCAGCATATGAATAGGGAAGTTGCATATATTTGTGCACAATACTTCTTTGCAACTTCTCCCATTTTGATTCAGAGAGGCCTGTTTTGATACAATATTAGACCCAGTCTAAGTCAGGGCAGAAGAACTACTCTTCCCTGATTACCACTCCATTTTCCAGGTTGATCGCTGTTGAACAAGGTACTATGAAGCACTGGGTCTCTTGCATATTTACCCACAGCAGATGAAACTTGCATTGCTTTGGAGTCTCCCTCATATTCAGCTGTGACAAAGACACACTGGAATTTGGACAACATTTCAGTCTAATTATGTCATCAAAACTTGTTTGTATATGACCATTCAGATGGTAGGAATGGCAGGGCATCAGGAGTAAATACCCAAGTACACGTGCATTATTTCAACTGTCTCCCTTCCTCAGGTTTCCAGATCTATTAAGAGCTCTTTGCACGCCTTTTCCCGAGGATCCTGGCATCAGTGGCACATTCTGGTACTCCATTTATCTGTGATGGGTTGAAGAGAAACAGACTTAAAGGCCAGATACCCCTCACGGGTTAAATGTAGAAGTTAAAGTACATGCTCTACAACAGTCGTCTTATGTAGATGCAGCAGATTTCCCTAATAGGTGACTATCCAGCTGCAAATAAGCATCTCAGATAGTTTAGAAGGCATCAGGAACATCCCTGCTCAGCATTCTGAACAGCCCTTCACACAGTGAGGAGCTTCCAAATCCACACTGAATTGCTTTCTTCTCAACTTTGCATGGATTAGCTCTGAGACTAACACTGTGACAAATCTGTTAATGTTTCAACAGGCAGGTCTTAATTTTGTACATACCCTTCAGTCATTTTCCATATGGAAATGGAAATTTTTTTTTCCACAGTCTGTTAATATTTTCAATATAGCCATAAAAAGATTGTTCAAAATGAAAAACTTTCAACAGGAGGCATTTGGATTGCTTCAAAAATTAGAATTCTTGAGCAGTACCTATGGGTTTTGTAAAAAAACATTTTATCTACTGTATAAATGGAATAGATAGGCTTAGAGCAGAAGAGGTTTAGCAGCTTGCCTAGGATCATTCCAAGTTGGAATGTAACCTATGAATCCTCAGCTCCAAACCCAATCCAAAGGGGACTTCTCATAATTACTAGAGCATACTCAAACCTGCATTGGGTTCATGAGCTCACAGTCAAACCTGTGCAAGCAGCAGCCTACAGTGTAATTAGTTCCCCAAAGCAAACAGAACTGTAACAGGGAAACAGTTAGGGCCAGGCTCTTTTACTGTGTATAAATCAGATCTATAATTCAGGAATGACTCAGCTGAAGTTACTGGTGTTGCTTGCCTTTGGAATGAATGGATCAGAATGTGGTCCACACATTTTGCTCATTTCTGAGAATCAACATTTCTAACTGTATCGGTAGCCTGGAATGTCTCCTAATTGGCACCAAATGTGAAACAGCTCATTACCTGGGCAAGGCAAATAGCAGGAGAGAGATGTCAGAAACTGAATGTAAAGTACAAGTAGAAACATAAAGAGCAAATAAGTTCCACGCACAGATAGGAACTGAGGTGTAAAAAGCATTAAATAATAGCTGTAAAATTTTATGGGTATACATGAATTACAATGTTATTTCTTCCAAACTGATGCTCACAGTAAAGGTGTGGGATGTCTTCCTCTCTCTCTGATGTAAAAATTACTCCTAAAATTAGTATGTAACAGTATTTGTGTTGTGTAAATATCTTGCAAATTTGTACTAGTGTATATTGGTGACACTGAGATTTATGCGCATGTAGAGTCTTTTGAACCTACTTGACTGGAAATGGCTTACAAACCAGCTGTAGAAATATTGTGTAGCCCATGAGCTTAGTAACTCACCAATACAGGTGTACACTTTGGGGCTGATGTCCCTTGTGCTACCTAATAAAAGATACAGGTTGGGATCTGTAAAGGAACTTGAGGAGAAAGACACCCATAACATGCTGAAATCGCAGCATCAGACAATCAGGTTGCTTGTTAATCTTCAAAAAAAAGAAAGTGCTTGAGGATCCTGATGTTTAGTCAAGCAAACAAACTTAATAAATCCTGTTAAAGTGTTACTAAGTTTTGCTGCTCTGCTTGAGATTTGTACCCTCAAGTCTGAATGCTGACTGAGGAAAGGAAGTGCTATTAACTAATGCAGAAAATAAATCCTGCTTTATTTGCAACAAATGTAACTTCTTGACATTCCCGACAACAACAAACCATAAGTTTGAATGATGCTGTAACAACAAGGCTAGCACAGAGATGTTCACTTTCTACTGGCAGAATGCTTTGGATCAGGCTCGTTATTAAAAGCAGCAATTAAATGGTAATAACTACCTGTCGGCATCTTCCTTTCTGAATTAACCTAATCCCTAGAGGCATTTTGAAAAGCGCATCCTGAGATTAATTACACGTCCAACCACTGGTCTTTGCCTGACGATCAAACCATGGTGCTTCCTCCAGTGGATGCCCTGGATTCCACCCTTTTCTTCAAGATATCTCCTTTCCTCACACTCCTACCTTTTCTAAACTGAAGAATGGAAGCTGACACTCTTTCTGGAAAGCGAAGACACCCTCGTCTCAGAAATCGATCCCATGGAGGCAGCGAGAACTGCAGCGCAGCCACGAACCTGAAAAGCTTCCCCCTCACCCCAACCTTTGAGGCTAATTCCTTGGGACGCGGGCGGGGGTGAAGTCGGTCACAGGTGCGGCAAAGAAAGATATGATTTGGGTTTTTGTTTGCCGCCAGTAGGTAACCCCAGCCAGCGCACAATACAACAAGATCTACTTAAAACACAGACAAGGTCAAAAGCTGACCTTTCCAAACTGGTCAGCCATGTTGCCTCGCAATGAGCATTAGTACCACATCATTATGTTCTGATAAAACTCAGTTACTCTTCAGCAAAACCCCATAAATCACAAGGCTTCACCCAATCAGGGTTCTGTCACTGTAACTAAACAGTGACTCAGAAAACACTATATTTCTATTGGCTGTGACAGGGGGATATAAATCTGCCCCTGGCCAACCCACGGCAGGCAACAGGGCATGTCAGGAAGGGTGACGGCCAATCAAGGATTCAGCACAGGAGAGATCAGAATCACCCCTTCTGCTTGATAAGGGGGAAACTCACAACACTTGTAGTAGTTGCTGAAGTGTCTCTAATTTTACAATATGGTGAAATGTTATTTCAGTTATCACTACCGAGAAAGGTCAATTTGTGCTTTGAAAGGTTGTGTGTCACAGCGAGCGCACGCTGGGAAACAGATTTCCTCCTTGCCAGCCTCGCAGGTACTGAAATCCTGGGGATTTAGTGGGTATTTTGTTGGGAAATCTTAAAATGGGCATCGTTCTTTGTGCAGCAGCCTCTGCATGTGGTCCTGCAGGATGGTTTTAGGAGCAGCTGCACGCAGGCCCCCCCTCCATCGCCCCCCACCATGCTTCATGTGGCATCAGCATCACAGGCAGAAACTGGGGTGTGCAAGCTGGCAGGGTCCTGAGCCTGGCTGCAGTAGAGACTTTATCAGCTCCATTTGGGGCACATGTGGACCCTGCCCGGGGGTGGACACAGATGAGCGGTGGCTATGGCACGAGGCTGGCAGTAAGGCCGTCTGAGGTCAAATTCCCATGAAGGAAAGAGGTACTAAGGGTTGGATAAAGCTTTTCAAGCATAAGGCGTCACCTGGATTGTATTTTTCTCCAGTTTCAGCAGTGTGGGAGAAACTCATTTCTTGAGATAATTCCTATTCCACTGTCAAAATCACAACATAACCTGAGCTTGGAAATCCCCTCTGCTGAAAGATAAAGGCTTCGCCGTGTGCTCCACGGAGCAATCCTTTATAATGCACAAACGTGCGCTCTTACTCTCATCTAACACCTTTGCAATTGCCTCAGATTTATACCATGCCAGTGACTTGCTGTGCACACTGAAAACCACCGCTGTGCCTCCAAGGGTCACACTCATGTTTGCTCACCCATCAGTCAGATTTGAACCTGCCAGAATATCAACTCTTCTCAGCACGCTGGTTCTCACCCCCTGCCCCTAGTGAGCTCTACCCAGACAGAAGGGCATTGCTGGGCCCCAGCTGTCCCCCAGCCTCTCCCATTCCCCATACCCTGTAAGGAATTTGAACTGCCACACAAAATCATAGGCTTTCTCTTCCCCTTTCATGCCTTTTTGAGCCTCTGTTTCTGTATCAGTGGAAAGGACCTGCCTTTCCCCCCCAGTGCACAGGAGCAGCTATCTGCAGCTCCCACCTGAACAATTTCATCAAGTCGCCTTCTTTTCAGTAAGGGAACTACTAGAACTCCAGCTACTTAGCTTATCCCTCCTCCTCCCCAGCTTGTCACCCATAAACCAACATTGCTAAGACAGCATTCGATCTCCTGAGCTCTTGTAGACACACAAACTGAGGCACAAAGAAAGGAGAATGATCCTTTTCCCCAAGAAAATTGAAAAAAAAGAGAGCAGAGTGGGCTCTGGAGATCTCAGTTCACAATATCCAGTTTGTTGCTCTCGGGCAAAAGGCTGTCTTGGGGTTTCTCTCCTGAAAGCTCTCATGGAGAGGCCAATGCCTGAGAGGGAGTCTCCGAGATGAATAAGCTGCACCCACTGAGAATCACTGTTTACAAAGGGAGGCAAATGCTCTAACTAGGCACTTTGCTTTTGGAGATGGGCAGCTCTGCTTCAAGGGGAAAACTACTGTGTGAATTGGCCCTAAAATTTAATTTGCTCTTTAAAAAAAATCCCTGTGTTGGCATTTTAAGCAGGACCTTAGTGATTTACAACGTGG
Source organism: Haliaeetus leucocephalus (assembly GCF_000737465.1). Classification (NCBI taxonomy): domain Eukaryota; kingdom Metazoa; phylum Chordata; class Aves; order Accipitriformes; family Accipitridae; genus Haliaeetus; species Haliaeetus leucocephalus. The sequence goes on from NW_010972666.1 coordinate 490,621, forward strand.
AGTGACATTTCAAAAAAAGATAATGTGGGTAATGAATTATTTGCTGATCCAAACGAACAATTGGACATACCTACTTTTCGTGGATTTAATCTTTGCCGAGGCGTTAGCTAGCAAGCATGAAATATCACTTTTCGGAGGCATTCTGTTGCATTTATGCAGTGTACAATTACATTAGGCAGCTTTATGACACATTGACTCGGTCGAGTGTGATGCAATGTAATACAACCAAAGTAATACGAGCTTTTAAATGCAACATGATGGCAAAAATCCATCTCAGATCTGATCTTTGTTTCATTTCAGATGCCAACTGTCATAATTCACAGAGAGCCAAATCCTTCTGGTTTTGCTCACGTGAGCAGCTCTATCAAAGCCAGTGGGATGTACCCATATCAGCAAGGAAGCAGCGTTCGATCAAACAGAGGTGAAAGCATGCGAGTAAATTAGTTGCATTAGCTAGTACGCATCCTTTAAACTGCAACCCAAAGAGCTATAGATCAGCTGCAATTCACACAGGGTTAAAAATTGGCACATTCAAAACCAGCACAAAAGGGTACAGTATTTCTGAATTCTATTTTGCTAGCCAGGAGTTTGCTCCCCTCACTATCTTTTGCCTGCAGAGAGGAGGCAGTTGTGACTCCACTGGCTTTTGCAAGGAACTCAGTTGGCATTCCCTGATCTATTGCTGCTGAAGAAGCTCATAAGAGAAGATTTTACCCAAATCTTGATAACAAGCAACACAAGATAACACTTTTCAGTGATTTCCTATAAGCAATGCCCTGTTACTTGAATGGAAATGGTCAAAGCAAACACAGATACAGGGATAGGATATGAGCTTGTTTCTTTATCCTCTCTCTCTGCAGTTGCGTCTCCTCTTGTGAGGTATTTCAGCTCTGCACTTCTGCATGACCGGACCACGCTGTCAGGATCGGACAGTAGACAGAAATGTGTCCATTTCAATTTTGATTCTGATCCTGGGATATTTCTAACTCTCTCCATATCCTTGATAGATAATGGTTTAATAAGCGATCTGTTTTTTATTTAAAGGGTCGGTAGTAAAACCCAGATCACATTTCTCACTTGGTGGGTTAAAAAACCGCTTACGCTCATTTCTGCAATGTAAAACGACACTATATCAAATCAAACATTTCCAGATGTGGCCAGCTTGTGTATGTAAGTGCAAGAGGAGCGCATTTATAGACAAGGTTTCCCAGGTTTTTTTTAACAGGATTGGAACCCCACCTACTGGCAAAGATTGTTATAGTAACGTCAAGACAAGAACCCATACAGGGTTCATTTCTTGACTAGAAACTACATGGCTGCAGTGAGGTTCCTAAGCATGTAGTCTGATACAAGCCGAGTGTCACTGAAGTCAATACGGGCACCTCAGTGCTTGGCACTTACAAAATCATAGTCTTCGGAGTGTCCTAAATGTCAATTGCACTGACAGACACAAGGAAAAGCACAAATATCACTTAAAAGCTGACTTGTGCTTCCAACACATATTGTACTTTAGAAAATTTCAGCTTTAGTAAAAGTAATCTTGGCCCTAATTGTGATAACCTAGGTCAAATCAGCCTTACACAGCCCTTGTTTAGTTAATGATCCCAAAAGTCTGAAGTATCATATTCTAGTAAGGCACAACGATGAAATAAGTGATACCCCTCTATCTTATGCCACTTATGGCAGATGAAAAATTAAGACAGTTAGAAATTAGACAGGATGGAAAAAATATCATTCTAAACGCCCACACCTGAATTAGACAACCTTGAAAGGAAGAGTTCTTACATTTCACTTAGAATTCACTAAAAAACACCCCATCGCTTCCTGTGTCACAGGTTTCTCATGAAAACAAAAATGAAGACACCCATCTCAGAGACGATTTATGCAATCTTAGGTCTTGTTAAAATAGTCCAATTAGCAATATAAAAAGTTGAATTCAAACATGTTTCAAAGCCAGGTAAGTTTAAAAAAAGAAGACATTTACAAGAAAGCAATTATCTAGCACTGGAAATCAATGTTTTAACATTCCCCAGTGAGATACTTCCCACTTGCAGCCAGAACAACAGAGACCATTCCAAAGACAGAAAGCCTACACCTCGTATTGCTCCATCACTGCCATTTTATTAGCATCAACCCAGAATGTCCCAGGTTTGATTTAACCACAGAACAAAGTGTTGCAACATGTTCTCTCAGGAAATCACAAGCAAGGACTGAGGAGAGAGCAAGAAGAGGATGCTACAGAAAAACTTGCAGCCCATTTCCAAAGGGACTCATAGCTTCAGGAAAACCACACTGACTCTCCAGCAGCCACTCTGCATAATCAGACTATTTCACACTTTTTTTTGAGTGCAACACAGCAGAAAGATTTTAAGAGCTACGGGCATCCTTGGAGATGTGCACAGATCTGTGCAGAGACCAATACAATTTGCAACAACAGAGTGACAATCCCCTGAAGAAAAGTCCTAGGGACAGAAGCAACTGGAATTTGGGGCATGCCCGATGGGAATCTATTGAGAAGTGTAGGCTCATGGGGAGGAACTGTGCTGGTCCAATATGGGAATCCATTGTTAGGGGGAAAAATCCCCTCTGCTTCTGAAAAATACAACCTCCTCTGCCACTTATATCCTTGGTATGGGCTTAAGTCTCAAAAAAAAGAGTTCTCGTAATGTTTGCCCTTAAACGCCCATTGCAAAACACAAGAAGGCATCCAGTTCTGAAACAAGCTATGAAGTGGGACCAGCTCCCTGACAGTTCATTCTTTTACTCTTACCCCTTATGTAGCAGAGAATCCAGGTCAAAGACTACCACTGTAATGACACAGAAGGAAAAAGTCCAGAAGCTGCCTAACAAAGAAGAGAGTGGGCTATTTGTGGTATCTGGCATATGCTATGCACCAGGCATGTCCAAATATGAAGAAAAAAAAAGTCTCTATCCCAGGCCAAAGTATTGAGAAGAAAAAGAGTTTTCCAGGATGCGAGTCAGAGAGTCCCAGAAGGATTTTCCTTGATGAACTAATGATAACAGAAGGGTAAGTTAAAGCATCGAGCTAGCTGTTTAGATAAGGCTGAGGTAGACACATACGTTTCCCGTCTATGAGAAAGGAAACAAGACACACAAACTCAGAGTGAAGCATGTTAGCTTCCAAGAGTTTCTTCTGCATACGGAGCAAATAACTTTTTTAAAAGTTGCATTTCCAGCACACATGGGCACTGGCATGAAATGGCAAAGAGAGGATTGGTTATACCCAGCCAGAAAGAAGACTCGGCAGATACTACCTGCCAGAGGGACACTGTACGTACAGAGTGCCAGCCCCCCCCGGCCCCTGCCCCCTATCCTTGCCACCTTCTGGGAGTCCAAGCAGCTGTGCTGAGCTTATGTGGAGGGCATTTTTTTTTTAATAAAAAAAAAGTTTGCATCAGCATTGGGTTTGCTTGTTCTGCTATCTTCTGTGATCAAAGAATTGAAACAGCTGCAAGTCCCAGCTCCCTGGCAATAAAACCTGCAGTTGATCGGCTTTGTCCTAACCCCACAGCTACAGGGAAAGTGCAACCACAGATTTAAAGAGGAAAAAAAAAGAAAGCGAACACCCAAGCTGTATTTAGCCACACTCTGCATCCTCCTAACCTGCAATCTCTTAAGTGCCACTTACTCAATTAATCCAAGCTCTTCTACTTTAAAAGCAAAGCTGTAACATATTTAAACAGCTTAGAAACTCTACCCAACAGCCATGCTTGCTATCTTATTCATCAGCTGCAGGAGTGACTGTGCATTAACTAAGAAAGCACGCGATTTGATTAACACTTCCGCTGCCACTTTTCTGCTGCTGTTAATTTCTGCTGAAATTCTACTAAGGCTGAAATTTCTCAGCTTTTTTTAGTAGGGTGGATCTCATCTCAGTAGGGACTGTCTTTTGGACCAGCTCCTAGAACATCCTTGCAGCAGCTATAGTAACTATTTTTATAGGCAAGTTTTATTAGGAAAGTATTTTAAATGGCCTTTGAATGCAATTTAGCAGCTGGAAATAAGGCAGCATGCCAGCATCATGTGATCAGACAATCTGTGGAGCACCAACAAGTGCTACCAGAGATCATCAGTACTCTATAGACTATGTGTGAAAACCCACGACAGAATACGCTGGGGACATTCAATGAGCCAGAAGGTGCCCTTAAACTGCAGATGCCTTAAAGGCTGAGCCGTGCTATTCCTGGATCCCTTACTAGAAAAGGCCTTACTTTCAGAGACCTAAAGGACGTGTTTAGAGCTAAAATAGGTATGGAAATGGTGGGGGTTTTATTATGCAGTGGATGTCACCTTATCATAAATAAGTATAAGGACATAAGTAGTACAACTTGCATTTCGTTGGTGACCAGTGACTGTGTAAAAGAAGTATGAGTTAGATGCTTAAGGGGTTGGTCCTGGATGAATGATCTAGGGTATAAAATTAGGTAGCCCAAACAAACAGGGCCAAAGATATTAATCTCCCGTCACATATCCAAATGAAGCAGGAAATGATCTGCTTGCTTCTCCATTTTGACTGGGGCTGAGTTTGATTCTGGACAAAGGCCTTTTTATCCTCCACTTCCATTCAAGTGTTCCTCTGAGCACGCACAGGACTCTGTGTTGTCAGACCTAATGAGACCTCTCTTTCTAAATGTTTTTCATGCTTTCTGTACAGCAAACACCTCCCCCAAGAACTAACACAGCACTGCAGTAACGCTTAACGTAAGTAATGAAAGCTTGATGGACAGACTGGGAACCTGTCCCGGAAAGGCAGGAGATGAGAGTGCTCGCTGGTATACCAGGCAGACAGGCTTTGGCCCTGTGACATGGGAGAAGCAATTCTCTGTTGACTCTATATGGAAGATGGGCTCCATTATCTGAGAAGCTGAAGCAGGTGCCTCCACCAGATAGTTAGAAAACCCCTGAAAGATAGTTACCCATAGCAAAGAGCTGTCACAAGCTCCTCACACCACAGTGTTTACTGTTTTTTAACAGATGCATATATCTCCTGTTCCAACCAAAGCACAGCATGCAACATTTAGCAACACAGATCTGGATTTTGAAAAGTGCTGAGCACACACTAGGTCTTGTTGCTGCAGCCAGACTCTTCTGTGCGGCTACAGCGAGTAACCAGATTGGCAACGCTATGATCCATCAGATGACTAAGAAAGTAAAAACAAAGCTTGAAATAGCTGAAGACCCAATTCTAATCTCAAGCCATACTGGCACAGTCGCATGTGAAGTTACTGTGGTTTAAACTCATGCAAATGAGAGTGGAAACTGGCCTCCAGTACAAGTGCATGCTGAAGCAAAAGACAGCTTTCCTTTTAGACATGACTCCAATTGTACAGTCTGAGATTCAATTAAGTTTTGCTTTCCTGACATCTTCCAAATAAAGGCTCAGTCTTTGTGCTAGGCATTTTTAAAAATAAAATAAAACAAAATCATACGTTTGGCAGGACCTGGGCATTCCTGCTACTAAATTGTTCTGTACTTTATGCAAAATTTCAATGTATTAAAGAGAAGGGGAGTAGCCTCTTTGACCATTGTCCAACTGTTTAGAACTGTTAAATGCGAGTTTTTGCCCATGTTTACATGTGGAATGGAACACAGCCATTCAACCACAAAATGTTCCCAAAGCAAACATCCAAAACCCGGTTGCTGGCAAAGTACGCTGACAGAATCGCCTGAAACCAGTCATTCACAGAATGCCAAAACAACAGATTACCATTGGTAAAAAGTACGCAAGGTTATTTTCTTACCTCCTGGGAAGAGGCCATTGCAAGTGACAGGAAACAGTGACTGGCAAAACAGAATGTAGGCTCAGGTTTTTTTCATTTGGAGGAAGAAGGAAGATTGGTGTTATGTCAGATGCACAGAATACCATTCCATTAACACAATAAAGCTAGCACATGTAGCCAATATCACACATGAACCACCTGAATTAGAGTATACATATTCTGCTAAGTCAAGACTAGCTAAGCAATACAGAAATAAAGCAAGAGAGGTACAGGCAAACAAAGGCAAAGTAACTCAAGCAGGACACAGCAGCTCCAGACATTTGTCAGAGGGCAAGGTGAGATCAGGAGGTGACCTGTGTTCCTTCAAACCGAGGCCTACATTTTTGTGACAGTCCATATTTTTCTAATCCTGGATCGTGTCACTGTAGCTCTACGCTTATCCAGATAAATGAAAATACATACTTGAAGTTGGCACGCAATAGAAAGAACATAACAACATGCTGATGTCACCCTTCGGGATGTTGCGAGAAGGGAGAAATCTATGAAATAGGGCAAGAAATTACATCCCTGAAAAAAAAATATAAGTAATAGCTCAGGACACAGCTGGGAAAGATCCCTCCTAAGGAGCATAAGTTTTAGAGTGACTTCTAGAGAGTCCACTCCATTTCACATAGTGCCAAGAGATCCACCCCTCTTGCATTTTCAAAACTTTTTCCAGAAGTGACTGTTCCTTGTTCTTCTGTCCTTTGGCAAACAGACATGCCCATTCACATCCCCTTCTCTGTCATGTCCTATGAAAGCCAAGCCAGTGTCCATAGATTGGATCTGTTTTTCAGCATTTGCCTGCGATGTTATTTGTATTTATCAAAACCCTGCGTCCCAGAGGAGCCAGGTTCCCTGGTACACCTCCCAGTAGCAGCCACGTGTTGGCTCTGGCAGGGGAACTTGGGCACAGGGGTGAGAGGCTGGGCATTAGGCATTGCCCACCCCCAGTCAGTATGGGAGAAGCAGGCTTAAATCCCAGGGAAGGCCTTAGCAAGGGAACACACTTCGAAGGGAAGCTGTACCAGGAGCTCTTTCCTAGCTCTACTCTATCACAGCAGAGCATGCTCATGTTCAAAGCAGAGTCCCTGCAATGATAGGTTTCCTCGAACCCTATTAGCCAACCATTAGATGTTTCTGAGGGCTCGGCAGCAGTCCACCTGCACTTTCCAAGGAGAAGGAGCCTGGAACTCAGGTCCTCTCACCAACCCTTGGAGTGGGTCTCATAATTGTAATGCCCTTTTAAAGAGTGCTTGTATTTAGATCCGCACAACCTATGTGAAATGGCAGCCCTCTCCTGTTTCACAAAAGGTCACGACCACTTTCTGCCACTGTCAACTTTACACTGTCCTCATGCTATGCACCTCTCAGCTTTCCAGCTAGCAGCAGAAGCCATCCGTGTTGCCCGCCTTGCCACATTTAATCTCTTGCCCTGCTTCTTTCACATCTCTGAGAATTATGCAATTGCTAACTAACCAACAAATAACAATTTTTCACCATAACGTTTTCTTTTCTTCCGCATGTTAACACCTCCCCACCAGCTGAGTGATCCCTGTACACACCAAATTCTTGTTATTATTCTGCCTGTGCATTGACACCTTGTTGTATGAGCCGTGTTGATCGATTGCAGGTGCCCCTCACTATGAAACTAGCCAACAACCCACTCACAAATTTGCTCCACTTGTTAATATTAAAATCATATGGCCAATGCCTTCCTAAATTGGTTCAGGCTTGAGGTACTGCTGCTTCACAGTAGGAAGAGTGTTGCAACAGGCTTTCTGCAGGCCCTGCTATTTATGGTAAACACTCCACTTTGTTGAAATAACATAAAATTTTGAGATAAACCTATTCTAGCAAAGGAAACATTAAAGTGCCACCGTCTCTGCTTTACAGCATTAAAATAAGTTGCATTGCAGCTGCCTCGCGTGGTACATAGTTAAACGCAGAGGGCTGTTGAAGACCTGAGGACCACATGTTCTCTGCTTGATGAAAATGGTAAGGAAAAGATTTGAAGTGCTTCTATCGGTTAGATGATCTTTGCTTTGTGAGTACACAGCAGAGTTAGAATACAATGAGATTTCTTCTTTTGTAGCTTTACCTGGTTACAAAGTTGTCTAGACAGTGTCAGGCAGGGTTCTGCCTCTGATGTTCGTGTCAATGTGAACTCTGCTGATCTGAGACTGCAAAGAGACTGCAAAGAGTAGTGGAAATTTTGCAAGGTAAAGACCAGCCTTGGTTTTCAAGATTCACTGCTTACCGAACTTGGAAGGATACATGAGAAGAGTTGCTGGTGCTCTTCATTTATTAAGCAAAAGAGAGAGGGAAACACTCAGTCACAAAACTTAGGGCTGATTTTTTTATACGGATTGGCTGAAGAAAGAGCGAAGCTGGTTTTCGCCTTCCCGCACAATTGATTTCATTCTGTGGCATCTGTTTGCGGGTCCTAACACGATCTCTTGGGAGTTCAGCCATGATCAAAATAAAATCAAAGCGCCTTAAAAGCCTTCAAACATAACACGTTATCCCAAATACTTATGATGTGCATGTACTCCTTTCATACTTTGTTGTCTGAAAAATATTTTAACAGGTGGATTGGCAATGATGTTTAACAGTGATTTGAACCCATAACTTTATTGGTATTTCCAGAAATAAGCACCAAGCTGTGTTTCATTTGCCTGCAGTGACACGGAGAACTGGAGTTGTTATAGAAACTAACACATTTGCCAGAGAACCAGGCAGGAAACATGGTTACTGTATGGTGCCAGAGCATTCAGCCAGACCTGAGGAATTTGCCTATTTTCTGCCAACTCCTCTCATGGAACAGAAAAACAAAGTAGCATGAAACATGTCCCTAGGTGCTGGCACAGTCCTAGCAAGAATCCCTTGCCAGCCAAGGCTGTTTCCTTCCTTTAAAAAGGTGACCACCCTATTTTCTATCATTTAAAAACATAGCTTTATTACATAGACTGATTAGCAGATTCTTAGCTATTCCAGTTGTACTCGGATGACACAGTGACACAGGTATTAAAGAGACCATACAGAACGAGAGCATTTTTTTCCTGACACTTGTAATGCACTGCCGAGCAAAGTAGAGCAGCTATCATAAATGATCCCATCTTGCTCTGACATTAAGCTTTTGAGTTAAACTGCTTAGTGTAAGAAAGTCTGAGGTTGGACTGCAAATAGAAATGGTGGAAATACCATTGTTCTAAGACACTAACAATTCAATGAGCAAAGGTCTAGGCAAATAGTCTACGGAATAGTGTTCAGCTGGCCTGAGAACACCACTTATGATCTGCCATGGCTACTGTAAATCCAATTGGAGTAATTTTATGGTTGTGAATGTAAGACATCAGGAATCTACGAGATTTTCCTGGAAATCCCTTTTACACGTCAAAAATAAGAAAAACTAGGAAGAGTGTGTGATTCTGCAACTAATAGCTACTTTAAAAAGAGAAGTTTACATGTCACCATTATATGTTTATTAAAAAATTTCCAAGGAATGTGCTTCAAAGAATGAGTGATATTGCATGCTCCAGGATACCCTGTTAATCCTTCGCAGAAAAAACTGTGGCTTCCCTCCACAGATAACTTACTGCAAAGCTTTGACTGAAATTCCTTCTATCTACTTTTAAGATATTCAAGTTACAAGCATATGTATTTAAATGTTCTGAATTTACTCTTTGCAGGAACCAGAGTTAGGTATCTCATTTAGGACAAATTCAGACCTGGATTCAGATAGTTATTTGAACTCTAGATGCCAGACAGAAAAGCAAAGGGAGAATTTGAGGAGGCATGCAGACACAGAATCATTATCAGAACAAATCAGTTGAATGCTGAGAGCTGCTAACAACGTCGTAAAACAAATGTATGCATCTTCCAGGGGGATTTTCCCCGAATAATTGCATGCTCTTGCCTAGTATTGCTTGAGAAGGCCACCCCAGAAGTTGATGGTTTACGGTAGTTGAAGTGGGATTAGCCTTCATGAAAGACTCAGGAATACTTTTTCTCAGTGAAAGTTTACAATAATATTTTAAAGACTCTCAACCAACACCCATACTTAAGCTTTGAAAACAGATAATGCATTTTTAATGGGATTGCACATCTGACAAGGAATTTGACTAATTCCTCTGATAGCAGACAGCTTCCTCCCCATAATTCATCTCAAAAGGATCAAAAATCAAAACACTCCCTACCATCTTTGGAATGGCCCCCTCCGCCCCCAGCCGCCTGGAAAGGATCAGATCAATTCCAGCAATTCAATGGCAAGAAAATAGAGCGTCAGATACCTGACCTCCCCACAGTCTGTTCTACCAAAATAAGGGCTTGAGTCAAGAAGGGAAACAGGCAAAAGCCTTCAGGACAAGGGCCCATTGGGCTGCTGACACTGAGTCCATTGTTTCACAGACACATTTGGCAACCAGTGTTTTAGCTATCTGAGTGTTAAGCATAGCTACCAAAATCTTCAAAGTTGTTTGAGTCAGATAATGTCTTTGCTCTGGTGAACTAACAGTTGTGAAGCATGGGGACATGTCCGTATTTGAGGTGTTTTAAGAGGAAAAGCAAGAGAGTTTTCACTAGCTTTTTTATTATTTGCCCTAATGAGGATTTCCTACTCATAACCGTATGTTTTGCCATACACTGAAGCCCTTCTCCAAAGGAGGAGACAAGTCAGTACTCTCCATAATCACATGGCTGTGCCTTTAATGCCACTTGCAGCATAATCCTTTGTAGATGATCCACAGCACAAAACCTAGCAAGGTCTGTCAAGGCATTTTTAGCATTTGTTCTGTTAAAAAACAAGAAAAAAACCCTGAGGTATTAGGGTGCACTAATCTTTAGAAAGGTTAATTTATTCATAGAGATTTTGACAGAGATGTATGGCTAGGCTAGAGTCCCAGGCACTTCTTCCCATGGGGAACTGCTAGTGCAGAGACGGCTTTCCTGACATAAGAAGAGAGGCTTCAGAAACAGACTCAAACTGCATTAACTTGGGGGCTCCCATGCATTTAGAGCGCTTCTACTTTGTGACCAGCAATTGAAGCTTCCCCCACTCCAACCAAACTTCAGCTGCCTGTTGATGAAGCAGGGAGGAGCCCTGTCATCCTAGAAGCCATGGTCCCATATGAACTGCAGACAGCAAAAGCATTGCTATCTCTTACAAAAATAATAGGTAATGAATCTCTTTCCTCTTTTACAGCAGGCACTTCCCCTGTAAGCAAATCGAGAGCATGGTGCAAAACCATTTCAGAGTGGTGTAAGCTGATGTTAGCATGGGATGGACAGCACATAATGCTGTCTTGATGAAAGAGAGATCGGTTCTTTCAGCTGTGTCTATTCAGGCAGACCATGCTTCTGTTTGAGTCTTCAGAATAATGTTTTGGATTTCTAGACAACATCTTGGATACTTGTTCTCAGACCAAAGTTTAGTGATACTAAATGAAATTTATTTTTCTGGATATTTTGGAACCTCTTTTTTCGAAATGCCAGAAGATAAATCCATGGATGCTCTAACAGGAGACATCATGCTAAAATAAATTGTATCCTTGAAATAAAACAAATTAGAAAGGAAGGGGGGCATAATTTTAAGATATTTGATCATGTCCTGTTTTTCCACTGGGAACAGAGTCTGCTCCATAACTGCGCAAAGATCGCTTACAGATGAGAGAGAGAGAGAGAGAGAGATTTTTTTTTTTTTACCTTTTTAAACTTAGGCAGAGAGGATGTGGCAGAAACCAGCCAAATCTCATCTCTGCAGAGGCCTCTGGGACCTGTCAGGACACTATAGGAAGCCAGCCTGATAACTGATTTGGTTGCTTCTTTTTAATTTGCTTGGGGTCTGCGCAATTAAAACTAAAGTTTCCACCCGCTGTAGAAGGATAGAGCTAATTTGTGACTGCCCTCCAATTTCTGCAGCAATTCTTCAATGTCAGGAATACCTGCGCTGTTTCTTTCAAGCTCTTGACCCACAAAGCAACTTAATCCTGCTGGTAGTTAGGTAAACCACACCCCAGGCTGTACTAGTAAGAATGCGGCCAGGAGGTCCAGGAAAACTATCCTTTCCCTCTATTCCTATTGTGTGTGGAGCACTGTGTCCAGTTTGGGGCTCACCAGTTTAGGAAACACATTGACAGACTGGAGCAAAGCCAGCCCCAAGCCACCAAAATGATAGGGGCTGGAGCACCTGACATACAGGGAGAACCTGAGAGAGGTGAGTCTGTTCAGCATAAAGAGAAAGCAAAGGGGAGACCTCACTGCTGATTACAATTACCTGATCAGAGGATACAGAGAAGATGGGGCCAGGCTTTTCTTGGAGGTGCATGGCAATAGGATGGGGGCAACAGACACAAGTTGGAAGATGGAAAATTCCAAATATATATAAGGAAAACTTTCTTTACCATGAGGATAGTCAAATACTACACTAGGTTGCCCAGAGAGGTTCTGGACTGTCTGTTCTTAGAGGTGTTCAAGACTCAACTCGATAAGGCCCCAAGCAACCTGACCTAATTAGACCTGCTTTGAACAGCAGGTTGGAACAGACTACCTCCAGAGATCCATTCCAACCGGTGTTCTGTAATTCTATGATTTCTTTCAGTGGATGTCCAGTTAACAGTCTCCAACGTGCCGGACACATGCTACAAGAAATGACTCCCCACGTAGCATTGCGAGTCAAGCACAGCTGGGAGTTCTGCATATTTTTCTTGAACTGCAGAGAAGCAACCGTTTGTTCCTTCCATAAAGAAAGAGAGGGTTTTGCCTGAGCTGTCTGTGCACAGCACTTGGCTGGACAAGGATCTCAAACTACCAGAGCACAAACCACACCTGAATGAAGAGCTCGTCTACTCTTAGGGAATCCATCTCCCTCCTCTTAGTCATAGGCATGCAGACTAGTTTTTCCATCAGTATCTCATTTCCACTCATAACATTTCATAACATCTTCCCCAGTGCTAAAATTAGAAATGGCTCATCGGCAGCTCGCCTTGTTTGGTCTCCTTGTTTTCACCTGCATCTCTAGCACTGCAAAGGACAAGGGACCAGCTTAGCTAGCATGAGCCAAAAGCAATAAGGCTCTGCTGACCATAGCTAGTTAACTGCTAGTTTAGATTATTAACCTCTTGCACTTAATGAGAGTCCTGAGGCTGCTTAAGCCACAAGACTGAATTTCTCCTAACCACAAACATGGAATCCTCATTAATATGAATCTGAGACACTTTCCCAGCAAGAAATAATTTGTAGAATGTAGAATCTACCCAGAAGCAAACGACGCTGGATTTAGAAGTATGTTTGAAACTTCTGCAGTTCAGTTTAATTTGTCCCCAAGGAGAGGGAGGAAGGTCTGGATCAAGAAATGGATTTTTATTTTTAATTGCCAGGTGTCACCAGACCTTAACAAGAAAGTTTTCTGATGTTTTCCCCAACACCCCCAAATACTTGTAATTATTTTCTGGGGAATTTTACTTGAAAAATGATCTATTTCTAACTGAATTTAAGCCTGTGTTATGCAAACAGTAAACCAGCTTGTTTGAAAGTAATCTGTACCCAAGGGCTAGCAGAGGAATAAAAATAAATAAAGTATGAGAGGTTTTACAAAACCACAGACACCACCAGGTTTTCCAGGTCTGGAGGAAGAAAATCTCATTCTGCAGACTCCCTTTTATATTTTTGTAAGTTAAATTTTTTAAGATGCATTACAATTGATATATGGATCAAGTTTCCCAACAATCAGCACCTGCTGCCTCCGAAGTGGAATGTGGCAGTGTCTAGCAGCATATAGCAAACTAGTTGAGAACAGGAAGCAAAATTTATTGCATTAATTTGAAACTACAGAAGGTAAGGGTTTAGCAACACATGACTACTCATTTCCAGCTCAATTGTTGATCTTACTACTCAGCGCAAAGCCAGCGTTGCAGGATTTCCTTAATGGCCGCAAGTGATCAAGGCCTCTATAATTACACTGGATCCCCAAAATAACACAGCTTGTAATGCAGCTCTGGGTATGCTCTCTCATCTCGGGATCATCAACCCCATTCACCTGGTACCTGAGCTTCAGCAGTGGTTCCCCAGGCAAACCCCGGCCAGACCCCTTGTGAGCGAGCCTGCGAAACAGCGTAGGGTGTGAGCAGGGATTGACAGGTGGCACATCTCCTCTGCGCGGTGCTTTAATCTCAGCAGGGTGTTCTAACATGCAATGGCTTTGAAGTAACAACTGAGCCTTTCTCCCAGGTGGGATTATGCTGTAACAGAAAGAGGGAGTTGCTTTCCCAATTGTTCTGTCCATTGTCTGAAATATGAATCCCCTGCTTCTAACCGCAAAGTGCAGCGGTGCTAGGTGAAACCTGAAGACTACAGGAAGGTGGAGGCATTTCTCTGAATTAAGACTGGATCTTAACCTTGTACTGCCAAGATAACACCCTGTGGGAAACCGTGGTTCAGAAACTCACATCCTCCGATAGAAACAACCCACCACAACTGCTTTAGAATCAACATCCTGGAAAGCATCAGTGTGTAATGCATTATCCCCTGGTGTCTGAGCTACTGTGCTGGCAAAAGCATTTCATAATGACAATCACATACCACCACCCCCACACACACACTGGTTTGCATTACAGAAAACATGGTACAACAGAAAGCCAATTTCTTTGTGCTGCAATTGGGTTTGGACTTATTCCAAGCAGTCGCTATCTAACAATCTCCTTCCAGGAGTTCCCACTCACTTCTCCTGTATCAATCTACTTTTATGTTGGTATCTTGTTTTAATCTTTTCTTTCACATGGATGCAAGTGCAATACCAAGAGCAGATGTGACTCATTTATGCGTAGAGCAAGTCTCAGTCATAATACATTTAAAGAGCTTTCTCAGGTATGTTTGTTTGGCTTCTGTAACATGTGCACAGTGTTTTTCATTAGATTTATTTCTGGCAGGTTTGGTTAAAATTTGAAGGATCGGTGGGCAATTTTTCGTCTCTGTAATTTAGCACCCTTTTTTGCAGTTTTAGTAGCAAAGGGATATTTGTGAGATCTTCAACATTCATGTGAAAATATATTTCTTCTGTAAGAAATGGCTTTTTGACCAAAACAGGTACTTTAATTTTGATCTGCAAAATAATTATTTCATTATTGCTTGGCTTGGGGTTATGTTGGAATTCCCCAAAATATAGGAACACAAAATTTCTGCCAGCTCTACCCACAGGGTCTCTTTTCATCTCAGGTACAGCAGAGATGGCCCTACCAGGTCAAATCTGAGCCGAGGAAGGCATAGACGTAGCATGTGCTACTGCCACCCACGCTGTACTACCTGTTCTGTGCATATGCAGAAAATGTTATTCTGCAGTCTGTCAATAAGGAGCATTCCACCAGCATGAAGTTCACTTCAAACCACACATCGTGCAGCAGTGAATTTAAATGAGAACCGCATCACAACGGCAAATAATAATGGACTATGCAGGTTTCATTCCTGATGGTCATCACTAGCTCAAGTGACAAATAAATTCCACAGGCTTCCACCTCTTCCTGAAATACAAGAGCTTTCAGGGATCAGCAAGGATCAAGACGAGCCATCGAGTACTGCCAAGGCATCTCAGCAATGGGAGCTGCTCAGCTTTCCTCCACTTCTGTGGACCACAAAGTACTGTCACCCTTACAGCCAGTTATCTCATTTAAACTGCTGCTGTATTTTTAAATGTCCTGCCGCAATTGTCATTTTAGTGTAAGTTAACCTCTTATAGTGGAACTAGGTCAGACTGTCCCTCATTTATCAGATGGCAAAAGCTACTTTGTCATTTAAAATAAGTAGTTTTCACTAGCAAGGCATAAAATCCCCTTAGCACGGTTCAGAATCTACGAGTAGCTTAGTATGCAAATAATCACAAGCATGACGCAACTCCCCTTCTGATCATTCAGATATTAGAGGGCCCAAAGACTGATTTTTACAGCATTTTCCCTTCCTTTTAACCTTCTCTTGCTGATGTATCTGATGAGTTACATCAAGAAAAGGCTGTCTCCTATTGCCTCGTAAACGATTCACTTTCTCAATAGTGAAACAACCATTTCTTCCACAGGTTCCTTCTACCCGTGCATAATAGTGATTTTGAAGTTCTCTGTTAAAGAGCTCCGTTTTGTGTAGAAGACAAGTTGATGATATTTTTGTTACTTTTGAAAACATACATAAAACCTACAAAGAAACATCAGAGAAAGACAACAGACACAGCCTACTGCAATATGCTTAGCAGTTTTACATCTCAGTCTACCACTTCCTGCCAGAGATTACAGGGTATGAACAACCACTGCTCACAACATTTAACAAATTCCACTGAACATACCGTGGCCTGACTCCCAGCCGACATGGGCTCTGACACCACCTTCTGATCTTTTTTCTCTCAGAATAACATAGACAATGATGTCGGGGGCTCATTTCGGGGTGTGTCTGAAAAACAATTCTGATAGCTCTATGATTTTCGCTAGGTCGGTTTTTTGGTGTTTGGGGGGGGGGGTTGACATTTTACACAGGACAGATGTTGTCACCGAGGCTGCTCTTGTAAACAAGATATGGAGATGGTCTGGATTGGGTTACCTTGGTAAAATAGTTTAAAATAAATAAAAGGATGGTTGGTCTCTCTCGGATGAATTAGCTTGATTGGAACTGTCAGATTAAAAAGGCCTAAATAAACAGAGTTGTGCATCTACCCTTAATGGAGTTAAGGGCCCAGGACAAGTAGTAAAGATACACAAAATGAAAGCCTAGATGACAGAATTCATCCCTGCACAGACACTGCTGATACCTATGTAAGCATCTCCTAAAGCCAGTCTAAAGAGGGTCTTGGATTTACAGAGACCATAGATTTAGTTCACAACACCCACTAAAAGCTGTGCTGATTCTTTTTGCCCTGGTAATAAATAATTTCATAAAAACGCAAGCCAAGGACATCTAGAGATGAGGGAGACCATCACTGCTTCTGGCAATTTCAGAGCTCCTGGCCCAGGGTAAGATGGGACATTGCTCCACAAACCGTGCTTTGGAATGGTTAATTTAAGTCCTTAAAAATCAAAACTATTACACTACTCTGTCTTCTTCCACAGGATTACCTATGTTCTAGTCTATTTACAGTGGTCTTGCATAGGCTCTCCCTTCCACCTCTGTGCTTTAACGAATTCTTCACTGGTGATCTGAACTGCTGAGTCATTTTTGATATCGCATAGCAGACAAGTCTGGCCATGGAGGCATACGAATGTCAGTGACGGATGAGTCTTCCTGTATAAAACTTTCTCATAATGTTGCATAGTCATTTCAGGATGAAAGATATGTAAGTGTAGAGGTTTACAGCTTTTCAGAAGGAAATGTAAAATTCAACAGAGCATTATCCTCCAACTCCTATTGTTGCATTTAAAAGACCCATAGTAACTGTGTGTCACTGTGGTGCAATACCAAAACACAGACAATTAAAGACTCTGACTCTTTTTACAGTAGTACTCTTTTTTACATTTACCACCTTGAGCTGTTCAGACTGAAATTTTTGAAGTCTGTCTCAGACTGAGTTTTTCCCCCCAAAAGTAATCTAAAATAGCTCATCTGTGCATTGGTCTGTTTGTACACAAATAAAATGTAAAGAAAAGCATATTGTTTTGCCATGCGAAATATCATCTATAAATGGCATGGTCAAAAGCATCTAGGAGGTTTAGATTTCAAGTTATTAGAAATTACTGGATACTGTGACTCTTTCCCAGTTAACAGCTATGAATACAGCACAGAAACAGAGGTACCTACACAAAGAATTTGGCCCACAGCAAACATATATTATTGTAAAGTTGTCTAGAAAATAGATGCTGTTCAGACCAGAAATTACCTTAAATGACTGTTGAGTTGACTGGGTTACAATATTTTAAGGATCATAAAAATAAATATAGTTGTCCAAACAGTGAGATGCAGTGTATTGCCAAGTAAAACACCACTGCATGAAGGGGTGCTTACCCTGTGTAGCACTGGGCTGCCTGTAAACTACAAGAACCAGGATGAAGTGACTCTTTGTTCGGTCTGTGTGTTTAAAAATTGACGAGTGCTTCGTGGTATCAATCATGCCTGTCAGACAGCACAAGTGCAGATCTGTTACACTTAAAGGGTTGTCAAACGAGACATGATTTAATTTGTCATTTTTTTCTCTCTCTCTTAGTGCAGCATGCACGTGCTCTTCATTACTCTTCATCATCAGGAAAATGAATACATTTTTTGTACAATTTTTTTTTTCGCCAAGAGGGTGGAGGGATGGTTGTTTACCAATGACCCAGCACTTGTGAAGAGATCATAAGCAGCTGTTCCCTACATGCCCTCACGATCCGAGAATTTAGCTGAAGCCGTGGGAGGAGTGGGATAGGAGAAGGGGCTATTTGGTCCATTTTTTCAATAGACAAAGGCCCCAGTCCCACACAGCTCTGCAAAGAGACTGCAGGAACAGTCTTTGGAGCTTGTCCTGCATTCTGTTTCTTCATTAAATTTTCCTCTTCAAAATTCTCTAAAAAATTTTAACATGGTATCTTCACGTTATGTTTTTGGGAGCACAATTGTCAGGGAGTTTTGCCCACTTCAGGACTGCAAGATTTAATTTAAAAACTTTCTGATTTCTGTAACTCTGTGAGAGTGGTTTATTTTATTCTTGGGAGAAGCTTTACCTGTTGTCATAATCCAGGAAGTAAAACAGATATACAAAATATTAGAATGTTGTGGAAAAAGATTAACCCGTTTGTTTCACAGTTCATGTGGGATTTTTTCCATTTAAGATAAAGAATGAATGATAAAGGAGAAAAGAAACAATATAAGGAGAAATATATTACAATAGGAGAAAGAGAAATATTACTTATTGATTAGCATACTTTTCAAATCGGTGCAAAACCTGAAGCTACATCCCCAACAGAGTTTTTAGATACCGTGAGTGCAGTTACACTTTTTCCCTTCAAAACCAAGTCTAAACGAATAAAAATGTTCTTAACTCTGGGCAGAATTCCAATACTTCTTGAATCAGGTAAATCCCTGCTGCTCTCAGTGGGAGCTGATGTCCCAGAATTGTCCAAGGATGCCACAATTTGGCCTAATACATAATAATGCTTTCACAGGATAAAGCTTTATTTTATCCAAAGTTGAGAACCTTCTAAAAAGCACTCAGCAGAATGAAAGCTGTGTAACGCTTGTCTTCAGGCACTTCACAGAGACAGGTGTTTCCCCTGCTTATAGATGAGAAAACTAGAACATCTCTAGAATAAGTTAATGTCACAGGTCACTTGTCCAATCTGTGAAATGGACTAAAACTCTGGAACGACATTGCCAGAGTAAATAAATCTACTTCATATGACACCGGCACACCCTGATCCCAGGATATAAGCCATTGCCTAAGCTTGGGACTGCAGGAATTCAGGTGAGATCCAGCTGCATCTTTCAAGTTAACATTTCATTCATCACAAGAAGTTGGATAGGAAAGCCTAAAAAACAGGTCTTTTTTACTTTTAATGACACCTCTCTTTCTCTGCCATAAACAATTTGACTGCCTTCTGCAAACATGTTTCTCATGCAGCCAGGACTAGGCCAGCTCAAAAGTAGATGTCATGAGAAACTCCTTCCAAACACAACAATGACAGTCCTGTCTCACATGAAGCAGAGTCCAAACTTAAGTCTTACTTATTCTAGCATTTCCTATGGAAAGATTTTACAGGTCCCCAGTGAAAGTGAGCTTGAATTAAGTACAGTGCTAAACTGGTAAATCTCTGCCATGTTCCATCATGGTATATCAGCAAGGTCATTTTCTGAAATACTTCTAACACATGAACCTAGTGATACAGCATTGGAAATTATAAATTAGCAACTGTCAACATATTATAACCCGGCGATCCTTATGTAGCACTTAGGTCCACAAAGCAGTAGATGCCACCCATAATTTAATGCAGGACTGGGGGACAGAAATTACATAGGGAGGAGCAGAGTGAGTCATCTAAACTTTACAGAATGCCCATGCACTGATGCATGCTTTGAGTACCTGGAAGTTTTAAAGAACAGTCTTGGTTCAATGCCAGCCTTAGTGGCAATGAGTACTGTTAGGACAGAAACACTTGAAAGGATTAGGGTCAAAATCAGAGCTTTGAAGGCGAAAAGGCACCTTTTACAATCCTGAGAAAAGGTATCTAAGTGGAGGGGCCTGGGCAGAATATGATATGTAGTTTGGCTGAAGCGAAAAAGTGGAATAGCAGGACGTAAAACATAAGCAGAACTAAAGCATATGTACCACATCAGAAGGAAACACCACAAATACTGAGCTTCACCCTAGCTTTTCAACCCAGAACTAAAAAAACATAACTCGAAATTCAGCATCTTGAAATATGTTTTCAATTTGTTTAAAAGAACAATTAAAACATGAAGAAAACAGAAATTGTAAGGAGCACTATTTTTTTACATAAGAAAATTTCTCCCATAGAAAATAAACATAAGATTTAAAAAAAAAAAAGGAATTTGAAAAATTGAAGAAGGATATTTTCAAGACTTCCTTGAAGACTTCTGCTCATTTTTGTCCTAACAACAGTTGAAATGCAAGGGAAAAACCATTCTTCAAAAACAGTAGAAAGCACTTGAGAATATTGAAGTGTTTCTCTCCCAGTTCGTTTAAAGAAAACAGCAAGGTTTGACAGATTTCCCATTCTGGCACAAGATGAGCTATTGTTCCTTTAAAACATATTTAAGTTACTCTTTACTTCTCTTGAACGTATTGCAAGGTGAATGAAAATCTTTTAAAGACAAACATCTAAATAACTACAATGAAATCTAAGGTACTTATTCTGATCCTCCTGTGATCCACGGTGATCTGAAGTGATCACTGTGCACTGTGCAAAATGAATCCTTTCTGCAGGGCACACAATTAACCTGTAGATTTTTTTCCTCGCCAAATAACTTTCATGTCAGAGACATAGGTAGATTTAGTCAAGGATTAGGCATGTTCAGTAAGCGTTACCTAGTTAGACTATATTCCTGTTAGCAGTGCATTAAGAGACTCAAATTCCTAATATCTAAGAAAGCCAGAGACTGAGAAGGTGTTTTTGTACCTGCATGATATTGGTATCATATATTGGTTCAAAGGACCATTTAATACTGTAGGGTGGCCAAAATGTTTTCATACAAATATCCCACTTGGAAACCCAGTCAGAATCCTGGACCTTGAAGGACGGAAATAGGAGCGAGAGATGAAGAGTTGCCTTATTGCATAGTAATGTTGCTTTTCTTTCTTTCGTCCTGTCATACTTGAGGCATACATATTTTTCTGCTACAGCCCTTTTGGCGTCTATCACAATGCTGTCTCAGGTGTTTTTTCCAGACTGTATTTTAATACTGAAAAATGTAACCAGGATGTGAGGGGACCAGCTAGGATAATTGTATCCCTCACTGTAAAGGAACCTATATAATATACATTAAGCTTAAGCAAGTCAAATAGCAGCAATCCCAAGTCTTTTCCTGTGCCACAAGTCACAGAGCAGCCCCCAATGTCCAAAAACTAACTGGTACTTCTAAAGGACTAGTACTAAAAGAGAGAGCAGGAAAACCGAAGCACACTGCTAACATCTGCAAACAGTACAAATAGCAGGGAATTAATTTGATGACTGTTACAAGTGAAGTATCACCAATCCACAGAGGAAGACAATAACCAAATACAAGAGCAAATCACTCAGCTGTAGCCTTAAATTTGGCCTGAAGACCCTTTCCAAGCATCCCATCTGCAGGAGACCAGATATGTGACTCCACTAACCAGCAACCTAGTACAGCATTTCAGAATTGATATTCCTAGAGTAGCCAACAACAGCAGTGGGGAACCAGAAGGACAGTAGGCCTTAAGCACATGCTCGATGGTTTTTCTGAACCGAGTCCCAAATCCTGCTTTACCTATTAACATGAATAGCCCTATTGAACTCAATTGGACTGCTTATGGGAATACGGATAGAAAACTTTGGCTCTACTTTGGTAAACTAAACTTCAGGAACAGTCTGAGTATACCATAACAAAGACCCTAAAGCCAGCAAGCATCATGAAAGGAGCTTATTTCATTACTAAATCAATTTATAAGTATAAACATAGAGTTATCTGACTAAAATATGGATATTGCCTATTTGAAATACTGCACCTCAAACTTACTAAATGTCACCAATAGGCATCCCTTAAGGAAGCAGGCAGCATGCTGCCTTTGGATGCCCCAACTATAAATCAAGAGATTTCCTGAAGTCTGCCTGGAATAGTGGAGACTAGCCAAAATTACATGAAGTGCTATTTGTGTGCTATTAGTTGTGGGGTGGGAGGGGGAGGAGTGTGGGAAGGAAAAAGGGGAAGAAGGAAAACCACTTTCTTAATAGTTCCTACAATGTTTGGAAAACATTCATTCATAGCATCCATTTATCAGGCTTCCATGTAATAACTTCAGGCCAAAAAAAAAAAAAATAAAGCCTGAAGGGAGGTAGGTGGGGAGAGGAAATCAGGGATACTAGGTTTTAACAGGGAAAAATTGGAATGTTGTCAATGTTTCCATTTAAAAGAAATATCCTAATTACAAAGTAATGTTTGTGTCTAGGTGCCATTCAGAAGTAGCAGATGATGTCAGTTTGTTCTGCTCAGCGGTTTCATAGTTGAACTTAGAACTTTCAAGATTTTAAATTCACTCGACTGCAGCCTCCCACACCCCAGATGCATCCGTATTCACTTAAAAAAAGTCCACGGTGTAGTTCTGATAGCTGGAAAAACCTGGCAGGCATGGAGACACCTCCAAGCTGCAGCTGGAGTGCTCCAGGTTCTGTGCTAAGCAACAACGTTCTAAGGAAGGGATGCCATGACACGTTGATGTGACACGTGTATTAAACAAGGGATATTTATGAAAGAAAACTGCAAACACGATGTTCACCACAGTCCACGTTCCAGCTCTGTAGCTTGCTCTCACTAGTGCCAGAAACATCACACAGTCATCTAGTGGCCGGGTGAGATCCTACAGGGGAGTGTTTCCATTTTCTAACATGAAAAATGAAAAGGTACCGAGCAATTAGCCCCCGGTATCTAATTTCATCATGGATTTGAAAAATGCAGCAGGAACCAAGAAATTGAAATGAAACAATGTGCATATGTGAAGCCGAAGACAGAGGATGGTAGCAAGCCATTATTAGAGCATTAGAGCTGTCATGAATGACCTCCCCTGCTGAGTATTGATATTAGCTTAAATGCAAAAATTTTGCATCAACTGTCATCTGCAAGAAAGACAGATCTCAATGCAGCTAGAGCACAAATTCTTTTTCTCATATTTTAGCAGATCACGTTCGTGGTTGTCTTTTGATGTTTCTAGCTGAGAGAACATTTTCATAAAACAAAACAAAACAAAAAAATCTCTTTGGGAATCCCTGTTGGTGCAATGTTTTTGATTAGTGCTAATGTTTTTCTGGCCGGCTGTGAAAATGCATTTAACTATAATTGACTAGGCATTGTAATTCCAAAGCTTTATGAAACAAAAATCCACAGAGTGACAATCTGATACAGAAATCTGGCAAAAGATGATGTATCTTGCCCCTCAGAGACAAGTTTAATGGAATAAAAATATTGATCTAATATAGAAAGATTGGATATACATTTTCCTATAGCTTTAGTATTATCAAGGGGGTAAGGGAGAAAATTCTTAACATGGAAACCTATTCATATTTGGAATAGTTTCCTTTTAAAGGAAATGGTGTAATCGTAATTTCAGCGCTCACTGCACTGAAAACCAGACAAAGCACTGAAGACTATACCACAGAGAAGAACTTTGCACTGGCTGACAACACGAGCCCATCTTCCCCAATTCTAATTTCTATGATTCCATTATTTCCTTTTTCACCGAAACTGGAAGCAAAGAGAGAGAGGCAGGAGGAGAAAAGCAACGGAATTTCCTCACTAGGATCACAATTACACTAGTGCTGTATTCAGCCAGTCAGAGATGGACTAAAATACTGTTTGCCATTTCCTGAAGAGCTCCTTTTTATGGTAGGCACGAGAAAACCATGTGTTTTCTCTACTCAACCTCAGAACTGGAAAATGCAAGCCTGGTTGGTTCTCATACTGTACATTTCAGAGAGTACTTTTAAATAATGCTCTAAATTGGATCTTCTTGTGGGAAAAACAAATCTGTCAAGAGAACAGACTTTTTAATTTGTGAAACAAGGAGCTCAGCTGTATGGTAGTAACAATGACACCGTCAATTTGGTTCTAGTAGTTGATACTAAACTGAAAGGGGATCACAGACATGGAACATAGCACTGACTAGATGGCACCAGGCGACTGTCCACTGGCCTCCCTTCTGCTGCATTTTAACCACAGCAAAAATTGTGGATGATTTCTTCCTCTTTAGGTTTTGAAAGGGAAAGGAAAAAAAAAAAAGACCAAAAAAAAGAACAACCCAAAAGAACACTGCGGATAAAGAAAAAAATCGCAGCATCGAATCAATTAATGCAAGTTCTTCCTAACTTCCATGCAAGCTTTGCCTTCAATTAGCATGATCTCACTGAACCCTCTTGTGTAGGCCTGGAGCAAAAGCAATGGAAACTTTCTCCCTTCTTGTTTTAATCTTTCACCAAGTCCTGACTTTCGCCTCCAGCCCGTCTAATTGAAACTAATCTTCGCGGGCGAGGCCTGTCTCTTTCCCTTAATCCCTCTCTAAGGAAGCTCACATGGTCCCAATTACAGCCACACCGGCCCCTTTTATTCCCCTCCTCGTCTCCTTCTGCCAGTTTCATTTTTTGAAAGTTTGCATTATTAACTCCATGCTTGCGAGTTCCTGTCTGTCACGGGGGCCTAGAGATGTTATCACTGGTTGCCGATGTATAAGGTTACCATGAAAGCATTTTATGGATTACATTTTGCAAAAAGGCGATAGAGGGCATGATAGCTAGCACAGTGGCGAGCTTTATAGGAGTTTATATCTGCAATAAATGAGAGGCCAAGGAAGTGTTTATCTTGGACTTAAGTGTATACCTGCTTAGTTATCTGGAGGCAGAGACAATAACAGCTAAGAAGGGATCGCTAACATTTACTACAAGGGTTTCACAGAGATGCTTATGAGATGGGCTGCTACCCTGGGAGGAAAGCAGGCCACAGAGACACAACCAAGGAGCCCAGCTGAAGAATGTGTTTAACATTACAGAGTTAATGAGGTTATATGAAGGCAAAGATAGCACTCGCTGGTTCCCAAGCTGGCTTCTAATCCCAAGTCAAAGCCTAGCCCACTAATACTGAAGCTCAAACAATTTATGAAAAATAGACAATTTTCTTTCTCTTCCCTTTTTTTTTTTTAATACTTCCTTCTCATAACTTGCCGAGTCCCGGGCAATAGCTTCTGTGTTCCTCCAGTGCCATGATTTATTGCTTGCTTATACAGTTTCTGGTTCAAAGCAAGGTGCATAAATCAATCACCGTGGTTGCTCCCTGAATACATTCATTTGAACTTCTCCATTGTAGCTCTGAGAAAGGCTGCTCAGCACCACCACAGTGACCTCCCTCCTTTCCATCCCCAAAGTTCACTCTGGATTTCTTTGAGCACTAGTACACACATCCCAGAATGACCCTCCCAACTTCATTTTCCTTTTTAAGCAGGACAGCAGTCATACACGAGAAGATAGTCTTCCTCCATTGCACTGGCAGCGCAGACAGCATCAGTACTGAGCGAGCTGATGACAGGCAAATGAAGGGAAGACAGGTGCAATCGCATTAAACAGTAGCTATGGTCTTAATAATCACCAGTGGTTCTACAATTTAGGCTATTAGCAACCAAAACCACCAATTGCTGCCAGTAACCGGAAGGTGAAGCAGATATTCACATCACCAAAATATAGCTCAACTCCGGAACAACAAACCTGCCCAATTCTCATTCAAGGTGGATAGCAGTTGAAGTCTCACCTTTTTGTAGTGGAAGAAAGCAGCACCACAACCATCCAGGATATTCAGTTGCCTAAATAAAGTAGTATTTCCTCATACTGTTTCCTTTCTCTTTGGAGAGGAAGGAAAAGTGAGGGGAAGAATCACACGTGGCAGATGCGAATGACACCTCTTCAAGGGGAGGTTATACCACAGCTTTAGGTACCCAGCTTAGCTGTTTTAGCCCATACATCCCCCTGGGATTCTTCTACAGCTTGTAGAAAAGAAAGGCTCCTTTTCCTTGTTCTCAGCCATTCGAGTTAGGGTACTTCAATTACAAAACGCTTTATATGGTCCTGGAAAGGGTGAATGCTGCAAGAGTTCTGGATTTTAGCTCTACAAATGAGATTTTTTTTTTTTAAGAAAACATGGAAAACACTGATCCGACTAAATGTGCTAAAAAACTAGAGATCTGGAAATTCCTGAAGTAAACACTTGAAAAAACCTTATCACTTCTGTCAATCAAAATGTCTTTTCTATATTGCAAAGCATTTCATTTTTGAACATTTTGAACACTTTTTAAAGTATCTTTACTTCAGTTCACTAAAGTTTGAAAGCAAAAAGTCATTTAAACCAGAAAGATGACAACTGCATTTTTTAAAATGTCAAAATAACATATTTTGACAAACTAAAAGCATTTTTCCAAAACACAATCCAAGTCAAGAATTTGTCAGAAACCTTTCCCACAAGGAAAACTGGCATTTTTAGGAAGAAATAATAACTTGCACATCTGGATAATGAATTTTTGGCCAACATTAACTCATGAACTGTGGTCTAGTTAGCAGCAGTTCCACCTGTAGAACTGTAGCAGACTCATAGTTAGATCCTCAAGGAATCAGCCACAGAGTAGACACTACAGCTATTTCAGTTACTCTTGCGTGAAGCCTGCTCACACTTTGGCTTTAAGAGCTCCTAATCTTTCTTTATAATGGAAATACAGTCTGTGCTTTTCTCCAGTGTTCTTTTCAGTATGGAAATCTTCATGACTCATTTGTCATTATTTCAGTGTCTTTCATAAGACACTTTTAATAAATGCCTGAAAATCTCACCCTTCATTAACAAAAATGTTTCTGCCTTCTACAGTTGAGAATCAAGGTTGAAAATCCCTCCCGCTCCAAGTTTAGAATGATAAGTTGATAAAATAATGAAATCATCAAGCTTGTTTTAAGTCTGGCTGCTAGACACAATGAGGTAGAGTAGCCTGGTACAGTATTTTTAAAGTTTGCACTACTAATACAGATTTTATAAAGAGAAAATTCATCAATACACACTTAGGTAGGTATGCATGCATGTGATCCTTGCTGCCTCTTTTCTTTCTCCTGGAAGATTATATTGTCTTTGAATACGTTTACGCCCACCTCCTTTTTGGCCTAGAAAGCACAGTCAGCAAGAAACTTCACATTGCAACTTCTGGTTTGCTGCTGAATTTTTCACATGTGAGCTGAGAAGTAAAAACTCATAGCACAACATCATACATTTTATGGCACAGCAAGAATAGGTCATTCTTTTCCTTTCCCTGTGATATTTATGAGGACTTAGAGAATGATTAACTGAGGGGGATGGTGGAAATGAATCCTTCTAAACAGTGAAGCTTTGGATTCTCCAACCAAACGAATGGCTTTTATTCCAGATTTATGATCTTCTCGCAGCCTGGCTGTGATGAGTAATGACCTATCTTCACACTATTAAAAATTTATTATGACTATTTATCACCAAAGTAACATAACAAGATTTGAGGAGGTACAGAATAATGCTAGGAGACCAGCCAACATTGTCTTAGCTGTTAACTTGCCCAAATACTGTATAGCTAAAGTGGGACTAGCAAAGGAGGGTGTCTGCTTCTGAGCACATGCTCAGAGGGGAAAGTATTATGGGAGAGTGTGCGGCTGGGTAGGAGAAAGTCCAGAGTCCAAAGAGGTAAGCACACAAGAGGAATATCTCCAAGGGAAGGAGGGACAGAGAATATAATTGTGTGCACATACACATCTGTTTTTCTCTCTTTTTTCCAGCCTTAATGATGGGGAGGGACATAGATCTACAAGATGATATCTAAGTATGTAGGCTAACGAGGCTATTTCCAATGGAGAATGAAGCCCTCTAATGGCTGAGCAAATGAGACCCTAGGGATGTTGCCCACAGCAGAAAGAACTTTTAGAAAACAGAAACAGTGACACTGAGTGAATAGTGAGTATCTGGATCTGAGGGATGCTCTGCGAGGATGTCCTAGGAGCCATACAACATTCTTCATACCACTAACTTTGAATTCTCCAGTTTTCAGTTGTAAAACTGTCAGACTTACAGCTACCTTTGAGACTTTTCAGGTTGGTAATGTAGCTTGAGCCCAGCACAAAAGATAAAAATCCACAGAATCTCTGCCCCTTTGCTAGCTTTGAACTAAGCACTAACACCCTAGCTGACCTCAGTGCCAGCTACCAGGAAGTCTCATAGAGGAATTTCCAAATTTGCTCCATCATATGAGCTAACTGGTGAAAATATCGCTCCTGAAAGAAACATAGTCCAGCAGAGCAAGTCATCTACTTACAAGAGACTACAGCCCCTCCTGTTAGATGAGTTTTCCTCTTTGCAGTGGCTTACATTCTGATGGCAGCTCTACCCATGGAATCAGGAGCAATAACGGATTGCCTCCAGAGTCTTGGCATGTAAGTGAGATCAGGCCATTCCACTTTTGAAGCAGGCTGTCAGTAAATGTCATATTTTATTTTGCTTCCGAAAGACAAATATGGCAACACACACTTTGTTAGCAGGCCAAAAGAATTATAACTGTATTTTGCTGAAAGCAATGTTGATTTGGATTTAGCCTAACACTGCTTGTAAAACTGAATTACATTGAATTCATTCTAAACAGCTGTGACGTTAGGATCTTTACACACACACACACACACACACACACACACACACACACACTCTCTCTCCCCGCTGGCTATAGTAAAACTGCAATTGATGCTTAGGGAAAAGGCATCTCCTCTCAAAAGCACAGGAAGCCTCTATCCACTCTATCCAGGCCTCAGGAGCCAGTGAAGTAAGTGAGAAGAGAAAATTCATAGGAGATCTGGCTTCCAGATAGCTGTAGGTGATCCAATACCAGGTCAATCCCAGAGACATGGAGCAGAACCTACATGGGTCCCTGGAATCTCATTCAGTCTCTGGCCAACAGACCCCAGAACCAAAACATAACATTGAGTTTCATAACGCTTCCATTCCCCTGACACAAGAACTTAGCACTAATGGCCCACAGGCTTAGAGGACCATACATTCTAGGCAATAAGCCTGCCTGAGTGTGCAAAGCCTGAAGACAGCAGGCACCACTGAAGCAAATACAGTAGTTGGAATTCAAAGAGGAAATCAGCAGGGCCGGGCTAGACTCAAACATCTGACACCACTCGAGAGGCATCCACTTGCCGAAGGCTTATACATTTTTTCCAAGTAAGTGTGACAGCAGAATTGCAAGAAGCAGATTCAAAGTGTTTGCAAGATGCAAGACAATGCAAAAATGTTTGCATCACACCCTTCTGCACTGCTATTACAGTGCACCACGGACAAAATGTTACAGACAATTCTGGATTTACTTATTGGCAGGGAACTTCCTCCTGACCCATCTCTTGCATGGATGCTCAGGTGTTTCTAATAACACAAAAGACCTTATGTATAATTAAGGACTAACAAAATAGACAGCCACAGAACAGTAAAAGATGTATGCATGGCTATGCCTGTCCTCCAGAAAGTAAAGACCTCATAGTGCTCATCACTTTCTGCTATAAATATCAATGTCACTGTTTTATCCTGTTTTCTTCAGTGAAAATATAGGGCAATGTGTGTATATACCTATCAAAACACTTCCAGAATCATAACACTATTTCATACATTTTCTTTCCTAGAAAAAAAAATCACAAACACCTGAAAGATGTTATTGCTGCTCCCTAAACAGACTACAGGAAAGCCCTCAAATTCCAAGGAGATGATCAGATAAGCCCACAGAACAGAATAGAGCAGAGCAGTGTCCTACCTGCTCCTAATTCTACCAACTGATGTCCAAGATTGCTGTACTATGACACCAGTGACAGAAACCGCCCAACCTGTTCTGCTGTACCTGGGTTTTCTAATGATGTGCAGAGACTGGACAACCAGCAGAAAAGGAATGGGAGGCTTCCTCGAGCAAAGGGGAAGGCCGATCCCTTCCTCATTGGCAGAACAGCTATATGAAATAGACCCTTGTCTTCCCCAGTACTCCAGGTTATGATGTTTACTTCCTCTCTCCATAGAGAGTTCTGTCACAGAGGCAAGGATGGCTTATGAGTTAAGGGCTCAGTTCAAAGGCTGTTGATAGCTCGTGACATTCCGATGGAGTTTAGATCAGGTCTAACATCTCCGAGGCTGTGGTTCCTCTTTTTCCACGATGTATTTTTGTTCCATAATCCAAAGAGTTCCAGGAAACTTCTCAAGGTCAAGCCCCAGTCTGAGCCAGAGTCTACTTTCAGGCTAGGATCCCAAGCCTGCCAGCTTTGGGCTTCCTTGGTCAGTGTCTCAGCTGTTCTCACTACGCTGCTGTGTTGACCTCTGATACCTTTCTCTTTTTCTTCAGCAAAACAGGCCTAGTTACTAGGCAGAGCCTGGTTGTGGCAGCTAGTTCTATTTTAACCACGTAGGTGGATGAGAGGGGTCACTAATAAAACAATGATGGTTTCTGTGTTCCCAGAACACAATCTCAAACCCAATATACTAATGCCAGGCTCCAAGTTCCCAAACCCCATCTGTAGCAATCATTAAATAAACCCTTAACGGTGTCTTCTGTAGCTTTTAATAGACTAGAGTACTTATACTGTCAGCTTTTACTGGGCAAGATGTAATTTTCCAATAAACACGACCTCTTCCAAAAAGCAGCACTTTCTGAACTTTTTCCAGAATCCAAAGGTTTTGGCTGCAGCTGCAGCAATGGGAATCAAATTATAAAAACAAAATCCCTCCTTTCACTCCATGCTTTCAAATGTTTTTCCAGGGCTGAAATGAGAGGCACACTCACTATTTGTTTCTGCTTCTGTTGGCTTTTAAAAGCACAAGAGGGTAAAGGAGCTGGATGGCTGTAACTTTCACAGCTTGCTTATGTACACAGTGCCATAACCTTTGCGTCTTGCTGTGAGCAGCTGCACTGCAATTGTATTAGTCTGACTGACTGTAAACTGTGTGGTAATATGTAAAACATATTGTGAGTGATGATGACTAATTGGAGAACATCTTGCAAGACGCTCTAAACGTGTGTAAAATGTCATCCAGCTGTAAGCTGAATTCTGTCCCGATTGGCTCTGTATTACTTAACACGGCTTCAGAGCTCACCAGCAACTTTACAGATGAATGGCATAAGAAGAAGTACCCCTTGTTTCAACCTCCTCCACCTTTAGTAACTGATAATTGATCAATGAAACTTAGGTATCAAGTTCTGGTTTCTTAGTAGTCATTTAGACCACCCTGGCTAGAGGAGCCTGTTTGTCAGTGGGGAACTTGGATACATCAGCTGCCCTCTCAAAAAAAAAAAAAAAAAAAAAAAAAAAAACCACAAAAACCAACACAAAAACACCACCAAAAAAATCCTAGAAAACCCCAACCCATCATATTCTAAAATCTTCTCCCTGTTTCTAGTGCTTTCACAGAGGGACTGACCTCTACTAGCAAGTTGTCATACCCCTGGCATTAGCATTACTGCAAATGCCAGAGATAGAGGGTAATAGCATCTGATTCAAAAAGCCAGCAGATGCTACATTGAAAAGAGAGGTGTTACCTATTGGGAGGAGTGTGTTAGCTGCCTATTACAGGAACCAAGACTTGCACTGGGTGAAATACTAGGTTTGCCCAACTGTCAGACCATCGGCCAGTCATCCTCCTCTACCTAAAACATTCTCTTCCAGCTCACATGGCAGCAAGGTATTCCCCATCTCAGAAAGCAATTCAGTGTTTATCTGAAAGAGCCTTTCTCTGTAGGTGATAAAGTCAAATAAATTTTGCAGGGGATTTCAAATGAAACCTCTAAAATTTCTTTAAAATTACACATCTCGTGCATAAAGGACTAAATGGTATATAGCAGTGAAATGTATCTTTTAATGGACATTGGAAGTGGATCAGGTCTTTTCTTAAATACCATTATGCAACATACTTTGGAGGCAAAGCAGGTCTTACACTTACGAATAAGAGATTAACTAGACTGACCCGTAACAACTATGCCAGCTTCAATAAGAAGTATGCTTTATTAAAGCATAGCTGCCCTATTGTGCTAATATTCCTTGCGTACGGGATATATGAACAGCAATTGCCATGCAACAAATCCATGACTGGAGTACATAGTAGATAAAGTATAACAGATTATGATCATTAAAGTGTTACAGCTTTTGTCCAGAGAAGCTCCTAAAGCTGAAGTCATGTAGGATTCCACAGGAAACGGGAAGTCCTCGTTAAAACAGAGCAATTCGTGTGTAAAGGAGACTCCTCAGGACTGTACAGTAATGCCTCCAGACAGTTACACTGCAGATGCCCTATGCCTTCACAGCATAACATGCACTTAAAAACCTTCAGCAACAGATCCCCAACAATGTCTCCCATTGTTCACTTTAGCTCACACTGGACCAAAACAATAGGTTGGTTGTAGTCCCAATAAGCTGGAACATATCTGCTATCTGGTGTGCAGGCAACAGGGAGGTTAGCTAAGGGTAAAAATAATTCTGTCCTCCTTGGTGCTGAAAACCCTTTCATTTGTACTGATATTCAAGGCCCTAATTTAAACAGGGACCATCTCTTTCTGAACACATCTGACTGGCAGTGCAGGATAGAATTTCAGCTGTATGGTCTAGCTTGTCCATTATGCATTTAAACACTGTCAAGACAATGCTAATAAACCTTAGCATGACCACTGCTCCCTAGGGATCGGAACTAGCTCCTCTGAAAGCCACTGCATTTTTGGAGATGACCAATAATTAGCAGTGGAGTTTGGTTTCTTGTACCAGACCACGGGCACAGGCAGGACCCAAGGGAGCCTTTGCGAGAGCTTCATAGGTTGCTGGCTCACCCCTCCGCACGCACAGTGTGCCTCAGGTGGAGCACACAGACACTGAACACAGCAGCCTGCCAGTGACCTGGTATTCACCTCCACCACTGGTGCTTTAACAGAGCGGTTTTGTTCCTCCCCGTAGTGGAGGACGTCCAAACAGCAAATGTTCAGTGAGGGCAGGAAGAGCGTTTGAAGCAAATTCTTGCAGAAATAAATGTGAATTTACTTAACTTACCATGTCTCCTGCTTTTCCCCTCAGCCCCCCTTTTCCTTCCTACTGCTGTTCCTCAATAGCATCCCTCTACTTTCCAAGTCATCCTTCACACTCACCACTGTGTACCTCTCTCCCTTTTGCCACCCACTGCCTGTTTCTTTATTTTCTTTTTCTGATTTCTTTCCCCTCCCTCCATCTCAGCACAGACTTCTTTCTAGGTGAGAATATTTTACTCAGTGATTCTATTACAAAAACATTGTAAAAGAACTAACTCTTACTGCTTTTAGCTCTTCAGAACACACTCACTTAAACCAGTCAAGCAAAAAGGCTGGGACACCCGCAGAATCAAACCTGCACGGAAATATTTGTTTCCTGTGTTCTTTCCTCTAAGTGGATCTGAGGTTTTATGGCTTTGTCAGCCACACAGATTTTGTCATGAGTTTCAGCATTTTGCATTCAGCTGGAGCTTTTGCATGTCTATGTTTACATGCTAACTGAGTCTTCCTTTATAGCAAATTTCTACCTCTCATGTTATGGACCACAGCTTAACACTAGAAATACAAAGCTTCAAAATCCAAAATTTAAAATGTTAACTTCAACAATAATCTTGGATTTTTAAGCCAATCTCATCACTTTGAGGCCAAGTCCATTTTTTCAGGCTCCTTGGTGGGTAATCATACTAATGTTTGATGCTCCAATACTACAGAATACCAAACTCTAAAAGCCAGATATCCACATTTCCTAGACACAGCGAAAGTCAATGGGTCAGTTCCTGCTCTAAAAGCTTAGGATAGAAAGGTGAAAAGTCAGTCAGCAAACAACCAGGTGAAGGAAGTACTTTGGTCCTTGTGCTGAACACAGCTGAGGGCAGGAGCTTTCTGTGCTGTGCTAAGGGCTGTATGGTCTCCAGGAAGAGCAAAGCACAAGATCTTGAATATCTCCTCTCTGGAGAAGTGCAGGGGGATGCAGCACACAAGAAAGCTGGCAAAGTGCTTTTCTGTACTTCACAGAGTCCTGCATACAGCATCCACACTCACATATACACAGAGACACAGCCCAGGTGGCAGTCAGGCTAAAAAGACAGTTCCAAAAAAGAGCAGCATGGTTGTTAACTGTCTGAGCCTCTTCACTCGTTCATCCTCCACCCTGCCATGATTTAAACACATACACCTAATAACAGCCCTCCCTTCATAATGGCTTCACCCTCTCCTTCATCTTGCCAGTCTAAATTTCCCTACTAGAATGGGCTCAGAAGAAACATTTTCTAAAACAGAAGTGATCCCAGCAGCCAAATGAAGAGGATATATTATTCCTTGCTTGGAACCTGCCAACACAACTCCCAGCACTGAAATTTGCTCTGTGTGGTAGCAACTAACACCAGGTGCCTTTGCTATCCACTGAGTGCCTGGGAAGAGTTAAATACTCTCCTGTTCAAGCTCACAGAGCTCTTTTGCAGGGCAGCTATGTTCAGAATAATATACAGGTTGCCATTAAGTATGTTATATTAATACTTGGTATTAAATTTTAATATAGTGATTATAGAGGAGAAAAATTGTATTTCAGATTAGGAAGGTATTAAAGAGTTTGGGAAAAAAAAATCTTTATTTTGAAAGAAGCATTTATCAGGTAGTTCATAGGATATTGTTTATTCTTCATAGCACTTTGGCAGATGTTCAGAATGGGGGAAGCTTCCTCATTAATAAGAATAGGAGATTCAGCAACATCTTCTCTTCACTTTTGTTCATCTCAACAATATGGACTGGAAGTATGTTTCCAAACCTAAAAAGGCACCTAATTCAAAGGGCCTAGTCCTCCACTCCTCCCTATATATTAACTATCAGTAAAGTACAGTGAGTCTATTGACTGGAGATTCTCTTTAACTAAACCCATCAATTCAGATACTGATGAAAAATAAACAAACAAAAAAATCCCAACAACCTTCTTTTGGCAAATCCTTTGCAAGCCCAACACAAGCCAGGGTTCAACTGGATCCCAGAGTCACAGCTTGCTTGCCTGCATGGGGATTTTTGTGGTGTCCAGTTCTCCGCCATGCTACCTGGAAGGCTTCATGTTTTCCAAAGGGAGGAGGAAAATGGTTGCACTGGGACAGCATTGGAACCATTGATCCCAGAGGCCCAGATTCTCCAGCAGCAGAAGGAAACAAAGAAGCTAGTGTTTTCTGGGAATGAGATGGAAGAAAAATAATTTTGGCTGAACCAGCACTTTCTAGTGAAAATGCTTTTTGTCAGAAAATTCCCAACTAAGTCTACTGATGGAAAAAATATAAATACCTTGTTCTATTGCTCTGAGTCACCCTGACTGCCCTGTCCTGACCCAAGACACAGCTGAGCAAGGAGTATTATGGGGAAGTCCTTTCCCTTGAATGCCTCATGGCATCATCAGCAGAACAGTTTGTAAGAAGCAGCTCTTTTCAAGTAAAGCTAGTTACAAAAACATTTCTTAGAAATATTTCAGTAGAAGCAGAAGGGAAGATTCCAACTGTCTTTTGAAATTACTTCTTTAGTTTTGTATTACACAACGTGAAGAAATAAAGATGAAACTGCAATGAAACAGTTTTTTAGTGTAACGGGATCACAGAAGTATAGACATCTATAGATGGGAGTCAAAACAGTTTTTGTTTCATGGCAAGTTTTCACTGCCTTTTTCTTTACCCTATTTTCAAACAGAAAAGACTGAGCATTTCCTTAAGTGACAAGTCCAAGCCCTGCTCTGGCTTCCTTATATACACAGGCATTTACAAAAGGCAGAAAATAATGTTTAGTGTTAATTGCCAATAGCTGCCTTGCTGCCTTAACTTCTTGTTTCCTTCAGGTGCACCTTGAAGACATATCAAACAAACACAGAGCCAGCAGAGAGCCTGAATAAGCTAGTGTCTCTGGACTTTCATTAGCAGAAAAGCCACAGTTAATTTCCTACAGAAAAAAGGAAATTGAAGGGTTGGTTTTAATCTTGTCCCGGACTGAGTGAATCCAAGAGTTGGAGCAAATGGTATCCCCGTAAATCTAACAGCAGCCACAGTGAAACATTATCCTGTGCCTTTTTTAGGAAGTACTTAGTGTAAGAAGTAGCAGAAATGGTTAGTGGAAACAGACCCTTGCCTCAGTGCTGCAGCCATTCCTTGATGCTGTGACCCTACCAGATGTGTCCGTTTCAGAGGCAGCACCAGGGCCAGATAAGGACCCTCATCATGGAATTAATCAGTTCCCATTTTCTTAACCCCTCATATGCCTGTGCAGGGGCACTGTGCAGTGTCTAAAGGTTTCTGGGGCCATTCAGGGCTGAGAAAGATGCAGTCAAACCTTACTTGCTCACTGCAGCCCTATTAAGAGACTATAAATCCAACAAACCCACGAGATGTTGGCAACTCTAAGGAGCCCTTGGAGCCTGGGCCCAGAAAGGTGCACCCATGAGCTTAAGGCCGGTGCTTGGAACCGAAGGGCTTTGTAATGACAGCGAAAGGAAAGCCCACCGCCCTGGCCTGCACTTTTCACCAGAGCAATATATTTGCAAAGCACCAATTGGAGTTCAGAGTCCCAGGTCCCCACTATGACTGTGACTTCACACCCTCTCTCTGGGTACTTGTCCTTAGACATACTTTATCTCCCACACTACATCAAGAGTAATTCCTGGAGTAGCTCTACATGCACCCCTCCAAGTTGAATTTCGTATCTGGCTTCTCTCAAACTCACATCCAGTGATTTCTGGACTTCGGCAACAGGGTCTAGCATTGTCCTAGGCTCCAATCAGTTCTCCACACAACCTGCTCGGTTCCCACCTGTTCCTGCTGATCCTGGTAATCCCAGTTGCCTGAACGAGTCAGGAATCATTTGGCTCACGGATGAGCACTGATATCTGACTGCTGTCATCTGTGGAGGGAGAGGGGAAGTTTAAACCTGCAGGAAGAGTCAAGCTTACATGGTTAATGTGGTGGATGACCAAGCTGGAAAACAAAGGGATGCCCTTGAAGTGAAAGAGGGGAAGTTGAAATGAAAGCTTGGGAAGGGCCCTAGGAGAGAAGAAATGCACCTTTTGAGGAGTAAGAGGAAGTACCAGTATCTGAACTCACTAATAACTAGCAGGAAAACTACTGTGCTCTCCCTGCCCACCTGTGCCTGAGCAACATTATTCCAAGCTTCCTCATGTTGCGTTTTTTATTTAATTTTCCAGAGAACACACTCTTTTATCATCCAGAACCGTGAAAGTAAATTAAGAAGAAATGGTTTTCTTTCAATTAGACTCACAGTTGCTTTGAGTAACTGCCTATAATTCTATTTAATGAAAAAATAAAATCATTATTCCAGTTCTCCCTGTGCCCTGTGACAAGCACACAGACGGGCCCCATTAGTAAGCACTGTAGATTTACTTAATTAGAAAAATATTTTGTTTTCTCCAATTTTTAAAAAAGGAGAGAGAGAAAAAAAAAAGAAGCAAAAAGAAACCTCCAGGCACAATATTAATCTAACCTGTTACCTGGTGCTTAATAACTTATAAACTAAAGGCATCTATCAATCTAAAATTTAGTTTTCCCTTTGATCTGTTAGAGCATTTGGTTCACGGTCTAGTCAGCAGGCTGGTGCTGTCCTATCCTTTCTGCTTCGCTTCTAAGCACGAGGTCCTACACCCCTGCCTAAGCATTAATGGTCTTCTGGAGACAAGACCCTGAGGTCGGTGGGTGTAGCAGAGCAGAGCTTATGCCTTGAGCTAGAGGAAACAACAGATCAACAGAAGGGAGCCAACTACCAAACCTGGATCCCAGCTCAACCCCATCGGCGTTGAATGAGGCCTGGCCTGTCTGCAGAAGCAAAGGCTGTTCAGCGCACGTGGCTCCAGCCGCTTGTTTCAGACACCACTGCCAGGGCAAGCAGGTTAGAGTCTGCGTTCAGACGGGCCCCACCGAAGGGACAGTTCATCTTGGGGAAATCAATGAGACTCTTCTACCAATTCCTATCTGTTTCACCTCCGGCCCTAAATATCCCACCCTCTATCACCTTCCTTTAACTCCACATAATGCTCTCATATCCCACTCTCAGCTCACGGACAGGAGACCTTAAGAACATCATCTTCAGTAAGTGACTGCCTTGGCGGTGAGTGTTTTCAGGATCCAGATTTAACAGTTCAAGAACAAATATCCTGCTTTTCAGTTCTTTTGTTGACCTCAGCAGCATCTCCACAGCAGAAAAGCAGAATGTCAAAGGGGCAATAAAATAGCATTGACCAGAAACAATAGCCCCACTGTGCCAAGCACCGTGTACTCTTCGTGCAATGACAGGTCAAATGAGGACACTCTCTGGCAAGGAAGACTAAACACCACATTTCTGATAATGACAGATCTCCTTCTGGAGCTTCTGCTGGACTGCTGGTAAAAGAAAGCAGAAAGTCCAGTGGAGATCCTTCAGCACGGCTGCATGCTTGGCACTAGGTGTCAGAGTTTTCCTGGCATTTATGGGTTACTTGAAACAATGCACTTTCATTTTATCTGCATCTTGCTTTTTTATGATGATTATTATTCCGCCGTAGCATGAATGCCTCCAAGAAGAGGAAGTTTCAATTAGGATGCCGAAACCCTAAGCTGTAGTTTTATGGCTTTAAATTAACATATAGAGATTCGCTCCAGGTACCGTAACAAAATCAACATCCAGCCATGCTATCTGATTACATGAGCTGATAAAGAATTTATGGAACATAGCACAGGAAGCTCTCTCTTTACCGGCTGCCATTCCGCAGGGCAGTGCCCCTCACGAGGAAATGGTGGGAGCCAGTGGCAGAGGAGATAAAATGCATTAGGCTGGATCCTCAGCTGGCATAAATCAGCCATGCTTCACTGACTGGGCCACTGCTTGAGCCATGCTGGGCTGTGGAGCTGGCTGGAGTTAGCTCATGCAACAATTCATTGCCCTTTTGGCATCTGCTGTCTTTTCTTTGGTAAAATTACACACTAACCTACAAGGACTGTAGTTTCTCAGCTGTACCCTTCTTCTGCCATCATTATCTCAGTTGGTAAACTACCTGAACAGATGTCTTTTGCGTGTGCATTTGTAAAGTATGTGACAATTCTTCTCAAGGTATCTGAGGAAAAGGGACAAATTGCCAGCATCTGATCTCATCTGTCTATTAAGAGACTGGGTAAATCAACAACCACTTAATGCAAGCTTCCCCCCTTTTCAGGTGAGCCCTGAACTATATGGACTACTTCTAGTGGTAAGCAGCTAGTTCTGGCTCCAAATGCACTCAGCTCTGGGCTTCTGTGGACTGAAAGACGCAACAAGACTGTCAAAATGAGACATGGATTATCTTCCCAGTTCAACAGACAACTACTTCACAAGGCAGATAGTGTCTTTGGGTTGTTATTTGTTTGGGAACTGAGCACCATGGCTTATTAAGGCACAGCCACAGTTGACTGTAGTTAGTGACAGAACTACCACTTGCTAAGCACAGCTCACTTTGCCTGGGTTCAAAGCTACACAAACGAACTTCCAGAACCAAAAAGACGGTTATACCGTAGTCAGTGGCCAAACTGACTTGACCAGGATTGGAATACAGTGTTCAGCACAGACAGTCATTCGGGGCTGTGTTTCATTTTTGGAAGGTAGGACAGTTGCAGACACAAAACCCAAAGCATTCTGGAGGGCATTCCTCAGAGATGTTCTGCATTATTATAAATCACACAGGCTCTTAAGAAAAATGTTTGGCTAAATTCCTAGTCCTAGTTTGAAAGGAAGCTGCTCCTGCAGTGTAAGATCTCACTCAACTATCATCCAGAGCCAGAGACACAACTCTCCTTAGCTCCACAGAGTTCACTGAATTTTTTCACCCTCTGGTATAGCAACTCAAAGCCTGCCTGAGCTGGGAACTTTCAGATTTTCACCCATCCTTACAAACTGTCTTGAATTAATAAGGGCCAGTGATGTGCCAGCAGATAATTTCAAAAGTCCAAAATCAAAATCTTTGTCTTAAAAAAAAAAAAAAAAAAAAGAGAGAGAGAAAAATAGAAAAAAGAAAAGGTGTTTGAGCCCCTCACCATTAACTCCTCCATTCTGTCTATAACAGCCAGGATTTTGCAAGCAGCCAAATTTGGGACAAATTCTGTGCACTGAACTCACAACCCTCACAAGGTAGCAGCTTCTTGCTTTTGTGTTAGCCCCAGTTAATCACACAAAATAAAAATAAATTTAAAAAATTATAAAAAGATTTCCAAAGATGACAATTTCTATCTTTGCAAACAGTGCACTGGTACCCTCTGCTGGTAATGGTTTGTCATGGCAGAAGGATGGACATTTTATTCCCAATAATGAGAGTTGCATTAAGGTTGTAACACCTTTTAAGTTTAATTTTGTGCAAGCATGTATTTCTTTACACTTCATAACAATGAGCATCTTTATCATGATGGAGAGAATCCCTAGGCTCCTATGGAATAAGGAAGCCATCCTGATTTTGGATCAAACCTGCAGTGAAATGAGTTTTGTCAAATTCCAAATCTCCCAATCAAGCACCACGGACGTTCTGCAGCCACATCACAGAAAACTGTCTGGTGTCAGATCTTAGGTCTACCCTGCTATCCTGGAGCACGATCAACAATATCCAAACCATCCCTTACAGCTGTTTATTTAACCCATTCCTAAAATCTCTGGTGACAGACATTCCACAACCTCCGCGGACAATGCGTTCTCATGTTATGACAAAATTCCTATTGCCTTTCATCAAATGATTGATTCTTCATCAAATGAGAAGTGCTCTTGGCAGACTAATGTGGAATAATTCCCAGACTGACATTTTATCCATTGTATAAGCAACAGGGTGAGCTTCATCTAGATAGCTTACCCATCGAGGATCTCAGTCCATGCACAGAAATCCAAACTCCACACAGATCAGTGCCCGTTTACACTGCATGCCTACCATCAGACATACTAGGCAACACCAGCTATAAACCACAGTTTGCATTTCTCCTTCCTATTAAGATTTTCCTCCTTTTAATCATTATGTCCTTTGTATTAATAAGACCCAATTCCAGCTCTCCATTTAACGTTTGAATGTAATAAAAAAAGTCTTAAAAGAAAAAAAAAACCACCTTCAAAATGCATGTGAGCTAGCTATTATTTATTGTAATGTATATTGGGGAATGGAAGTATGATAACCTGCAGAAAAAAAAAAATTTCAAATTGTACCTAAATTTTCCATTAAATCATGAGAAAGTTTCTGCCAAAAGCGGGGGGGGGGGGGGGGGAAAAAAAAATTTTTTTTAAATATA
>NW_010972666.1:531882-615746 GCF_000737465.1 Haliaeetus leucocephalus
GGGGGGGGGAGAAGAAAAAGCAAATTCTTTTCAAAGTTAATGCTATTCAGGAAGACAAGCTCAGCCCTCAACTGTGAGTCTAGCATGAAATGCAAAAGCCCTACCAGAAGTAACAGCACCATCGGCAAGCCTGAACATCTGCTCTTAAACACACACACGTGCGGTTAAAGCAGCACCCGCAGCTCTGTCCACTGAGCCCACAGCAGTGGCACCCACAGAGCCTAGGCCAGCCTTGGAACCGGGTATCTATCGCCGGCATCCGAAATAGAGCCAACGCAGTATTGCTTGAAGCAGTAACCGACTGACACTGCAGGGACTACAAGTGGAATCAAATCAAATCGAATCACAGCAAAGAAGGCCTAGAAACAACAGGATTAAATGAGGATTGTTATCAAAACTAGCTTCACGGCGTTTCGGTTGTTCATGCTGGAATTTTGGCTTTCCTAGCATCTTTTTAACATAACCATTTGCTACCAGACATGGAAGAGAAGGGCAGCTCCTCGCCTTCTGCAGAAACAATGCCTGCTTGTAAAATGAAGCACGGACACCCGAAGCGTAAGTGTGCGCGCACACGTGTGCGTGTGCACACGTCTGTGTTATCCACATTGTCCAAGTACAAGCATAGTGCTGCAGCAGGGAACAGCACTGAAAAAACACACTCATCTGACTTCATTAATCTAACTCTTGCTCATGTATCAAAGTGCAGCACGTTTTCTTGTAAAAATGATTAAGCTGCTAATTAAGCTGTTTATAACTTGTTTCCCTGGTTGCTAATGATAATTAACATG
Organism: Haliaeetus leucocephalus; assembly: GCF_000737465.1. NCBI lineage: Eukaryota > Metazoa > Chordata > Aves > Accipitriformes > Accipitridae > Haliaeetus > Haliaeetus leucocephalus. The sequence continues at coordinate 532,671 of NW_010972666.1, forward strand.
CAAATTAGCTGAGGGAAGAGAGGCACAGGGGTCCTCAGTTCATTACCAAGTTAATTACTGTTTGCATACTTAAACATAACAGTTATAAATGGTGGCATTTAATGTAATGGCCAAGATGATAATTATACCAACGACATTTTGAAAAGTCATTTCACTGTGTGCTATTTTTCTGGGTGATTAATGTTTCCATGGCTGGCTGATAAACTTAGTTCAAACCAATATGAGTTGGAAATAGTGTAACCAAATAAGTTATCCCTTAACAACATCTTCTTATCCCTGTTTGTTTGTGAACCAGGGAAGGTATGAGAGGAAATAAAAGCAGTAACTTTCAACATTAACAGAGGAGGAATAAAGTGGGCTGGTTAACACTGTCTGTTTAATTTGAGTTGGCAGCATATCTACTGAGATGTTGTAACACTTCCCCTTTTTATACCTCACAGTTTGTTATTCTTCATGTTACAGCAGTGCTGAGAGATCCCTTCTGAGATTCAGCCCATCGTACTCATCACGCCAAGCACTACCCTTGGCCTCAAAAGCTTATATCCTAAATAAACACGGCAAATAATATATCCCAAAAAAGAAATTTGTTAATGGCCATTTTGCACTGGGAAGAACAGAAACAGAGAGCATGATTTTTTTTTTTTTGGACTGCCACTTGCTTGGCATATCGAGGACATTGTTCAGGCAAACCTGTTCCGATGACTTCCTCACTGGACACAAAGGTGCTGAGCTAGTTGAAAAATCAGCCTGGCTGGCTAACTATTAGGGTGTAAGAGATGTGAAGTCTAGTATGTTGAAATGTTTTGCTATTCAGAGGCTAGTCTTGCTCCCTGATTACACATGGCACAACTGCTATTGATTTCAGCAGTCTCCACCTAGAAAATCTTGTACTTGCAAAGCTAGGCTGGGAAATGCTAGTAAAATAACTCAGAGCAGGAAATTTCGACTAGAAATTTCTACCCTTGAGCCTTTGTATCAGAGGATGTGGCATCAGAGGGGAAGACAGGTGTTGACTCATGAATGCCAGGGAAACACAGATGATACCTCATTAAGGGGTACACTTGGTATGCACATTCTGGAAGTGGACCACTGGGCATGATCTAACTGCTTTAAGGGAATTTTTCCTTCTCAGGTCTCAGATAATGCAATGTTTGGCTTGTCCTATTCAGTTAAGGCAACTGTTTTTCAACTGAACACAAGCTTATTAAAAGGTAATTACTGCTGAGGGTCATACACATCATACCTATGGGATTAGACAAGGAAAACAAACCTTGCAGAAGACTGAACCCCTCACAGGTATTCAAGAACCACATGCAGTTTCTGCAACTAGGAAAGGCCATTACTTTAAAGTTACTATTACTCCTTGGAAATACTCCATTCACATCATGTACCTTTTTGTTCAAAATCAAGCACACCTATCTGTCCGCTAAGCAGATCCACTTTACTACCTCATACAGAGAGCTGCTTCAGGACTCCCAGCACAAGGAGAACCAATTAAATTATGCAAGTGCACTGCTGCATCCCACAGTTATATCATAGACAATAACTGAGACAGCAAAGTATGTGTGTGGTGACCTCTGGGTGTTTTCTGCTGTTACTGCTTTAATCTCCAGAATATAAACAAAGGGATTATTTCTTTCTCTAATGGAGCGACAACATTTTTCATGTAATCTTGCTCAAATGCATCTTAACCCTGCTTTTTGATAAAGAGCCCTGCAATCCTTTGCATTATCATTCTCATTGGGGTGAACATAGATGAAAATAGTCCAGTGCATAGAGAGATCACTTTGGCTTTCTGTGACCATATACCTTTATGCACTCAGAGAACACTAGGATGTTTCATGTATTAACACATTTATATTTAAGCCTGGCAAAGCCAAGTGAAAAGTTAAGATAGGCCTTCCTCAAGGCCTTACTGAGAAACTTGAGCAAAGGGGTAAATTTTGTAATACTCAACCAGATCCAGAGTAATTGGGCCGGACTATAAAATGACAAGGCTAAAACTTCTTCTCTGACCTATGCCACCTTTCACCCACATGTTTCAGAGCTCTTTACAAACACTGATTTAATCACCTTATAGTGTTCCTAGGATGTGTTATACTTCTGTGATTATCTGGTGTGCAGAAAAGTTTGACCAAACTGCAGTGTACCATATCGTAAAAAGAACAGCATATAAAAGGCTGACTGAGAACTTGAACGTCCTGAAAAGACATGTTTCACGTATGCTTTCCTACCAATGTTAGGAAGTAGATCTGTCAGTAACAAAGCTTAGAGGTCTCCATTTGAAACCCAAAGGAATAGCAGCAGCTGTGGTCATGGGGATACAGTACCAGGGGTGCAAATTTCCTTCACGAGAGAAGAATATACTGATTTAGTTTGACAACGGAGTTATTAGCAGTCTAACTCTCCTGTCAGACTGCGGGTGCGCAACTAAATATGCCTAGGGATGAAATTTCATCATGTGGCTTAGCACATCACCGGAGCTTCTCAGCTTCAGTGTTGTGGGCATTCGGTCACCAAGCCTGTATAATTCAGTATAGGCCACCTTCGTTCCCTAGCCTGCGTGCTTACACCAGCCTAATGAGAGCAGAATTTGGTGTCTGCTCTCCAACCCAGGTACAGCTCAGAGTGAAGAATGTTAGTCAAATAAATTAAAGATTTTTTTTAAAGTTATTAATGCCCCACCCCATTATGCCCCTTTCTATCAAAGACAGTTCATTCTCTTCTTTTAAGCCAAATTTTCTCTACCAAATGTACATATTACCGGTTTCTCACCCTCAGTCCTAGCTACACCTAGCACTTAAAAGCCCTGAGGGGTGGCACTTGTTACATGCAGGCACTGAGAGCCTTTAAAAGAAATAAGTGCAAGATTTCTCAGCCGTGTCTCTTTGAAAAGGGTTATTGCAGACGTGTCAGTGCATCTCCTGCTTTGCAAAGCCCTCCACTTGTTGTGCTGTGTTTACTCCCTCTCCACCCACCTCCCTTTAAAAATTTATCAGTAATCAGAGACATCATGAGGAGCAATTGTAGTGTACCTAATATTTAATGAGTGTGTAGCATCCTTAATATTTAATGTTTAGATAAACATTTCTGCACTTCCCCCCCCCCCGTTTTCATGATCCTAGAAACAGGGCTTGCCATATCTACCCCACAGGACAAACAGCAAATTGTCTGGTGACTTGAAAAAAACATTAGGAGCCTCTAAGTTACATTGCTGATTCCGCCACTTATGACAACGGGTTTTCAAACTGCGCTCTATTCATACACCTCAGGTATCATACCAGGCCACAGTACTTTCCGTCAGAAAAATACTCTCTTTTTCCGTCAGCATTGAGCTCTTGCAGATGCTGTTCCTCTTATTCCTTTGAGGACCAAAGTCAGGAACCTAAATTAATCCAAGCTTAAATCTGATGCACAACTTAAGATTGGCTGTATTCATACCACCTGCTGTATAACTCTAAGTCAACAAAGTAATTTCTTCATGTGGCTGCTACCTTTCTGGCCAACCATAGAGGTTGTAACAACGTCCCTTAAACCATCCGCATATAGCAGCGAGCACACTGGATTCTTAACTAAACTGGGACTCTTTATGCTAGAAATGATGAATGGAGAATACTGGCATCCTCCACGTTCTTCGTATCTGCAAGGCAAAATGTGGCTGGAAGCAACTTCCACACCACTCAGTCATGCAGCAAAGTCAAATTATGGGTAATGATTTTTGCAGCCTGGACCACAATCCATTGAAGGCACCAGTCTCGTTTTTATTCCCACAAGCTGTGCTTGAACCTCAGTGGAGGGACAAAGAGGCACACGCGTTTGATCAGCCCAGCTCCTTTTAATGTGATTTCTATTTCAGAACTGTTTCTTTTTATGCCCTCAAGTCTTTCTTCGTAATATCACCTGTGGCCTAATGTGACAGCAATGCTAAATTATATCTTGATGGCTAATTAGGGTAATTAAAGTGAAAATAATCAAATCAAAGTAATGGGCAAACTCTTAATAAAATGTCAAAAAATCTCTATTCATCATAGAGGGTTTTTTTTTTCTCTTTTGAATGTCAAAGAACATGGGTAAGGAAAAAGCCGGACTTCAGAAATGGCCCTGGCTTAAAGGAACATCATCAGTCTAAACACTCCTAAAAACATAACGGATCTACCGCTAAAACATTTTTATTATCAAAAAAAAAAAAAAGTAAGGTTAAGCTGCGCCACAGACAGGAGTTTGCTGCTTGTGGTAACTAATGCACTTTACCTCGCCCCACCGGGGGTCAAGGGACCTGCTTTATTTTTCCTCAGGTAACGGTTTCTTTTCCCGGCCACCCCCTTCCAGCCCCATGCCCCTTTGCAGCCAGGACGGCCTCTCACGGACAGAAAAACTCACTTTGAGCCAACACAGCCCACCCCGAACCGCACCGCCAGGCCGGAGGGCCCACAGCGGGGCCGGGGGGTCTCCGCTCCGGCCACCCCGAGGCGGAAACGCCCGGTACGAACAACCGCAGGCCCGCCTTCCTCACAGGCCGCCCTCGCTGCGGGGAGGACGGGGCGGGGAGGCAAAGCCCCGGCGCCGTCAGGCGGGCGGTACGGCTCCCCGCCGGCCCTCAGGCCTACGGCCGGTTGCCCGCTGCCCTGCCCGCCCGCCGGCAGCGGAGCCGGGGCAGCGTTTGCGGTCTCCAGGCAACAGGGCGCCTGCCTGACCCGGCCCCTGCTCTCCGTCCCGTCCCCGAATGCTTCGCTTCGCCTCACCTCAGCTCGCCTCGCCTCAGGAGCTCCCACCGACGCCCGCTCTCAGGTACTTGTGCCCTCCGCCCTTGCGCTGGCCGCGCAGCCGCTTCCCGCCGGCCATGGCCGGTGCTCCTGAGGGCCCCTCACCGGGAGGGCTAGGCCTCAGGTGGTGCGGGGCCCAGCGACCGGCTCTGGAGCTCGGGTTTTCACGCTAAACCGCATCATTCCCGCTGGTTCCCGGGGGGTAGAAAGGTGCAAATCTTCTTCTCCCTTTCCTGCCTCTCCAAGGCTGGGGGGGGAGGCAAGTGGTGGGCAAAGTATCAAGGTGCTATTCTGTCTCCTCCTTGTCCGCCGCCAGCACTGACGTGCCGTCTGATGATTAAAAATTTATCAGGCAGACATCTCAGCCAGGGAGGACAAAGCCCAGTAGGCCCCCCAGCCCCATGTCCTGGATGGTCAATGAGGTAGGGACCACTGACAAGGCTGTGTGGCGGCTTTCCAGCATGGCTGTAGGCTGAGAACCTCTGTAGAGTTTCTTCTCGTGGCTTTGCTCCCCAGTAAGCCTGTCAATGACAAAACCCTGGCTTTTTGCAGCACCTAGGCTTGCTTATGTCTGTCAGCTGGAAAGCTACCCCCGAGCAAAAACACCTGTGTTCCACAGGCCCTCATGTTGCCAATTTTTTGTTTTATAGGCACTAGCCACATTACACATGTGATGCTGCTTGGCAAAGATACAATTGCAGAAAATGTCACCTCAGGAGCTTGCTGCACTGCTCTGCAAAGAAGGGGACCACCATCTCGCCCAGCAGGAGTTACCAATAGCCACTGCTTTCTACACAGCTGCCTTCAGCTGCAGTGCCCCCACAGCAGTACAGAAAGTGAACTCCTTAGACAGAGGGCTCTGGGAGAAAGTGATAGCCACTCTGGAGATGTGGTGCAAAGGCAAGAATCAGATTCCCAAGATTCAGAGCAAGAACTTGGCCGTTGTTTCCCTCAGTGTGGGAATAGCTGCCATCTTTCTCTCCAGCTTAAGTCCCGACAATGTAGTGTCCACAGTATATAACCTGGAGACCCTGCTCAGGCGAGGATGCTCAGAGGAGGTAGTGAGTAAATGCAATACCCTGCTCAAGGCTAACCCTAAGTATTCAATGGAACTGCTGCTGCTGAGGGCATTAGCATGGCTGCTGTCAGGGACACAAGTTAGGAAGGGAGTTGCGGACTATATCCAAGCCTTTGTGATGCATCGGGCTGAGGCAGTGGCCTATGTGTGTACTAGGCAGAGGGAACACCTGCCACGGGTCATCCAGGCCTTCTCTAATTATGTCTCAACATACCAGAAAGAAAGCCCTGACTGCAGTTCCTTGGACCAGTGGCTGGGCAACTGCTATGACTTTCTGTCTGCAGTGGCACCGGATGATATCTGGGTTTGCAGGGCTCAGGCAGCTTACCTCTTTAAGAAAAGCAAATTTGAGGAGTGTGTGGCAGTTTGTAGCAAGGCCCTCAAGGACTTCTCAGCTGATAATCTCAGAGATGAGAAAGCTTTGGGTCTGCTCTTGGAACGGGCTGCTGCATATTTCTTCTTGGGTGGACGGATGCAGGAAATGATTCAGGATTTAGCGGAAGCCTTTGCAGCAACCCCTGCCCAGGCAATGAAACACTTTGAAGAGCTCTTCTCACCACATGACACTGAGAGGATAGAAGAACAGGCTAGAACTGTCCTGGAGATGAAGTTTGCAGCATTCAGGGAGGCTGTGCGTACTCGGACTGAACTCAGAGGCAATCATGGTACTGAACTGCTCCCTTCTGTCATCCAGACAGTCCAGTTCCTCCTTCAGATCTCCCCAGGGTCCAAACGTGAGCTCAGTGTTCGGCTAGCAGACTGCTATCTCCTGCGTGGACACATCAGAACTGCCCTGGACATCTGTGACCACCTCTTGGCAGCAGAACAGAAAACTTACTACAATACTCTCTTAGCATTGCGAGGATTCTGCTCCCTCCACGCTCATGACCATCAGCAAGCCCTGCAGGACTTTCAAAAGGTCATTGAGCATGATTCCCCACATCCTAACAGCTGTATTAAAGCCTTATGTGGGCGTGGACTTATCCGGATTTCTGGTGGCAGCCATTACTTGACAGCCCTGGATTATATCACAGCTTGCCAGTTAAAGCTGGAAGAAACCATCTTCACAATCAAGTCCTATGTGCCATGGAACCAAAGAGGACTGCTGCTAAAAGTTCTCCAAGAAGAAGGACAGAAGATGCTGCAGAAGAAGAGGTACGCAGGAGGCAGTTCAGCCTGTGGGCAGAAAAAGAAACAGAGCTGTGCAGATTCCTAACAGAAAGAGAGCAGCTTGAGTGGTAGAGAGAGTACTTGCTTGGTAGAGAGACCCTTTTGAAATTCCTAATTAACATAACAGGTTGAAATAAAACTGCATGGGTGTGGTTATTCCAGCAAAATGTTGTTTTGCTGGTATGCCAGAATGCAATAGGATCCACGTAGCCAAATCAGCTCAATCTTTCTATGGAAGTTTATCTGTGATAAACCCATTGGCCTAAGCTAGGAGTGCACAAAATGCTAGAGGGAATATGACAGAGGTTTCTCCTCTACAGGAGTAGATACACCCATAAGAAAACAGAATCGTTCGTGCTAGCTGGCTCCTTTCACTCTCAGCTCTGAACTGAAGGATTTGGTAGGCCATGAAATACCAAGACCCTAGAAAGTGTCCTTCCAAGACAGAGCTGAGGTGCTACTGTGCACATACTTGGTGCTAGCAATCCACATTCTTTTTTCAACGCTAACCATATTAATGTCATACTTAAGGCTGGGAGATTTGAGACAAGACCACCAAACTATTCTGGCTAAATCCATTAAAACCTGAGTCTGAAGGCAGAACAAGGTGTAACAGAGGGACTTTGAGGTTTTAATACTTAAAATCGCCTTTCTAAAGATCAGAAAAGATTGCTCATCAAAGTAGTATCTTTATTAGTTTTTTTATTTCTTCCTACATAAAACAAGCTGCTATTTAAATCTAAAAATTTCAGTGTTTCATTTTCAAAGTTTTGTCTCATACCAGGCCAGGAAAAGTTATCCATTTTCTCCAAAACCGAATTTTTATGTTACTTTCTCATTTTTTCCTCATGTGAAATACTAGTATTTCAGGAGAAAACTTGAAAATTTGAAGTGGGAAACAGCACGTGAAAGTTCATCTCAGGTGGCTGCTCTTTACAAGTGATACCCATATTTTAGTCTCTTAATAATTTAAGTACTATTATGGCCTTTTTCTGCAGTTGCATGATGCACATTTCACACCCAGTACTTGGGGCCTGCACTCCAGTGGTATAACTGAAGGACAGAAAAATGTATTAACTCATTCAGTGTTGCACTGGCAGATCAGGGCACAAACACAAACCCCCTTAGACACAGGTCACTGCTTCTGGAACAAGCAGCTACCTATTAACACAGTTCATGAGTCCATGCAAATTTTAACATGCAGCTCTTCATTAGAAATTATGATTATTTTTTTTTCACTGTCACTGTTACTTTTTCCTTTTTCCTTTTCCCATTGTCATATCAGCTGCAATCACAGATATGAATCATTATTTGTCAACCTTTCTTTAGAGCCACAACTGCTTAAAAACATGTTTTTATAAAGAGGGATTATGATTATGGAATTAAGCAGCAGAGATATCTGTGATGCTGAATATGGTAAAATGTATCATCCATTTTGATACTGGACTGATAACCTGCTTCTTAGCTTCCAGGTGAGACAAAGAGGCTCTGTTACTCTCATTAACATTTTTTTCCTTGAAGGTGGTCTTTCCCTTTTTCTTCTTCTTTTTTTTCCTCCAGAGATGCCCCTGGGGTTTACCAGCTGGCTTCCCTCTTGGTGGAGCTGGACGCTTCCGATGAAGCATCACGGATCCTTTGTGCTGATGCCCTGTACCAGATGGGCCGTGTAGAAGAAGCTCACAGGCTCCTCTTGCTAGCACTCTCCAGAAATCCACAAAGGTCTCCCATCCTGGTTAGACTCGCGCTTCTGCAATTGAAGAAAGGTTTCATGTATGATGGCAACCAGGTAAGGAGGACCTGGCTAGCAGAGAGAATGAGAAAGCGATCAGTGATGGATATGGTGAAGAGGGTTAACAACCCTTTTGGCTGATATAGAAGATGCATGGTAGAACTTAAGAGGGACCACTTCAGAGGCATAGGCTTGCCAGAGGGTGTTCCAAGGTTTCAGTTTCCCAGCACAGTGCTCTACTTGTCTCCTGCTCCTCAGTGTTACATGACAACTGTAAGGCTCCGGGTACAAGCTGCCCTGTGAGGCCACCTCATCACATGGCGCAAAGTTGGAACCCACCCCATCACACAACCTGTGACGGGTTTTCCAGTGGGGCTGCACCTACCCCAACCTGTCCTTCAAGACATTTCTCAGGAATGTTGGTAAGCTGGGCAGAGGTCTTTGAAAAAGACAGGAAATGCTAAGAAAACTTGGTGACTTTCATAAAAAACTAACCTCCCTGCTTGCTAGGTAATTTTTAAATTGAAACAACTTTGCTGTGGTTCAGGGCAGTGCAAAGTTTCATCTTCAGGGTCATTCCCTTCTGAATAACTGCATTTGACCTCACTTAATACTGCTTTTCCCAGACTGCAATGAAATTACAAATTACATTGTCATGCTCAGTGGTTCATATGTGTTTCCATTTTAAAACTAAACAGTTTGTTGTTAGAAGCTCCATAAATAGCAACAGTGAGGACTGTTGACACAGTGAAACTCAGAGCTCACGTGAGGTTTAGGTTGTTCAACCTCTAGCAGAACTTTTAAGATCTAAATACAGGTCTCATAAGTAGGACTTTCTGTCTCTAGCACAGGCCACACAAGGACTCCTCGCTAAATACCGCCCATTTATCACATGCTATTTAACGGCACTTTTCATCAGAGACTTTAACTAGGCAGAGCATGACTGAACATCCTGCCCCTGGTGACAATATTGATGGGATTGGTAATTTTCCCCTAGAGAAAAGAAGGCAGAACTACTACCTAACTAATTATCCTAATGCAGCGGGGGGGGGGGGACACACACAAAACCAGAAGCTCAAATATCAGTCTGCAGTTTTCTTTCTTTAGTGGCTAATGACTTGTGCTTGAAACCATGAAAGAGATTCCAACATGTTGATTCTCCTACCAAGGATTACAAAGTTGAATTACCAGGTTCTGCCATCAGAGGGAACTATTGCATTTTTTAAAATCCCGTATAAATTCTGCTAGCCATAAAGAGAAAGGTTTTATTGTCACCACTTCCCTACTCCCTATGAAAAATAGAAGTTTTGTATAATTTGCTGCTTTTGGGAAGGCTATTAATGAATGACATGACTTGATTAGAGTCCATAGGCTGCCCTTGGAAGCTGGATTCCTATCTGCGGCTTCTGCTACAATTTCTAGATGGAACATATATGTCACTGAAAATTTCTCTTCAAAATGTTTTTGTCCCACCTGCCTGTCAGCATCCAGACACTTGTATTTATTAATAAAAATAGAGAAAGTAGTAAGTTCAATAGATAAGTCTGGTGCATCAAGATAACTTTGTTCTTGTCCTGGCTTCTCTGGCTCAAATTTGAATAATGAGTACCTGCTAAGCACATTTGCTTTACTGGGGGAAACACCTTTTGATTCTTTTCCTTAAGAAATGTAGTTAAAAAGTGCTTGGAGATTTTCGGTCTAGTGAATGGAGGCAAAGATACCATATGTCAGGCAAGACTCTTTTCCAGGAGGGCAGTGGTTTGTGGATTTGAGTCTGTACTCTTCCCAGATTCCCAACAGAGAAAGGCTAAAAGAAAGGCACAGCACTTCACTGATTTTCTATTAAGTCACTGGTTTCAATTTCACAGTCAGAAGGGGTCACTGGAATCCTTCTGTTCCACAGAAACTTTCTCTCTTTGGGGCAATCATCCTGTGGTTCAGCTGTATTTATAAAAACAGTTAACTGTCAGTCTGGAACAGATGCTGCCCAAAGTAAGCAAGGCAGCATTATTTATTTCCCCAGAATGATTTCTACAGCTGAAGTGCTGGTGAGAAAAGATAAGAATTAATGTTTTCTCCAACATACATTTACACTAGGGCCAGCTGAGAAGTTAAGTAAAAGAGATTCATGGTCCTTGGCTGGACCGTGGCTGGCTGAAACCCCAGTGAAGCATGGGGAAGCACTGGATAAGAGCATACTTGTCTCACCAGACAGTAATGTTTCCAGCTTTAGCATGACTTGATTTATCTTTTCATGCCAATCTTTCTCTTCTGCCTTTTTCTCTCACATTGTTAAGCTGCTAAAGAAAGTGATCAGAATTGGAGATACCTCCTGCCTCCTGCCAATCATGGACATTTTCAAAGATGAAGACCGGAAGCTGATGCAAACTCACTGCCATTTCAGAGCACTGACCATCCTGAAGAACAAACAGGAGGATGCTGACATCAAAGAGGCCATTGCCTACCTTTCCTTTGCCATCATTGCTTCAGGTAGGGTTATCAAGATACTGATAGGAGATTTATTTCTATGGGAAATCAGATCAGTGGGTAGGCAAGCATGTCCAACCAATTCCCATCTATCATCTCCCCGATGAGAAGACTGAAACAGTAGACTTACAAAGGCAGGTGAAGAGCGGGATAAAATTTGTTTAAAGTAGCAACTCATCTGGATCATGAAATAGTGTAATGAAACAGTAAACATTCTTTCTGTCCCATAAGTAGCTTGTGAACTACTTGGTAGGAGTTTCAAGTGTTCTGTTCAGTTCAGTTCAGTTCTACAAGGACATCAGCCCCTTTTCCTCACCTGTCGAGAAAGCCCAGCATGTGATTTTATTCTGTTGTTTAGCACATGAAATCCTCCTGGACCACAGCTGAGGATTATTTTAAATTGCATTGCTTACATGCTAAAAGTTAAGTTCAGGCATAAACCACCCTAACTGGGTCATATCGACACAAAGAACCCATAATTCCTTCATAACTTGGAAAAGATCCTTAACATCCTGAACTCATCTATTTCCAGCTGGTGGTTTGAAATTTCTGATCTAATCGTTTCCCACTTTCTCCCGCTCCAGAAATGTAATGTGTACAGGAGACAAAATATTTACCTTCTTTACACTTTAGAGTCTTTTGTTTTGGTAGACCTGCTACCAAACATCAGACTACACTTACTGTTCAGTTGCTATAAGTTGCTTCTGAGTAATTGGTCTAGACAAACTGATCTGTAACCATGATTTTTTTCATATGCATGGTCACAGATTTTCTCACAAGTACAGCTGCGATGTTGAACAAACTACATGCTTTAATGTTATCAGTGCTATCTTCTCAGAGCCATTAGATTATTTTCCTTTTTGTTTGCCAAGCTTTCCTTCTTTATTGTGGTTTTAAAAAAAGACCCTTTTAGGACAAGCAGTGTAATGCTGTTATTCCATTGATAAAGGAAAAGCAGAATGGCAGGGGGATTCTTCCATACTTAATGTAGGGAGGCTGTTTTATCGCAGCAACATACATGCTCAAAATACAGGGAAAAGTCTCAAGGAACTCCTACAGAATTATTTTTCCTTCTATAAAACTTGATTTTTCAGTGAGTAACTGCACACAGGTGAGCCTGAAGCCTGGTAATGTCAAGAGAAGCCAGGGCTTTTTGATCCTGTTGTCCAGCTGCTAGGTTGGACGTTTTTGGAAATGTTTCCCCAGAAAATTAAACTTTATCTAGAAAGATATGAGAGCTTCTTTGAAAATGCAGTAAAATTGTTTCCTAAAAAGATCAAAGCCAAACTTGTGATAAATGAGAGGGGAATTTGATCCCTGTGAGCAATTAGTCCTTGAAAGAGTGTGACTGAGGAGACACTTTGCAAAATCATCTAGATGAAGGAAATCCCCCTTTCGGAAGAAAGAAGCCTTCATCCTCTTTGTTTCAGTAACTTTTAGAGGAGATGCTAGCTGGTAAGTAATTTGGAAAAGCTACTGAAACAGAGCCAGCTTCAGCCCATTTTAGACAAGCAGTGTAGAAGGCTCCCCTGTTTCAGCCTTAGTTTGTTACATCAATTAGTACACTGAAAACCTTCCTACCGATGATATTTATTTGGTACCTCCTGTTTCATCAGAATGAACACTCTGTAAATACAGTCATGGCAGCAGACAACCTGCCTTCTTGTTCCAATACACCAATGAATGTGTAGTTCCAGTGCCAAAGAGTGAATGCACCCACTTACGTACATCATTATCCTAGCTTTTCCTAAGGAGAGAGATCAGACTAACATGGAAATGCTTCTGGCATGTTCCAAGTAAAACCATGTTTGTATGGAAATTTGCCTTTCACTCTGAGCAAATGTTATGACAGCAGCACTGAGAAGAAGAGAGATTGGTTTATGAAAATGGAAGAAAAACCCTGTTAATTGCTTTGAGATGGTTCCATTTCACAGCCCATGCATTCCAGCTTATCAACTCCCCACCTGCTAGAACAGATGCTTGTTAAGAAATAGATATTGTCTTTATAGGAGCCAACTGGTAGAGCTCCAGAGCAATAATAACCTTTGGTACAGAAGTTTTGGAGCATATCAGGAAGGAGAAAAAGCCTCATTACTGTAAAAGAATTGCTAGGAGCCTGTCTGCTGGCTCATCTCTGCAGGCAGCTGTGCAAGATGCTGAATTTGCTGACCTCCCTATGAAAAAGTATTTACAGTGGCACTGCTGATTTATCATCCATTATTGGGATGCCACAGTTATTGATTGCAACCCTGGGCGTATTAAGATCCTTATCAAAATTGTCTTGAAAGGAAGGGGCATGTGGGTGGCGGAAAGATATATGCTCTGTAACCAGTGAATGAATGGACCATGATTTTCATTGTCAACTATATGTGTTTATTTGGGCAGCACTTACATGAAAGCAGAGAAAAAAGAATCTTAGTATCACAAATCCCAGTACATATTAAGTGTCACAGTAAATTAGTCAGTCCCATCTGGATTACTGTTTTATTCAAAACCATGTGTACCTTCTGACTCCACTTCATTAAAACAGCCAAATGGCCTTGTGCCCCCATCTCACATATTTTTCTCCTAGAGCTTTCTTCCCTCATTTGTGCTGCTCCCATTCCATTATAGTAAAGTCTCCAAGGATTCTTTCTAATGAATTTGATCCTAATCCAGCTCAGATCCTAAGATGAGGGAGAAAGGTGTGGTGGAGGGACAGATTTGGGGATATGAAGACGTTCCCTTTTACGATAGCCTTATCTTCCTTTTGCTGCTTTCCAGAGCAGCATCACAATGCTGTCTTTTAGCGGTCCCTGTGAAAATGCATGGAAGACTTTAAGGCAGAATAACAAAGGGCAAAGCTTTCCAGACCTCAAAAATTGATAGAAGTAGTTTCATGACAACTGACAAACACAGAATTTCTCTATGCTCTTAGCTGGCTGAGTCTAGGTATCCCAGAGAAGGTAGAAAACAAATTTGCCTGTGTGGGAAGGTTGAGTGCTTAATAATTGTGGGCCACTCCTTTTGCTTCCTTTGGCTATTCTGAGAAGACCCACTTTTGCTGAGACCCTGAGGTAATCAGAAAAGCAGTCATGGATATTTCAGGAGAGACAGTGTTGATGGACATGTATATTTGTTTCTATTAGAAACCAGGAAGCTTTTGAGCTAGTTGAGCAATGTAATTTTATGATTTTCATTCTGTTACCTTTTCCACTCATTCAATTTTTTATTACAATGTTCTTTTAGCATGTTTAGCTAGACTGAAGACTCTTTGAAGTGGGGCCTGTGTTTTTGGTGTGCCTGGCACAGTATGGTTCCTGTTCATGTCTGGAAAGTTAGAGTTGAGTCACGGTAGGGCAGTTACAGTTATAAATCAAATTGCAGCCATACAACTGCTCTCAGCAAAGTGCCCTTTCTTTCCTTAAGTCACTGTTAGAATTATTTTTTTTTCTTCCTGTAAATATAAATATACATACATATTTTTAGCTATTTCCAGAACTGGTTCTTCTGTTTATAACATGCGTAATCTTTCTTTTTTGAAAAATTCATCTTAGTAGCAAAATACATGCCCTGAAAAGGCTTCTTCGCACATACTGCTGCCCAGACTTTTTTATTGGTCCAGGCTTGCCCGTTCCTTGGTGGCCTACAGAGCAAGTATGAAGATACACTGGTTCTGCTGTCAGCCATCCATAAGTGAGAAACATGGCTAGCTTTATATCACAGAGAGAAAGACCAGGTTCACATTCACATTGGTGGGTAGGCCTGCTGGTTGTGTGGGAAAGCTTTTAGGCTGACATAGGTATTAGGCTAGCATAACACCCAAACTGCTTTGTCTCTATGTCCCATTAACATTTCTGTGGCTTGCATCAAACATATTGAAATTATCCCAACCAGCCATGAAAGATGTGTCTCCCAAGTTAGATGATGACATAGAAAGAAACTGAGTGCTTTTTCTGAGGTTAGATAGGAATTTTGAAGCAAAACTAAACATTGAACTCCAGTCCTGAGCAGCAACACTGAAACCACAACTCACCATTTCTCTGCAGAATGACATTGACATGTACACCACAAGACCTAGAACGACAGAGTAGCCTTGTAACACATACCAAAAAACACTTGCAAGACTTCAGCAGTGAAAATTCATTCTTTGACGGAATTCTGCTAGCCTCAGCAGGACACTTAACTGATACAGTACTGTGTTTTGGAAACCAACCTGACATAGATTCATGTTTTTTTCCTTTCAACTCAGAACTGATAGTATGCAATAGGAATTCCACTGGCAACAAAAATAAAGGAAACTACCACTTAAGTACTGTCATTGTACTTCATCGGGTATCCTCAGGCAGAGTAGAATTTTTCTATGGCTTCATATGGATATCCTCTCCAGCACCCTCCTTATTCTTCTTCCAGTCACATCTGTGGATTGCAGTTCCTTACCATAGCACATTTGCCTCCATCCAGCACACCCCTCTTGTTCCACCCTTGCCACAGCTCTGAATAAAGTGGTACTTACTTTTCATTCCTGCAGTCACCATAACACAACATGTAGGTCTACCACATCATTTTCACTTAGCTGCTTTGAAGGCCTTCAGTGGGGCTTAGTGGTCTGCACACACTGGGATTTACTGCACCCTGTTTTAGAGCAGTAGATGTGAGACCTTTCAGGTAAGCATGGCTGCATTTTTCTCCTTCAGGTGGTTATGCTGAAGATTGCCTTCTCATCAGAGCTCGATGTTATGGCCGCCTTGGTCAGAAGAAAACTGCTATTTTTGATTTTAATGCCATCCTAAAGGAGGACCCTAGGAACGTGCAAGCTCTGAGTGGACGAGGATTCATTTACCTTGCTCTGAAGCAGCATAAGGTATTATCACTATATTGATTTCCTGATGATTTTTCTGATGGTATTAAGCAATGTTAGTGCGAGGTACCACAGGCTTTGACATGGACTCACTGAAATCAAGAGAGTTTCTAACAGAATTTGGCAGTGAAAGGCTCTTGTTTTGGCTGGGCATATAAGTAGTCCACTTGACATGACTGATTTGCTTTCCTAAGTCTAGAGAGAGGAAGACTAAACTTTAAACATAGATCTTATTCACTTTCACTACCATTCATTGATTGCAATGCTGCAAACTCTGCTTTACATTTGATCTCACATTTTCATGAAGTGAAATTGTGTTAGATGAAATGTTGCAACAAGAGGAAAAAGAAGGAACAGTTTCAAGGTTTAGTGAGTTCTTCTCCATCATCTGTGAAATGCTCATATGTGTGATTAGTGTTACAGTGGACTTTGGAGGTTGCAGTATATCATTGCCTGGAAATCATGTCAGATGTTTGCATGGTTTATCTGCTTCTAATATGGTCAATAGCCTCACACTTTACCTGCACATCACACCAGTCCTACAGTGAATTTGAAATGGTGCATCTCCAGTTGGGTGTGTGGATTTGTGCTGGTTTATCCTGGCTGAGCCAAATCCTGCTTGCACTTACTCATTCACAGCATCTCTCTTGCTGTTCTAAGAATTTTTTTCAATAGTAATCTGAGGAGTTCAAAACACTTTGCAAATAGTCATTCAAACCTGTCTTCATGCTCTTATATCAGCTTTGCAAATGGAAAAGATGCAGCACAAGGACAGGGAAGAGCAAAGAGCTTCCAAAGGTGTACAGATGACCTGTGGGACAGCAGAGGACTGAAAGCACCTGAAAGAATGAATTATCAATACATACTTATTGCTAACATTTCATTTTTTGGTCTTGTTTTTACATAGGAGGCGGTGCAAGATTTGATCTTGGCGCTGAAGGTGGAGGCAGGAGTAGTGATCCCAGCAATCCTGTCTTTAAAGCTTGAAACCCAAGAGTTGATCACTCAATTGCTCCTTCAGCATGGCAGGACTATGTTAACTGAGCTCATTGCTACTAAAGACCTTTCAAAAGAAGAAGCCCTCAGGGATCTTCTCATGATTGCAAAAGCACTAATTAAAATTTGCAAGGATGCACCACAATATCACATCTTCTACACAGATGTTTTGATTGCAAATGGTAAGTTTCCATTCTTTTATGTAGCTGATCAGACTAAGTGAATGAGCAGTAAATAAAAGAAAGTGAATGTTAAATGGCAAGTGTATTGTACTTTTCAAGAGAAGTTTGCAAATGTTTTGGGAAAGGGTATGAAGTAGTTAATACCCTTAGATGTGGACTGTGGGCAGGCTACCTAAAGCCTGCTTTAGGAAGTTTTCTTGCTGTCTTTTTCTCCACATGGAATGGGTTATATAGCTTGTACTGGCGTTAACCAACAGGAAGGTATGAAGAGGCTCTTGCTCACCTTCAGGAGGCATTTGGACACTCCCTTGCTGATGACTTTGCTAGTGCAAGACTAGCTGTGCTGCAGCTGAAGAAGAAGAACATGGCAGTGGCAGCTCACTCATTCAGCATCCTAGCTAAAAGAGATGAAAGGGAGTTGGTGTTTCTCCTGAACTTCATAGACGCTAAGCAACAGCAGCATCTCTCTCAGGTACAGTCCTTTTTTGATGCCACATCTGTGGATTCAGTGGGGAAAGAAATGGGAAGCAAAAGTAGGCTGCAGAGATTTTCCCTGCCTTATCTTGAACAGAAGTGTGTGGGAGGACCATTTATCAGATGAACGAGGAACAAATTGGCTGCTTCTTCCAGCCTTCACTTCAGCCGGATTAGGGAGTTGAATCCAAGCTTCTTTCATTCCAATGAACTTGCTTCAGTCTCTAGTAATTCATCATTACCACTTCTTACCACTCGGGTGAATTTCTTGTTGGTCTCCCTAGCATGAGACCTGTTTAATCCTAACACTAAAATGCAGGGGATGTGAGGGGCAGCAGCTAGAGATTTAACAAGATCATTGCTAGTATTGTACTCTGTATGAGTTACACAGTGCTCACAGCTGGCTTCTGGGGAAGGGGAATTCATGTTTTGTTCGTTTTCTTGATGAATTGAAACTGAAGATTCTGATTCAGTCACATTAAATACTTCAATCCTTTTTGCTCTTTTGTGTAACATTTAGAAATTTAAATATATTCACATTTTTATAAAATGACTAGCCTTTGAGGTTGGTATTGGTTTTCTTAGCTAAAACTGTTTGACATAAAAATGGCACATTGCTCTAGTCAACCCAAGTATGTATTTTTCAGTATTTTTTTTTCAAGTTTCTCCCCCAAAGTACATCCAGCTCCGAGAAAGAATCTCCAATAATAAGACAGGCAAGGTCAGATTGATGGTGAGTAGTTTTAACATTCACTCAAGCGCCTGCAATTCTGATTACCCAGAAGCTTCGTGTTCTGAGAATCAGTTTGCTTCCTTTTATTCAATTTGTAGATTGTGTGCACCCTGGTGAGAAGCTATATTGTTATGCTTCCTCCCAGGTTATAAAACAAAACAACATGCTGATATACTTAATGCATCTTGAAGGAGTAGTTTGTATGTATTTTAGCAAAACAGCAGGAGGATATATATAAACAAGTATTAATTTACCAGTCCCTTGATATACCCCATTACAGAGAAAAGAGCCCCTCTCTTCTGAATAATGTAAAAAGTACAGTCTTATGGGAAAGAGGATTTTAGAGCCAATTTGCAATCTTTCACTATATAAAGTTGATAAAGGTACAATCAAGAATGTGTCTATGGAGGCCCTAAGGAAGTGTCTATAAATGAAGATATGATTTACAGCTGAATTTCCCTTGCTGCCACATCACTGGTTCTGTATGGAAGTCTTACAGCTAAGTCCACCTGTGCTGCTTTCTGAGAAAATGCAGGAGGGATTTTCTTATGTTATCAATAAGAAAAAAAGAGAGAAAAAAACCCCAAACAAACTAATTTTTGTACAGCCTAAACTGCACTGATGTATTAGGAACTCACTAGTGCCACAGATTAGTGAAACCTTTAAAATGGGAGAGGCACTTTATTTCTGTCTTTTTTTGGCAGCTGTGGAACAGGGTCTAGAATAAAACTCCTTACTGGTGACTTATTTATCATGAAAGATTTCTCTGCCACTTGAGAGAATAGGGGTGGCTGGACTGATTTCAAGACTGGAACTCAAAAGCAGCATTGGAAGTACAAAAAAGTAAATTTTTTTTATCTTGTACCTTTGTTCAGCTGAGTAAACATTTGGACTCAAGCACCTGGGAGTCTTTCCATATTCGCTAATCTTCAAAGATTTACTGAGCATGATTACTTTTATTACTGAGTAGCCCAGAATCACAACTTTTTTTTTCTATATGTATTTTGTGACAAGGGGATATGTATGTATTTTGCTGGGGTGGGGAAGGAATTGGTTAATTCACCTGCCCGTTGTCTCAAAGGATTTTCCAGTAGCACTTCCTTTTGCCTGCAAGGTTTTTCCAGTTTGTGTGTGAAAGGAAGATCTCAGTAAAAGCGAAAAAGCTTACAGACAGAATTAGTGCCCAAAAAACTCCAGTGATGGCCTTACTTTGCCATGGCTCCTAGCTACAACCTAGGGGAGGGTGTTCTTTCCATTACCTCCATTTCACAAAAAAGAAAACTGAAGCAAAGAAGAGTTTAGTGGTTTACACTCAGCCCTTAGTCTCAGCATTCCACTCACAAAAGTATTACTGCCACATTGTTTTAGACTGTTTGGACATTACAGGCGTTATAGAAATGTGTCATCATCATCCTGGAGTCTGGTCTGAAAAGCTAAAAATAATTCTACATAAGCTGAATAGGAAAGGGTGGAGGAAGGAGAGCTCCTTGATGTACTGATGTTTTTCATGAAAAACAAAGCAATAGAATTCTTCCATTATTTATAGTCTAAGGGGTCCCATGCTGAGAAATTTGTAAACAACTGGGAAAGCCACATGGGAATAGGAATCTGAAAGATTTGTTAAACTGCAAAAGGTCAGAGGAAGGGAGTTTGCTTGCTGCTAGTGCAGCTTCAACCCTTCAGTTTCCTATGTCAAAGGTTAAATGCATGACTGATTGCTAGCTCCTTGCTCAGATCCTCAGACTGCAGTTTCTGCGGCTGTTCATGTGCCATAGGATATCCAGAGCTGACTTGTACAAAAATGGTCTCAAAAGCTATATGGTCGGTGTCAGAATTAGACCCTCAGCCCAAGGTAGAAGTTGCCATTCCACATGCTCTCATGGCACGTGGACCCCAAATAGGGTCTCCAGGTAAAGAAGGAAAGACTTGCTCCAAACTGTTCTGAAAACATCCAACCTTCCTCCAAAGCTCAGTGCTTATCAGTCCATCTTCCAGTATTTACTGCTCAGAGTCTAACCCTTGACCATAATTCCATGTCCATTTCTCATTTTCTTTCTAAGACATTGAACCTTGGTCAATTTCAGCATAAGATTAGTCACTAGGGACTGGAACCAAAAATGCAACAAAAATATGTGTATTTGCAGTCCTTTATCACACAATGAAGTAACTAGATGGTAGAAAGGGTCACAGAGACCTAATCCAGGAAGCAGTCCAATCCCTGGTCACTTATGGCCTGCCAAGCCCTTTCCAGATGGCACCAGAATTATTTCAGTCTGGAAGCCATAAGTGACAAGTTTGAAGATGGACTACAGTTCATCTGTGAGTGGACTACATAGCCTGCTCTTGGCCTTTCAAAGTCACCTGTAATGAGGCTGATAGCAAAAAAGTGCTTCTCAAAAGCCACATGCAGAGAGCAGCTGAACTCAGTTGTGCAATATCTTTCTGGCTTTCTATGTACTTCCTATATCTTCTTTCCATAAGTCTTCGTTTCATATGCATCTTTGTTTAGAAGATGATGTGCAAGTAAGCTGCTAATTAATCCATCTGTGTTATACACCAAAAATGGATCCCAGCTCAGTTCCTTTAGGTCAGGCAGAGCCAAAAGAGAATCCAGCTGCCTAATGCCCATGTTTATTCCATCAATGAAGATGAGAGAGAATTATTTATTCTCAGATGTGCCTTTTTCCTCCAAGTACTGCAGGAATTCCAGAATTTTGTGGCTTGCTTACTTTGGGGACTGTCAGTGAAATATGAAGAAGTCAAAGTAGTGGCTCAGTAAGTGGCAATATTGTATGTGGTGCAGTAAATCAAAATGATCCTGGTTAGCACACTAGCGGGTTCAGCATTAGATTAGTCATTCAGTAGAACAACAAAAATTGTATTTTTCTTCTGCAACTGAGAAAAAAAAAAAAGCACTTTAAAGGCTGAAAATTACAATTTAGCTGTACAAACACAAGGCGTTTTGAAGAACCCCATGGTGCTCTTTAGAACAATGTGATCTAGAACTTTAGAATTTCTAGGAAAAAAAAAATCTTCTCTTGTGAGGATGCTCCTTACATGCAGAAGCAATTCCACCTTGATCCCTTGTTAAAATCCTGCCAACTGAGACAACATTTGCATTGACTAGTTGCCTTAAAAACCACTTGAAAGGGCAAACTAAATTTGCTACTCTTAAATGTATACCGAAACAGACATCTAAGAAGTTTTTGGACAGGCTGCCTGACAATTTATGGCCAGAAATATTAAAGCCAGTGATTGACACTGTTTGAGGAGAAGTCCTATCTCTGTTTCTGTATGTGGAAGCTGAGAGACTCTCTAATAAATATTACTACATAAAGGATTTTACACTCCTTTATAGCAAAATAACTGGGGTAGAATTCTTCATAAACTGTTAGGAATGACTAAATTATTTCATGACACTGGTCTCAGACGAGGTGCTCAGACTTGACCTGCAATATTGATCCATTTCATCCAGAACTTTTTTCCTTAGTTCTATTAAACAGCAATCAATTCTAATCCAAGTCTATCAAAACAAAAAGACAAGGGACACAAAGAGACTGGAAGACCTGAGCAGCTGTCCAGTGTGGCTACTGAGACAGTGGCTGGGCTAACTGAATTTTGGGAAGCCACAAGCGTCCAAAGGCAATGTGTGGTATCGAGACTGATGAAAACATTTACCCTGTGCTTGAAGTCTCAGCTTGTTTGGCTCAGCCTTCTGCAGACCTAAGCTGCTGGTGGCAGCCTTGTTTGTAACTTAAATATTCGGTCTGCTGCAGCATGTTAAAAGCTTTGTTTATTACCAATAAAGGGAAATAATGAGAAATCCATTTGAGGCAAATACTTCTAATGGAGTTTTCTTTATTGACCTTTATGAACCTAAAAATTATATGGCTCTTTCTGCCTTCTCAGTTTTCTTGTTGTTTTTCCCTTCAGGTAAGGGCAGATAGTTCACTTGCACTTGAGATTAATGATTAGGAAAGCTATCGGTTGGCCATTTTTTCCTATAGCTTGGGTAAACTTCAGTAGAGACCAACCTTCATTATTAGCACATGCAAATATTTGTGGGGCAGTACATGGGGCTAACTATGTATCCACCAGAAGATGCAGTTTCCATGTAGTCACCTGTTAGAGCAGACCATGGCAGAAATTTGGTTTCATGAAGAGAACACTGTCTACTTTTAGAGTTTGGTCCATTCAGTTTTCAGGTCATGTGTCATTCCTAAGGAATGTAAACAACTTCAGAAGTGTTCTGAGAAACTTTTAGCAAAACATACAGAAACAAAGAAGAGTGGTTCAGAAACTGTAGCGATAACAGCAAGTGCCCATTGAGCCAAGATTTTTATATCTGCTTGCAAAAAAGATGCCAATTATATGTTCTCCAACTAGATGCAATTTCAACATTTGAAAAGTATCCAAAATTTCTTAGTGTCTTGTGTCTACCTGTGGCCAGTCCAGACTAGTTATTCTATGCTTTTTTTTTTTTTTTTTACTTTTAATAACTAATATTAAGTAACTTTCTGTCCACAGGTAGCAGCCCAGGAAGGAAATGTGCTGATTAAAGAATATTGCTATGAGAAGGCTCTTGGTTATTATACCCTGGCTGTCTTGACAAGCAAAGATAATCCAAGGTATCTCCGACAGAGGGCTGCTTGCCTTATGCACCTGGAAAAATATGACAAAGCTTTAAAAGATATGGAGAAAGTGATCCAGAAGCATGGCCGTAACAGTCTTAAAACACGTGTTGAGGACCACTGCTCAAAAGGATACCTGCTGTTGTCAGTGGCTGAGGAAGAAGCAGCAGTTAAGCAGTATATTGAAGCACTGCAGTTAGATGAATCTATGGCATTGTGCAGCATCATGAATGGCCCTGGCAGTGAAATTTTAACCAAAACATTTCATAAGATTGCACAATATAATTTTGAAATGCAGCATTATGAAGAGGCCTGGAAAATCACAGACTATGGTCTTAAAATTGATAAAAATACTGAACTTAAAAAGCTGAAAACAAGACTTAAGCGAGAGGCATCAAGCTGTAGCATACATTAATTCATCTGATTTGGGATTTTCCAGTGTCTGATTGCTTTCTAGTTTGTGAGGCTGCAAGAATAAGGGAAAGATGAGAAGCTCATAATAAATATGCAATGGACATGGCACTGAACATGATACAGCAAGATTAGAAGTAGAAAGTTTCAGGTAGTGAAACAAAACTGACCAAGAGAGCTATGCGAAAAAGACAAATTGCAGTATTAAGTATTCTTTTAAATTATTGTGAATGTATATAAACTCCCCCTTGTGAAGAAAGTGTTTTGTCTGGCTAAACTGAACTAATTCTAACACACGGGTTCCAATCATAGTGAAGGAAAACATTCAAATAGCTTGCAGTTTATGAAAAACAACCATGTATTTCTTTGCTATTTATTTGATTAGCTTTAACACGTACTGTTAATTAAGTAGCCTTATTTTTATGGGCCAGTCAAAAAGATCCATCAAAAGTAACATTTGTAATGTGTTTGTGAAGGACCATATGTGTTAAACCACTCAGATGACCCACTCCTGAATGGAAGGAACTGCCCTTGTCATAATCTAGTGGATTTGCAATAATCAGCACCAATATAGGAGAGTGGAGTGGTACAAATGCCAAGTAAACTGTTTTTCTGTCCCAGGAAACATAGATAATAGGAAGGATGAGACCCAACAGAAATGAAACATCCAATTTAGTGACTAATACCCTGTTATCTGGGGGACACAGGCAGCTATACTCCAGACTTCACCTTAGACTTCCAGATCGCTGTGTCTCAGTTTGCCAGTGCAGATAAGGGAGATAATCTCTCAGTAGGGGTGTCTGCAAGAGCCTGCTCAATATCATCTTTCACACTCCTGGATATTTGTGCACAAAAGACAGCATTGGAGCATGAACTAATCAAGAAGTGATCAATGTACAAGTAGGAGGTCGGAGTTGGAGGCAACAGCCAAGATGGTAATGTGATTGCTCTGCAGTGATTCAGCACTCATTCTTCATCATCCGTGCTGGACAGCACGGGAATCAACATCTCACATGCTCTGAAGGGTTTTGCCTGCTGTCACATATATAGCTTCACCACCTGTAAGGACAGCTAGACTTAGGGGCCAGCACCGAGACAGTGCTGATATACCCAATTTCTGCATGGTTTGGTGTTTAATCTGTGCAATGGGAGTCTACAGCTTAATTTGGAAGCAGCATGCCTATGCTGTGCAAAAAGGAAACAATGAGGTGGGGCCCAATACAACAGGCTCGTGTATTTGTTTTGACTGCTCCAAGTGAGTTCTCCCAGTGTTTTTGGAGTGTGATAATGCAACCATGAAGAAAAATAGAAACTACTATTGAACACAAAGATTAAAGCAATACTGAGAACTGCCCTCCTGCTTTGATTAGGATGAAAGGGAAAGGAAACATTTTCTTTCTTGTTACATTGTTTTCTGAAAGGCAACATTCCAGAGTGAAACTTCATTCAGCAGCCACGCAATCAACCCAACAGGCAATGATACCATCTGTACCCTTGCATCTTTTTTTCTTCTCTGCATGCTCCTTTTTTTTCTTCCCTAAGAGCACAGGTAAGACTGGACTTCTTTCCTTTCAAATTCAAGAAAAGTTACTCTGATTTTAATCCTAGAGACACTGATGAGTACTTTTTGTTCCTAATTGGCATCAGGATGCGACAGGATAGTTTCTTTCCAAGCATGAAATTATATCGTTAAACAACTGTTGGCTACATTTGCAAGCTGACAGAAATAACTTTGCTCATTTTTCTTCAAATAGTAATCAACTGATAGGAATTTCTCTGTGTCTCGTGCTGAAATTTTTGAGAAGCAGTTGTTTAGGGCTTTAGATTTTTTTTTTTTTTGCTTGATTTTTGGTTTGGGTTTTTGACTGAAATAATAAATCTCTCTACAGCTTCACATTGCTATTTTCTTAGCATCGCTTCTTTTAGTTGCAGGTTTAGTTCAGTGTCAGTCAGCCGATAGTGTCTCTCTTTAGCAATTTGATCCTTGTGTAGCTTTTAGAATAGAATAGTTCAAGTTGGAAGGGACCTACAATGACCATCTAACTGGCTGACCACTTCAGGGCTGGCCAAAAGTTAAAGCATATTATTAAGGGCGTTGCCCAATTGCCTCTTAAACACTGACAGACGTGGGGCATCGACCACCTCTAGGAAGCCTGTTCCAGTGTTTGACCACCGTTTTGGTAAAGAAACTTTCCTAATATCTAGTCTAAGATATCTATGTCTATACAATATACTCTCATTAGATAAACAATTGAGACAATGTATAGTGTCCTTTACCACAATGAATATTGCTGAAGATGTTATATAAGCATGGAAATCCAGACACGCAAAGCACAGACAGACAGACGCTCAGCTGCACTCCAGTGAAATAACTTTATTACAGAGAGACCGCGAATCTGGTTCTCCTCCCGCTTATCTCTGCTGACAGATAGGAATAATATCAGTACAAAAACTGTATTAAGAAAGAATCAGGGTTTAAAATAAAAAAAGAGAAAAAAACAGTCCACATAGCCTACTAGATTAGTAGCCTCTTTGCTGAGAGCAGCAGTACCAACTTTCAGAATTTCTAGTGAACTGAGATTTTCTTAAAGCCCCAAGTCTTTCCATTATGTAAAACCAGGATTTCTCAGGCCACTTGATAGTCATGGAAAGTACTGGGGAGTCAATCTAGTTGTCCTGTCTTCCAGACTAATATTCCATCCATTGGCCTGGGCTGCCTCTTAAGAAGTTTGGGGGGTTTCGGCATGTTTTGTTTTGTTAAGTAATATATTCTTCTTTGCTGCTCTAAATACAGTGCATTTATTGCTCCTAAAGAAATTTTTCTTTAAAAATAGGGATGACATGCATCCCTGCAAGATTACTATAGAGTTACGCTGAGGAAAAATTTGTTTTCAGGTGCCTATAGCTGCTGTTCCTTTAATCACCAGGAAGGCAACCTATTCCTCATGATCTAGATGAATGGCTGCTTCTCTCAGCAGATCCAAACTGTTCTCATCAGCATTTCTGTTTGTTTCTTTTATCTTCTCTGTCCTCTTTCTGTGCCCACTCAACTACTGTGATCGAAGTCCTTATCTTTGCCTGTGCCTAGGCTTCTGATTTGTTCTTTATTTTTCCGTTATGTGCTTGCTCTTCCAACTAATTTCTTGGAATATCAAATAGATCTTTCTGATTAGTCACAGTGAGAGGGGTTTGATTAGCAGCATCGCTGCATTATGCATGCCTAGCACAATTTCACACTCACCACAACCCATTCTGACACTCATTTCCTGGAGTCCTGGGAAGCAGACAGGATTAAATGTGACCCACTTATTTCAACTACTGCCCAGCCCATGCACCTATGGCCAAAAGCATCCCTACGCCTGCGCCTTCACATGCTTCCACCACTCTATTACACTGTGCTTTGCCAGAAGATGTTATCTTCCAGAAAAACAACATGCTGAAGTTCGCAGGGAAGGAGTCCTTTCAGAGTACCCAGCATTTTCAATGAACAGTCACCATTACTGGCTTTGGTTATAACTCAGGCTAATTGTGATCTTTCATTCAGTGCTAGTGAGGCCATGAAGACCATTTAAGATGCTTTAATAGGATCACTGCACTTGAGTCTGGCTCTAGCCAGACTGCTATGTTAAACAAGCTATCACAGCAATCAGCAGAGAGGGCATTGTTCTCGCTAGGGAGCTAGCTTTGGCTGCTTTCCTTTCAGTCCAGTCTCACCCACCAGCAGTAGTTATGCACCAGAAACCTATCAGTATTTATATCAACAACCATCTCCCTCCCCTCCAGGCTGATAAATCTCATTCTTATCTGTTGCCATACCTGCTTCATTATATACATGCTGTTTTCTAACAGGATATTGTTTCCACTTCTTCCAGATTGAAGAATCTGGATAGAAAAACTGCAGTGGTCATTTCTGTATGTTTCTTTAATGTAAAGCTGCAATTCATCAAGATTGCGGAGCTCTTTCCAGCTGCTTTGAGACGCATCCCTCATTCTGCGCATGCATCCAATTGTTGAAGTTGCTTAGAAAAGGAACTCTATTGTAACACGTGTTCCTTGAAAATCTCTCGTGCAACGTGCTTTAGGACATATTCTTAGAGCGTGCTGCTGTAAACGTTATATAACTGTGAAGAATTCAAGTATATTTATATGAATCAACACTAATGTAATCAAGAAGAAAATATGGCTTGATAACCTATGTAAGTAGTGGAACTGGATACCCGTTTATTTGTAATCCAGCTTGAAGCTACATTCATCCCAAGGAAGGATTAAATATCTGTAGTTTACTCGACTTTTAGCTGTATACAGACACTACCAAATATTTCTTTGCTCCCTATGAATTTTCTTCCTTTAAAGTATTCTGCAACCTTAGTAACGCACCACCCAGGCTGTAATACTTGCAAAAAGACTACCTGGTTTCACATTGTCACCGGGTAATGAATAATGAAAAAAAACTTTGAAATCATGCTTGAGAATGTTTCTACATAAACGATTGCCTGCCAGTCTTGGCTCTATGAAGTATTCAGCATTCCTTACAAGAATATAAAAAGAAAATCAGATGTGAGAATATTTGCATCACAAATACAGTTACACAAGTAAAGTTTCCTGACCTTATGCTCTGCAGTCCAGCAGGCAAACAACAGTTTAGAAATGATGGCAAATTGTTTGGAATTAAATATTCAACTGGAAACTTTTCCTCAGAGTTCAGACAGAGGTAAACTTTGAACTTTTGTGATCTCAAAAGGTTTTATTTCCTTTAAAATCATATCACGCCCATTTATTTTTCCTATTTCAGTTAGTTACGTGTTCCCAGGTACTAAGAGAATCTAAACACATCAGCCAACTTCAACTGATCAAATGCATTTTTGAAGCTGACATATTGCCTGGGAAGTCATCTTCCTGACTTTCAGCCTAATTCATTGTGCTTCCCAGATTTAGATCACGGTGGAAATTTGGCTCTGGCTTACAGCCACGCAAACCCAGTAACTTTAATGAGTTTCCATGTGCATAAGTGAGGACATTCCACTTGACTTGCAGAGGCAGATGTTTCACTTTAATGACAGCTAATCTAAAAGCCATTTCTTTTACTATCATTTCCCTGCGGAAGATTAACTGTGTTATCATTGTACTGCTTCTGCATCAAGCAATTTCCAATTTGCCAGGGCTCTGAGGAGTCGCTGTCACCATTAATTTAATGTGTTACATGAAATTATCCCTGGCATTATAGTCTGCCTTTGGAGTCTTGGCTATTTCAATTATATTTCAGCTAAACTGTTCTATGTTGGAATCTGTTGGTTCAGTCACCCATTACTCAATGACACCTTAAGGAAAGTGACTCATTACTTAGAAGGCACAGCACTCCAAAGCTGTGGGGTTCGGAAGGCTCTTTCTCCTCCCACTCCTGCTGTGCGTTCCAGGAATGACTTTTTCATATTCATTTGTTCTGTAGGATGCCAAAGAATACTGCAGACCTGCACCTGCCTCACAGATGTGTACAACTCTGACACCCCAAGCACAGGACCAGTGGTTTATTTGATCACAAAAGTGCTTGGAGGGTAGAAGACAAATACAGGATGATATTGCTGTTTGTAGCATTCAGCAGTTGAGAACATACGAGAACAGGTGGGGAACAGATTGCCATCCCAAATGGCAAGGTTAGAGAACACGAGCCAGGCCCAAAGACACATCGGCAGAGAGTGGAAAACAATCATGATCATAGTGACATTCTTTTCAGTTTCTCACCAATGGACTGGCAACAGGCATGCAAGTGAAAAAACACAGCTTCTATTCTGGTCAGCTGCCATTGCCCAGTCTTGGCCTTGCCTTTTGTCATAGCCTGCTGCCACCGACCCTCTGGGTTCCACCCCTCAATACAGATGTATAACCTACACGTCTAAGACACATGCAACTATTTCATTTTCAATTATTTTGATTTCCAAAGTTTATTTTGGCTACACGATGCATGGACAAAAACTTCCTTGAGACCTTGACAAGTCTGCTCTGTGTTCCTGAGAACCACCGAGTACTACTTCTGCATGCAATGCAAGACTGAGTTTAACCTGCCAGATTAGCTGTGGCTTTAGGTGTCTTACCATCCAACCCGATCACTTTTTTATTTGGATGTTCCCTACACGATTCCAAAAAATGAAGAGTTACAGAGAATAAACTAGCATAAGGATTTCCCCACAGACTGTAAAGGAAATTAAGAACAGTATCTGATAATTTATAAGTTTGCATGTCTCATTCCTGAACTGCATCACAGTAAATGAGAAAATTTAGCTGTAAAGCCAGAGGGGGAGTATAGTAGGGAGCAGGAAACACAGGAGGATGTTAATGATTCCATTCCATTCCTGTTTTGCATTTTGTTATGCCCCTCAGTTGTACTTTCATCTGCAGGTCAGTGCTGCATATGCCTAATGCAACCTAGCAAATATGTTTCACGGGTGTCACGTAGCATGATGTATAGGGCTCTGAAGTCACAAGTGAGCCACATTTTTAGATCCAGATCAGTAGCGGATAAAATGAAAAACTGACAGTGATTCATATTTTCCCACTAAAAATTACCATCTCATGGAGCATCTTGATTGCTTAGAAGCCTCAGATGTCATATTATAAGACATTCAAACACTGGTAATATACCCAATATGTTCTCTAAAAGTCGCATTAGAATCTTACGATATTAGGAACACCTCTGAGTGCTGGTAATTGTGTAGGGTTTGTTCTTTTAGTATAGAGTTTTAACAACAGAAACACTTATACCTTACCATTTTCTCTTTTTTTGTTTGCAACCTTGCCAACAGTATTTTTGCTGTTTCTTTTCTTCTCATGCATCATTTGTCCATTCTTGGGCAATAAAATCTACTTACTGGAGAAACCAGGTAATTAGCCATCTACATAAATTGCCCTGTGTCTACATCATTAATTTGTTTGGATGTTTTAATTGATTGCATTCTCAACTGTTTTGGATGGCTTAAATGCCAGCTAATGCAATCCAATTAAGCCTCTTAATAAACCTGACTGATGAACTGCAATATAATCACACATCAAGTAGAGATGTAGAGGGAAATGCCACAGAACTGACAGTTTAGAATAGACTCTGCCATTTTGAAAGACCCAAATCACTTCTCAACAGGGAAACTTCTAATTGACTATAACTGGTGGTGGATTTGCTATCCAAGATCTGATTCAACACACCTTTTAAGCACACGCTTAAGCCAATTCCTATCCACAAAACATTTTTCACAGAATCATAGAACAGCCCAGGTTGGAAGAGCCCTCAAAAGATCACCTGAGCCAGCCTCTCGTGGGAAAGGGAGCCTAGCTGAGACTATCTAGCACCCTGTCCAGTTGCACCTTGAAAACCTCCAGTGATGGGGACTCTACGACGTCCCTGGGGAGGCTGTTCCAGGGATTGATTGTTCTCACTGTAAAAAAAAAAAAATTTCTTTCTTGTATCAAGATGAATCCTTTCCCAGTGCAACTTCCACCTGTTGCCCCTTGTCTTCTACATGTGGCTCCTTGTGAAGAGAGAGCCTCCATCCTCTTTGTAGCTGCCCTTCAGGTACTGGAATACTGTGACAAGGTGCCCCTTCTTGTCTATAGAAGCTTTCCCTTCTATAGGGAGAAAAGACCTAAACCCTTCAGTCTTTCCTCACAGGGTAGGTTCTCCAGCCCTTTGATCATCATCACCCTCCTCTGGACCTTCTCCAGTCTGTCTGCATAAGTCTGTTACTGACTGAGGTTCCTCCCGAGAGCTTTCCCTATAATTGTCCTCTCCATTCTGTAATATTTGCTAAAATTTATTGCCCTTTCTGAAATTATTTATTTCCTAGACTTTTCAAACTCATAGGGACATCAATTTATTCAACTCATAGACATCTAAAGAGTTTAATCAACAAATATGTGAAGCGATAAGAGTCCTAGAGGTAAGATTAGGAGTTTTTATTCCACATTTATTTTAAGCTAAGCTA
The DNA here is from genome assembly GCF_000737465.1 of Haliaeetus leucocephalus. NCBI lineage: Eukaryota > Metazoa > Chordata > Aves > Accipitriformes > Accipitridae > Haliaeetus > Haliaeetus leucocephalus. Next base: position 564,132 of record NW_010972666.1, read on the forward strand.
AACTAAGTAGTAATTTTACCAGAAAACTGCCTTTTAATAGTCTGTGATCAGTCACCTGACTACCAACTGTAGAGTTAAGGTTTCTCAAGTTGGTTGTATTGCTATTATTTTTATTATATTACACACAAAGAGCAATACACATAAGACCTTATTAATGAAGGCTCTAATTCTACAAACACTGGACCACTCATATTTCCAAAGATTCTCATACTATAGGCATTGCAATAGGGGCCAAAAATCTAAAAAACCCCAAACAAACAAACAAACAAAAAAACCAAAACAAAATGCAGCAGAGAAATAAAACAGATAAGGTGGGAGAGAAGAAATTAACAGTAAATACTGTAGACACTTTCTAAAAATCATTTAGCATTTTTTTTAAATTTTGAAAAGCCTAAGTCCTGTTACTTGAAAGAATGAGTTAAGAACATACGTAGGCTAAAGGAATAAACTCAGTGTTGTCAGCTTATCCTGGAGAAGGCAGCAACTTGATAATTATCTCTAGGTAGCAGCAATACAAAGGAGATTTCAGGCAATATAGGGGCCTCTTAAAAAAAAAAAAAATTTCAAACAAAACTAGATGAGGCAGCTAAAAGTTAAGCTCATATTGGAATATGATGCAAACTTCCAATAGTGCCCTGCAGGCAGCTGACTTAAAGATGGCATAGTGTCTTTATGTCAGCTCTGGAGGTCTTTTTCTAAACCCAAACAGAGGTTACAGAATTAATGGAGTAATCTGTGTGAAATTCTCTGATCTGTTCTGCCAGATGCCAGACAAGACATAATAGCTCCTCTGGCAGCAATGTCTATTAATCTAATATTGACTTTGATTCTCTGTGACTTCGTTTCATCTGTAAAATGGGGATAATACTCTATTTCAGATGCTTGTCAGTATCTCTTAGTTCTGGGTACAAAGTGATGTGAAGATTACATTATTTTTACATTTTACATTATTGTAAAAGAGCTACGGATTCTCATCAAACCCTTTCCCCAATCAGCGTTGCTGGTAAAGGTCACCCCTCTGTTCTGTGTCTGATACCCACTTGTTTATTCATGCAACTGTCTCTGGCACAAGTAAAGGCAGAGCCTCAGCCCTTAGTGGGAACAAGAACGCGTCCTGGGCATCCCATGGTATGCAGCCCGCTGGTAGAGATTTTGTGTTTACTTTGTTGACGATGGCAAGGGTTAAGAAGCAATAAAAGCTTTTAGATACCTTCCTACAGGCATGACACTGCCTAAGTTTTAGCCCCAGAGTCTTTGCTGTACTTTGGAATCCACATGCCATTTAGGCACACCCTGTACTGCAGGCAGAGTTGGCTGCTTCTGAGAGCGAACCGTATGCCAACCAACTAGTACCTAATGCGAAACTAACCACAGAGGTGCATCCAGAATCCAAATCCTTTTCTAGTGGGTAGTCAGGTACCTCTGCATCTCCAGAGCCAGGGTCCATTCCTGATGTGAGGCACCTCCAGCAGTTACTACATGAAAGAAATGACCAGACCTCTCTGCCTTCTTTTTTCCTGCAGGTCCTGATACTGCCACAACCACTTTCCACACAACCACTGATTGTTCATTCAGGATGCAAGTTCAATACATCTTCAGGCTCAATGATGTGGAACTTCTAGTTTCTGCAACAATGTCCTAATCGTCAGTGGGCATGCAAGAAAGAGGTAAGGTATGGGTGAAAAGGGGAAGTTTGCTGAAAGTTAAGCATATTTATAAGCATTTTGATAACTCAGGACTTCACACCATGGAGTCTTGCTGAAACCTAGTGTAACAATTTATTGAATAAGGTATCATGGTTTGGTCTTCTGTGTTCAATTAGATGTTATGTACATGGTGTTTAAATGCATATGACTACGGTTATATACTCTAAATTTATTCCACTGGTCTGAATGTCTTTCCGTGGAAAATGGAACTATCTTCTGTCATTTGTAAGATATAAACAGTACATTTAATGGATATTACAGCTGAAATTTGCATGTGCTCCGTCACTGAAAATAATTTCAAGTAAAATATCTTAAATTCATTTTGTTTGTAATACATCTTCCCATACAGCAAAATAATGCAAAAATATACCTTTTAAGTAATGCACATATAATTTTAAAACACTGTGTCATTAAAAGTGTGATTGCAATATTCCTCACTGTACTGAAGTTAAGCGTATGGAAAATGAGACACAGCCTTCCAGAATAAGTCTTCCCACCATAGATACTTGAAAAATATCTTGGGAAAGACATAAAGCACGTCATGTAAAATGAGAACTTTCCTAAGAATGAACTACTGTAATAGGATGGACTTTTCTAAATGCTAACAAGCTAGGAAATCATCTTGTCCACTTAAGGACAGTATTGCTCGTGCCTGCCACACAATCTATTTTCCAGTCTAGATATAAAATCAACTGATTTCAGATATGGTTGAAAGGGTTAATTCTCCCTGATAAGTCTCTGAGCAGAGCATTTAATTCATTGGGCATTCTAAGCCACCTGTGCGTGAGAGTGAACGTACAAGGGAAAGAGAGAGGGAGATGTAGGCACAGTACTTTGCAAGACCATTATTGGGCAAAGCCTGTTAAAGAGATCAATGCTGATAATAAGAATAAGCATTTGTTTCTGACTGCCAGAAGATGTAAACATTCTAATTACATCCCAGAAACTACACAAGCCACCTGACCTCTGCAGCTGAAAAAACATTCTCCACAAGACAGAGGTAAGACAACTTCACATTTTTACCTGCTTCTCTGTGCAAAGTGCATGCCTTTAGAAATTCATTGCAGAAATCACTGCATACCTTTTATACATAATACCACTAATGTCTCACATTTTTTTCTTCTGATGTTCAAAATATCATTGTCTCTAAAGGGAGGGCAAGTGAAGAGTTTTGAAACATCATCTAAACTTCAAATCATCTAAACTTCAAGGTTTTCCCAATTTTAATCTGTTTCAGATGTGCACCTGCTAGGACTTACTTACACTGCACACATCTGGTAGCAACCAGCTATGAGAAAATATTTGAGTGCTGATTTTTTTTTTTTTTTATGCTAGTTGACAGATGAGAGGGTTACACTGGCTCTCAAAGACAAACTCAATTATTTTTGAGCACAATGAGTTATCCTCTGTAGTCGGCATCCCTGCTACAGTAAATCAAAGGGTAGCATCCAGCCATTGTCCTGGAGTCATGCATTGTGCTGATTTACTGGGGGCTAGGCTGTTTGTTTGTTTTTAATGTTATCCTATAGCTTCAGATTGTCTTCTGTATTTAAAGTAAATGCATATACTAGGCTCATTTGTATCAGTTTCTTAAATACTCCTTTCACTCTTCAGAAGGCAGCTGCTTAGACTGAGGTTAATGAAGACATTTACTAACATTCAACAGTACTGGAATAGTTATACTGTTTTGGTTACTAAACAAAACTAGTGATGTTGATAGTAAATCTGACAATTTTAGACATGCATTATAAATCTTGATTCAGGTGAGTTTTCCTATTTAGATTAATTCATATACACAGAAGAAATATATCTTTGTATCTGTGTAACCTGAACATTGAAACCTAGGTCACAACAGAGTGTGAAATATTTGTTACCCGTCAGTAGCAGAATCCAAAGCAATAGAATCAAAGTGAAATGCAAAGCTGGAATGCAAGGTAGCATAAGCATGTGCTTTGCCTATTAACACATTCATTTACGTTCTTTATTGTGCCCCCACTAGAACTAAGGTGTCACCCAGTCCTAGAACTCTCGTAAGTTAAATAGAACACAATATCCCATATTGCTGTGTTTTCCTCTATTGAAAGAGGAAAGGGCTCAGAAAGAAATCAGAAAGGAAAAAAGCAGACACGTAGGACAAAAAAGTATGAAATCCATTGGTAAGCTACTTGTCCTTGTTTTCTCACCTATGGATGACTTTTCAAAACAAGCTGCTTTTGCTGTTTGTGTCAGAAACAAGGAAAACATCTTCCCACAGAGCAATTCTTGTTGATTTACTATTGGAAGAAAACCGTCCATCCAACACACGTTATAGAATTTTTGCTTCCTAGAGTTTGCAGTGTCCTTCTTTTTGCATGTGCGAGTCAAAAATCCCTATGTATGTTGTTTGTATACGTGTGTACATTATAGAATTGGGAAATGAAACAGTAAGAGAAATTTTCCAGCTAATCAGTTCTCATTTCTAAAGCCAGAGTCAAAACAAATGATTGACAAGTACTAAAGTAACGCCCTTTCTGCAAGATTTGTGCTGAATTTTCAGAGACATTATTGCATGATGAAGTGCAGGGTCCTTTCCAGTCCTTCCTTGGAAGCTGCATCTGCATTATGCTGGTTTGACAACAGTGCTGCTGTATCAAAACAGAGATAGCTCTTCGCGCTTTGATGTGCCAGCAATACGCAGAACAGAAGGTTTGGCCATTCCAGGGGAATAAATTTATAGAAAAGTTACACATCATAGCCCCATCACACTCCACTAGGACTTGCATGGAATTCTTGTGCAATGTCACATTGCAAGTAGTTGCCAAGGCCAGCCCATTAGAGCCCTTCAAAAACCTCTGCATTAACCACCACATACAGAAGTGATGTCAGAAGTTGCATGCCCACGTCACTTTAGATGACTGCCCGGCATCCAGAGGTATGTGATTTTTCCTCACATCTTAGTATGGGTCAGTTTATAAGGAGATACAAAGTGTAACAGATAGAGATGGATACCTTGTTTCCACGGTAACAATACTTAAGACACATCATACTAAAGATGATGTCAGCACCATGTCCTGTTTGATTTTTATTGCTTTAGGACACGGAGTCGTTTATACATTTGATGTAGCTGATTAATACCTGCATGAGAACTCCAGAGCACTGGCTGGGAAATAACTACCCTATTGTTCATGCAGTCCCTGATTTTCTTGGAGTATAGAGAGAGTAGCAACCATTAGAACATCTATTCAGATGACCAGGCACATTCAGTTACATCAGTACTAAACACAATAAATTGTCTTAGTGCAACCTGCCTAAGTTGTTGGGAGAAGGTCATAGTCAGCACTGCGGAAAGACTGTGCAAAACCTCAGGATGGCAGGGAACTAAATGAGGTAATGTATTCTCATATAATCCTAGCACAGGGTTGATGTGGCACACATCACCGATGGTGAAGCAAACATATGCAGAGAAAAAAAAATGCACAACCCTTCACAATTTTTATCTTTAGAATCAATTCCTTCTAAATGGAGAGTTGAAGCTCAATTTGACATTGCAGGCAACTAAGACATAGCAACCAAACTTCTGAGAAAGGTAGTAGTATCCTTGAATACTATCTTCTCCCAGTGCAGTGTCCCAGGTATACCCATGGTTATTCCAGATTCTCCAAGGGAAATATGAAAGCAGAAATATTCACAGCCCTGAATCAAGTACAGTCTCCCAGGCAAGTGAGGCATGGGCTCAGCTATTTGCTGTGCAGGGCTGGAGCTCTCTGACCATAAATTTCTCCCCAACTTGAGAAACTTTCCCAAGAAGAAAAGCATTGCATAAAAACTCCAGACAGCTCCCTCTCTCTCGGAACCACAATAGTTCTGTGCAGTTGGGATGCCTTATGCCTGAGGAAGCACCTCTTTAGTAAATAGTCATATATGGGGTCTTAAATTTCACAGTAAAAACATCCTAAAAGGAGGCAGTCATCCAGATTGGGTACTCAAGCCCCACCCATCCAGGATCCAAGTGTAAAAATCTATGATTTGAGGCTTTTTTAAACCGCAACCCTGCCCTTGCAAGATCTTTACAAATCCAAAATCCAGTAACAGAAGCAGCTCCTTTAGTTACAAGCAAGAGAAAAGGGAAAAATCCTTTCAAAGTAGTCCAATAGAAACAGCAAATGCCTCATTGCTTCCTATGTTTTGCATCTACATTGCTTTGAGGAAAGAGCATGTTTTCCAGTAACTGAAAACCCCTACTGTTTCTCAATTTCTGGAAGAAGAAATCTCCAGATTGGTGTTCACTTTCACAGTATTGCAAAGAGAGATTACACTTCTAAAGCTAATTTGTAAAACAAGGGTCTAATGGATCGTGAACTAGACCAGCAGATGAAAGACTAGTACACGAAAATTTCTGCAGGCGGTGACTGCCATTGTAACTTTGGCAAGTCACCACACTTCCCTGTGCCTCAGTTTCCACATTAGGATATAAAGGAACTGCTTTTAGAAATTTCCAGTTGAAATGCACTGCAGAAAGAAAAAATTTTATGAATAATTTAGTCAAATGTGAGGTTTAGGGAAAAAATAACAAAAAAACCCACTTCTAATTTGCATCATCAGATCTCCTTTGCCATAAAGGCTACAAGGTGATACTGAGACTGTGTCAGAAACCAAAATAGGTCTTTCCCCTTAGAAGCAATGAACAGGGACCTCACTGCACTAGGGGAGAACTGTCAAAATGACGGATTACTCTATTTCAGTGACCACACAAAGTTGCTCAAGACAAATCAAAATTAATGATTCTGCAAATATGTCCTTTACAGTTGCTGGTGCTTTTCCTCATACAGAAGAGAAGCACTTTTTTTTTTTTTTTTTTTTTACTTACAGCACAGCAATCTAAATACTTGTTACCAGATTTCCCATCATGAAGAGAAACATCTAATGAAAACAAGATACATCATTCTTAAATCAAATCATACTGTCTGGTATTGCTATCTCTGTGTCTATCAACATGTATTTTATAGCTCATGTCTCCCCTCACAAACTTCAGCACAAAGCAGAAACGCATCATGTCACAAGATTCTCTCACACCCATAGAAGTCCTTTATAAAATATTCAAGCCTTCCCACCCTCAGCATGTCTATACTCAGGGCATAATTCTGCTCTCACACACATAATTACAGCTCCCTTGACTGCCTTTAATATTAGCTCTGCTTGCCCCTCCTTAGGGGGGGAATTTGCCAATAGATGCATCAAGTAGAAGAAAAAATACTTCCTTCTCAGTTAAAAGGTACAAAAGGATTCTCTTCAGGAATGTCCACATCAAATTTTCCCAGTGTCTTTCATCAGCAAAAGTGCTCAGTTGTTTATTTCAACAATACCTTAAGAACAACGACCAATTTCAGCTTCTTAAGGTCCAGCACATAGGATTTTATTATCTGCTTTCTGTATATTCTGTATAAATTTTATTGCCTGAAGGCACACACCAGTGGGATGGATGCTCATTAGTTGCAACAATTGCTCCTAAGCCTACGGGCTGTTCTGATTGTATTTAGAGCCTGTATTGGCTCTGCCTCACTGTCAGGCACATCCTATTGGCTTCCAATTGACTTGGTTATACTTGCCTGGAAAAGACAATGTATATCTACCTATGACGCTTAAATTATGTGCTGTGTTTGCCAATCAGTCCAAATTTGAATCTTAAGAGGATAAAAACAACTTTTCCCAATAGAAAATGGTATTAATAGTCAGGCACTTCCTTTACTTCTCTGCAACAGCTGCGAACTTCTGGATGACTGCTTTGGGTTATGCACTGCTGTTGCTCACCCAGATGCTGACTTAGTGTAGAAAAACAGGTAAAAAACCAATTTAAAATAGGATGTGAAGGGACATGATAAACTTACTAATCATTTTCTCCCTTTTCTGACATTCTCTAACCCAAAACAGGCTCAGCACTACCTCAACCATTTGTCACTGATACCTGGCTGAGAACTGACAATGGAAGTATTTTCATTACAAATACTAAGCAGTTTATTTCAGAGCTAAACTGCAAGAGTAAAGGAAATAAAAAATATTTGTCAGTACTGACTTTCCAGTCTAATGTTCAGCTTGGCCTAGCAGAACCTTTAGAAAATGCAAGCCAATGCCATTGCTACACCCAAAGTTCCTTGTATTTCCTATTGGAAAGAGTACACCTTTTCCTCAGCTCTACAAGGAATTGAAGCCATTATAGATACAGGAAGAGATTCCTGATATAGTTCCCACTTCCCCAAAAATTTAAAAAAAAAAAAAAAAGGAAGGAAAAAAAGTATTTCCTTTATGATTAGGTCAATGCTTTTTGAGGGAATCTATGAATTTTCTGGGGACATAAAAGATCTATATTCTTGGTGCTCATGTACAACCTCAATTAAGTCACTTTGGGCCATGTTCAAATAATTTATACAGAAGTTACTTAGGACTTTGTAAGTCCTCTTATCTCTTGATTACAGGGGGGGCTAGGGTCTGCAGGCTGAGTAGCAGGCAGTCTGAATCACTCATAGCATTCCTAGCCTCAGAGACCGTGTTAGTCACAATGGCTACAACAGGCATACATAGAAAGCAGTAGGAATAAAGCTCTTCAATTCTTGGCATCTTGATTCGCCACCAGTGAAACGGGCAAAATAATGCCCTTTGGTATCTTATAGCCATGTTACAAGAATAACTACATTAAATCCTGTGAAGCGCTTGCCTATTGCAATAGTATGGACCTTAACTAGGGAGACCGTCCTCAGAGCCAGCTTAATTGTAAGGTAACAATAAAGCTGTTCAGCAATAAGGAAGATTCACATCCATAGGAAACTAATCTTTTGTTAGCTGTACAACTTCCTACAAATAGAAATAAGAGCTCACTTAACTCATTAAATGTATAGCATTGTCCTTAAAAGCAACCTTCCCTTCTGTAGCTAGTTTTCACATATGGACACCCAGGATCTGCAAGTGCATGCGTTTCTTTCAGATCCTTGTGTTCTTATACTCCTCTTCAGATGGTGGGATGAGAATAGCTGCCTTCACACTTGACAGAAGCCTAAGATAATATGACTCTGAAAAAAAAGGCAAATTCTCATAGGGGATTTGAGGCAGAGTAGCAACTAGAAGAGGAGACTTAGACTCCTGGCAGAAGACACTGGCATTCATTGTTTCCTACCCCATTGACGGAAACAGGTCTGTGTTCACATTCTTGGAACACTCTGCTTGTACGTTCCCAGTAAACAGGGCTGCCACAAAGAGATCCTGCTCTGCCCTCAGCCCTTCCTCCCAAGTATACACAAAACTTGGAATGCTGGTGAAGCACTCGGGTCGAGAGAGGTACCAACCTTAAAATTTGTACAGTGTGAACTTTGGCAGCCAGTTACACTAGCTCAATAAACCCACCTACAGGGGAAAGAAAAAAGCTCAACCAAAAAAACCCAACCCAAACCAAGCTGGTTCTCCCTCATTCTGAAGTCAGTTCTGGAAAAGAATAAAATAAAACCCCAGGAGAATCAGATGCCTATCCTGCCCTTGCTTTTACTGTCTTTCCCAGTTGTTACCAGATAGATTTCCAAGCAGTAGCATAAAAGAATCCTGTGTATAGCCTGCAACAATCGATAAATCGGTGTGTTTTCAAACGAGAAGCTGTTCCTGTATATCGCACCCAAAAGCTGCCAGCGCTCCCAGAGCCAGAGGGTTTCGATAGGTTTGCACCTCTCTGACTCCACGCTCCTTCTGCGAGTGCAGCAGCCAACTAAATAACCTGGGAGCAGGTTTCAGGAAAGCTAGAGGAAGTTTAGGAGAAGCTGCGGCAGAGCGGAGCTGGTGCTGCTTGCAGGCTCCGAGAGCCCAGTGCTCTCTGCTGCTGTGATGCAAGCCCTCCTCCCCCCGCTGCTCGGGAGCATTTGCCTGGAGCTGGGATCCGCACACGGCTGAGCTCCCAAGTTGGAGCATGGCTCTGAGAAGACTGAGAAGCTGGAAGGCACAAACTCCTGCAGACCTGGGAGCTGACACGTGTTCTAGGAGCCTTCTACTTTCCCAACCCTTCGCGTGTGCTAAGGACGGAGCAGACACAGCTCAAAGGCGCTCACACCTGGAAGGATCTCTTTTTGGATTCTGCTGCTGGTAACAGAGCTCTGCAGACCTACTCATAGCCACAGAGGAAAAAAAAAAAGAGGAAAATTCTTTGAAACAGCAAGACACTTTTCGAAGTGGGGAGTGGAAGAAGGCAGTTTTTCCCCTCCTTCCCTGTCTGGGAGAAAGGAGTTGCCCAAGCTGGTGATGAGACTTTTCCATACTTCGCAAAGCAGGCTCCTGAAGTTATGACACTGCACCACTGAGAGCCTAGGGTAGTGTAGTCCAGAACAGCCCGCAGCAGCACACCCCGAGTGCAGACAATCTGGCAGGCACAGGAGATGGAGAATGAGGTTGGCAAATCTGTGGACAATCAAATGGACAAATACATGTAATAATTTGGAAGTTTTCTTTATCTGTCTTTGCTTTCATTCTGCTTCCTTTTCCTCCCTGATTTGTCATGCATTTATCCCTCTATTGATTTAGCTGTGCTGTTAATTCTTTCTTACCCTCCCCTCCTCAATTTAGAGTTACAATAATGGGGAAATCAGAAAGTCAAATGGATATTGTGGAAAAATCAACAAAATCTGGGAAGAAATCCTGGAGCTTTGTGGCAATCGGTCTGGCTGTCTTGCTGCTCCTCATGACTTGTGCAGTGGTCGCCCTGGTGATCCTGTATGCCAGCAGCAGAGGTAAGGAACCTGTGAATAATTCCCCTCTTCCCTCCACAAACAACATACAAGTCTTTTCATTTAGCTCTGCAAAAACAAAAATACAGGGAGACAGTGAGGTCACCTCTGTGAGGGACTTGGCTATTTCTGCCTTGTTCCATGCTCATGCACAGAGAGGATTATGTTGGATTTTATTTCATTTTTAAATTACGTGATGTAAGACTCTATGCTTTTAATTAATTCTATGCATTTTATTGAATTCAGCATTGTTTTGACAAAGGTAAAAAAAATGTTGCACTATTTTAGAGGAGAAGGTGTGTATCTGTGCATCTGTGTGTAAGGCTTGACATTTCCTTGTTTTGTAGAAGCCCGAGTTAAGATTCATTATTGCCAGGAGTTACAAAGCAACAGCTGCGTAGCAGATCTAAAGGGGAGATTGCTTATTACAATGTGAAAGCTTTTTTTTTTTTTTTAAAAAGAAAAAAGAAAGCCAGTGTGCTGCTGAGGAAAGAGAGACTTTTTAAATATTACATCAGGCAATTTGATCTCTAAGGGAGATTTGGTTCTGTGACTTTCATGCAAATGTCTTGTCAGGAACCTGACAGTGAGGCATATTACTTTGAGGTGCTTTGCCTAATATGTTAACTGCAGAGCATGCTTACTCTCAAAACGAAGTTTTTCCACTAGCAGACCAAATGCACCGTCCTATTTAAAAAATCTGTGAAGCAATTGACATGATTGGTAGCAGCACCTGCTTCATGTTTGTCATTTGCATGAATGCTTCTTGGATTCAGAGCTTTGCTAAAACACTAGAGACTAAAACTAGGAAGTCGGAACAGCAAAACTGAAGCAAGGCATTGCTTTCTCCTTAAAACGTCTCTGCATCCCCTGGCTGCAGTGAACTGCTTGCTTCAGCACTCGTAAGTAAAACATTGCACAATTCTGAGTAATAATGCATGAGAAAAGTCTTTATATTGTTTACTCCTTTTGCTACCAGCAATTGAATGTTACCAGCATTTGTTCCAGTGTTAGATGAAATCTGTGAGTATTTGGTATTCATAATACTCATCAGAAAGTTGCTTATATTTATTGTATTAGCTCGGGAGACAGGAGGAAAGAAATTCCCCAGACCTAGGTCCTAGGTCAGGAGTTTCTTTATCAAAATATTGAGGTATGCAGAATTTTGTTGCTTGCACGCATAAAGGATTTGAGACATCTGCTCTACATCTTGCTGCTTAGGTTCAGGGAAATCAGAATTTGGGTATTAATAATATTTTCCCAAATGTTCGTGTCTCATCCAAATCCATGGGAAGAGTCTGTGCACGTAAAGCAAGTGCTAACTATTACATTTCTTGGATGGAAGGCTTATCTGTGAAAAAACAGTTCCAAAATCTAAATATTTTGCAAGCTTGTCTCAGCAATTAAACTGTCATTGGAAATGTTTCCCGGATTCAGACATTCCTGAGCAAAATGCAAGTGCAAGGTGATCGCAGAGCTGATAATGCTGCTTGTCCTGTACAGCGTGCAGCTCCTCCCGGCTCTTTTCTCATGCCTTAAAGAACTGTTTTCAGCACTGACCTAGTGTCAGTTTCTGCCAGTTTACATTGGAGCGTACATAGTTGAAGTACTGCAATAGGAGACACCAAAATGTGGTCATTAGACTCTAGAGTAGCCACAAGCTTTAGGTAATTCACAGGTAGGAATTGAGCAGCAGGAACTTTAGTCTACAGCATTTTTAGATGCATGCCTATATGCACTATTTGGGTCTAAAACTGAGAAAGCAAGAGCTCTTCAGTGCAATCAGTGAATGTTCCTGCAGAACAGGAACATTTTTGTCTTGAAAAGTGTTGTCCAAATGCTCCACTTGGTTCTGTTTTGATGTTACATCTAGGTCCATACCCAATGCTCAGTCAAAAGGCTGAAGTCTTTCTTAGACTTACCAAGTGAAAAGCGTGTATTGCTCAAAGCTGTGTAACATAAATATAAATCCTGCACAGCAACAGGAAGAAAATGTAGCTGAGCAGCATTCTTGTGTTAGAACTAAGAATGTTATCCTTGGGATTCCTTTATTTCTAATTTCACTCGAATGTTAATTTTGAAGTGTGTATGGGACACTGGATTGTTTATTAAGAGCAGATTCAGATTCACCACTTCATCTTTGTACATCCTGTGTCAGAATGACACTGCCCAGACCGACTTCTAAAAAGTAATTCTGTTTAGCTAATGGAAAAATAAAAGGATTACCTATCCTGCCTCACATTCTCTCTTTTTTTATATATGAAGGTATACATAGGCTTTGTGGTTCAGGGAGTACATTTTTGCTCTGCTTGTATATAGCTTGCAGAAGAGCATTGTGGTGCATGAAACAGGCCTCTGGTTATAGCAATAATGCCCATAATACGTATTCATACTGACTGTGACTTATCTATATACCCCGACAACAAAACCACTGAAGCTCTCACAGCAATGCAGTTATACAGTTCTAGAAGCAGTTTGAGGATTTTTGACATCCAAAGAAGTTTTCATACCCATAAAACCTCATCTAAATAAGCTAAAAGGAAATATAGTAAGAATAGCAGAGTAATATTTGGGTGATCATAGATAGGGAAGCAGACGGAATTGAAGTAATTTGTTTTTGAATCTGAATACACCACGCTCTCAATCTTTCCATCACACCCACGCGTACATCTTTGCAGCCTTTTCACAGCTCTTTCTCAGCTATGTTCTACAAATATTTACTAAACTCCAAATCTCATCACTTGTTGGAAAGGTTACAGCCTGAAGAACATTTCAACACTTATTGTAGCTGACATCAAGTCACAGTGAGTGACTTTTCCAGACAACTTAGTTACAAACAACTTTCATTCTCACCTAATTGCTGGTTCTGACTGCTCAAAAGTCATGTTACTAGTTTAATTGATATTTTATTCACTTTCTGGCTTCCAAGTTTGTAGGTTTCTCAGAAGGAAGATTCACAGATTATCTTTTTTGTGTCTGCATCCCCACGGGTTATCACTATTCACATCTATTACACAGGCTGCTAGAAAGCTAGAGGGCACGCTTATTCACCTACACTCTATCCGGTTAGGCAGGCTACAAACAAATAAATGAAGAGAAATACGACACTCAAATTTATCAGCACCTTGTTCTGGGAGTGGATTTCAGAAAGCCATGTTATGCTCCTGCATTTCCTATGCTGTGAATGCAATTAACATGCACTTGAAAAATAGATTTGCAAGAACCTGCTGGCTAGGGGCAATATCTAAACTGGTCACTGGCACACTAAGAAAAGGTTGTGGCTGAGATCTGGCTTGTCTCCTAGACTGCTGCCTAGTTTTGACTTCATGAACATTCATTAATGAGGCATCTATTCAAAGGAAATGGAGAATTTAAAGAAGCGGCAGCTAACACAAAAGTCATGATGAAATGACATTTGGGTGGCAAGACTCTTCTCAGTTGTACTCAGATGGAGCTACATGAATGTGGAATGACAGGCCATACAGGGCTGCAAAAGTGGGCAAATACTCAGCTTACCGATTCTTACATGAAATTCTGTCTCCGCCATGATTATAGGTAGACTATAGGTAAGAAATCATAAGAAAGGTGGAATAAAAACAAACACTTGTGTTATGGAGTCCATCTGAAGACACTGACATCTGGTATAGACAGCCCTCTCAGAGGGAGAAAAGCTAAATTTGGCAATTACATTATTTGTTGCAAACAATTGACTGTTAGCAACAAAGGCAGTCTGCAGTGCTGACAGCACTTCTGCAGATGAGATCTGTGTGAGAAAAGATAAGGTGCTGAAAGGTAAAGCTCACACTTGACTGCCTGATGACAACTGTGGATCTAATTGTTTCAATGTGTGCCATCTCCAGCCATCTGTGGTCCTCAAAATGCACAGTGGGAAAACACTAAACACAAACTGTGCTTCAGAGACTGTACGGAATCATTTGCTTTGCTTTTGTTGTCTAAAAAGAACTTCGATAAGGCTGTGAAAAGCAACTTTTATTTGAAAAAAAATTATCATTCAAAAGATGACCTGCTGAAGAGGACTACAGTGCTCTACAGACCTCAGAAGTTATTCTTATATCCTGCTGCTGACCAGTAAATGTAATATTGTTCAATGGCTTCTTGTAAAGTCAAATTAAGACAATAGAATTCTCTGCACTGAGCTCCGTGTGCCCTGAAGCATGTCCCAGCTCTGCCATTTTTCAAGTGAGCAGTTGACCTCTGAAGTAGTGTCTGGAGTGCTTATTTTCTCTCATTTTCTTCCATCTGGAGTAGTCCCACAGCTCAGGTAATTTTATTTAGCTCCATTAAAGCTTACCTTCCCTTATCAATTCTCTGATGGTGCTCTGTCAGACTGAAAGTGAAGAAAGCCTTCAGTCTGCAGAGGGTTCAATGGTTCTTTTCTATTTACAAGACTATCAACAGAGCAAGAGTATGCCTTTCTTAATGAAGTAAATGCAAGGGTGATACTGCAAAGGTCCTGAATTGAGAGCCACGAAGGAACTTAGTACTGCACAAAGTAGTTAGAGTGATTAAATCTTTCTGGCCCATTTCTGTTCTTTTGACATCCCTCTTTGATAGTTTTAAAAAGTATACCCAAGGAAGGGTATCTCGGAAGAAAGAGGTGGGAAAATGGAGTGATTAATTTTGAAAGAGAAAAAAAATATAAGTGGCTAGATTCTAGATGAACTTGGCTGTGGGAGAAGACAAGTGGGAGGTAAGGTTTGATAGGAGACAAGTATTGATTCCCTACAAACCCTTCCACTGATGTGTTTACTTTCGATGCAGCAGGGCTAACATGGGATTCAGAGCTGAACAACGTGCCAGTTTTCCTCTGCTGCAAATTACTAGCTTCATGCCTTACAGTGTCAAACATGAGCCCATGTCCCACTTACGATTTTATGTTCGGAAGTTTCCCATCACATCCATCTAAACCCTGCTAGACATTTGTTTTGTTTCAACTTTTAGGCTTTGTAGAACATTAATCCAAGTTGTCCCTCCCATGTCTGTACTTCCAGCAGTCTTTGTCCATGGATGTCAAAGTAGGAGTCTCTTATGTCATTACAGCTCAACATGTCAGCAATATTTAACCAGGAAGGAAAAATAAATACATAGAGAAATACCTACGTTTATACTGAAAACTTGGGCAGTTGTTTCTCAAGTAGTTTGAGAAAATGAAGTGCATAGAGTTGTCTAGCTGAGACTTTAGAAGGTGCATTTTACATTTGTTCCTAGGTATTTGAAGTTCAAGAGGTGCAGTAGGCAGAGCCTCAGTCAAGTGAGCAAAGACCCAACAAGTACATTGTGAAGCAAAACAGGGCAGTGTTGGTCATATCTCATACGGAGTCAGGTTGGCTTGGTTCTTTGTCAGGAACGGTACTGAGGCATAAAAGAGATAATTGATAGAAAAACAAAGGAGCCACTTTTAGAAGTAAACTGAGAGCCCCTCACCAGCCATTTCTAATTATCTGGTTTTGTGGCAGAGTTTCAGAGTCATGAGTGTGCAACCAAGGTTTCAAAACAGATTTGGCTTCCCTACTTATACAGCTCAATTACATTTTCACAATCACAAGGGCTTTTTGAACGTGGGGAGTTAGAATCTTGTTGAAAGCAGTTTGTTCTGGAAAATGAAGTTAAACGTCAGGTTATATTAAAGAGAGAAGCTTTGATTTAAAAAAAAAAATTAAAAAATTATCTCTTTCTCACCTTGCCCATTGCTATTTCTGCTTTATGGAAAATTTCCATATGCCTTTGAACCACTAGTTTCTTTTCCCCCCAAAGGATTTTTTTATTCTTGGAAATACTCTGGACTTTTGGTGGTTGTGTTGGAGTTTTGGGGGTGTTGGGGTTTTTTGTTTGTTTGTTGGTTTGGTTTTTGGGGGGGGGGGGGAGGCAAGTTTAAGTTATTAGAGAGTTTAAGAAACTCCAAAAATTGGGCTTAGCTTCATCCAGTGCTAAAAAAAAAAAAACCCCTAAACCCCTCTGTGTGAAGCTTCACATTGTTACATGTATTTTGCTCATCCCATGTTCAGACTGCTAGACACTAAATTATAATAAGGCATACAGTTATTCTACTGCGGATCTACTCCCACACAGCACGACAGCACTCAGCTGAACCCTGAATGTTACATTCCCAATCACAGTGGGGGCTTTTTATGTTGCTTCCACTGATGAACTTCCAAGCCCTCTTTTCTCCCCTACTGTTTTATTTCTGTCTGAATTAGTGTAATCTTGTTTGCTGTCATGTAAAACACTTATTTTCATTGGAAGGAATTTTTTTAGTAACTCTTTTCTGCAAACATCATAGTGTAAGGATCAAAAATATGTTTAAAAACATGGCTAATCCTGTTGGAAAGTAAGGGTATCAAGTTTTCGTTTTCCAGTGTGGAACCAAGTAGCTGTCTATTTAACATAAGTAGATACTAAGCTAGTCCAGTTTCACAAGTGGGAAATTAAACCAGCAAAATTAATTTTCTTGTGCCCAGGGCCAAGGCCACTCATCAGGCTGGGGTAGAACTTACGGCTGTGAATTCACATCAAGACCCTCTGGAGTCGCTGCCATCAAACTCCTAGCACTACATTTAGTGTAGAGTACCAAGCAATAAAAGCTAGGGTCTGTTCCAGTTTCTACTCACCATCAATGCATTAGAAGTGCATAGGCTTTTTGTGGATCTTCTTCACTGGAAGAATTTCACAAACCAAGGCTAAGTGGTCAAAAATAGAAACTTAATAGCCAGGAGCAGCACTTTCCAGCTTCTGCTGGAATGAGCATACAGACCCATTTCCCCATATAGAGGCACACATCAAATTCTTCTGTTTTAGAAGTCACAGCAAAATGCTTCTGCTAAGGTTTCATTGCCTGTGCTCCCTCTCAAATTCCCCATCACATCACTCCTCCTTCGTGGGCTGAAACCAGCGAGTCATGAAGGTCCCCAGAGTTCCCAAGTTTGACTGCTTTCAAACTACTGAGGAAAGTGATTAACAGGACTGAGCCAAGGTCTCAATGGAACAAAATTCATGTTTTACTAGACGTGTGCTCATGTAACAACTGAAACAGCTGGTAACTAGTACACCCATTAGCTCTTAGCACAGTTTGCACTACGCTTACTCAGATTTGCTACTTGGAGATCACCGATAATGACTTCACTGGACTTTTCCAGGCTTATCTCAGACTTGAACATAGGTCCACAGTCTCCATTATACACTATTTCATCAGCCCTAAACATCATTGATTAGGGAGCAACCTCTGCTGAACAGCAAGGAGTAACCTTGAAGGGCATATCTGAAATTTTAACCAAACACAGATCTGTTACCAGCTCCCCCCTCCACCCATTTGATCTTTGTGACTACAGTGTGAAAGCAGTAAATCCAGCTATGGGCTTTTTCCCCCTCTTTAAACCTCTCAGCCATGGTGACTTTGAAGATCACGGAAGAGCTCAGATGCTCAGATCATCTTAGTAGGTTATCTAGAAAAGGATCTCATACTTTCAGTATGTGTCAGAAAGACTGTAGAGGCAGTTAGCAGGTAAAAAAAACCAAAACAACAAACAAACCAAACAACTGGTCTTAGTCTCCTTCCAGGAAAGTTAAAATTCACTGTCAAAACTGTTGTAATACTGCTTCCAATACATTTTCCTTATAAATCTGTAGATAAGATGTTTCTTCACGGTTGTCATTTGGTATCTTTTACTGGCACTAATATTCACTCACTTGCTTTAAAACTAAACAGAGCTGTCACTGAGGTTGGGCTGCTGGCAAGTGACACTGGTAGCGATTTCTTTCCAAAACAACTAATTCTATCTGCTTTCTTATTCCTCTCCCTGCAGGCACTCACTATGGCACCAATTCAGGCAACATATGTACCACACCTGGATGTGTTACAGCAGGTAATGATTGTTACCATGAATGATTATTGCAGAGGTGATGTTTTACATGTTGTTAATTCTACTGAACCTGAATAAACAATAGTTCAGGCTTTAAGACTGAAGAAGTTGAAAAGGAATGAAATTTCCCCTTTGGCTAGATACACATTGCTAACACTGTCAAAGGCAGCAAGTACAGCTGTCCTCAAATACAGTTCCATGTGTAAAAACTGAGCAAAAAACCCTATTCTTACTTCTGCATTGTATACTTTCTTTGTCACCAGGAGTATCATTCATAAGGAAGTAGTACAGGAAAATTCCCAGTGTGGGCAACAGTTCTCTGGCTCTGGCCTGAGCCACAAGGATGTGGATTGACCAACGCAGTCTGTATCTATGAAGTATAATAAGAATCCCCTTAGACTGAATTTTCTCTCAAAGAGAATGTATTCTACACATGGGGCTATTCACCTTCTTATTTTTGGCATCTACTTGTACACCTCAAGAGAAGTAAGACTCCAGCCCAGATGTTCCCAATTGCACCCTGGAAACACTGACTTCATGGGTAGGTACCTAAGCTAGGACCCCAGGTAGAGCACTGGGCAGCATGCTCGTGCCTGTAAGGCATCGTGCTCTGGGAGAACTATTCTGCCATTCAGAGGCTCCCTCTGTAAAGCAGTACAATTGCAATACTAATGTCTGCCGTCAGATGCTTCCATGCATTTTTAAGCAGAAAATAGGATCCTTTGAGTCATAATACATGAGAATGAGTCTTTTTCACTATAAGCAGCATAAGCAAGGCGCCTTCTTGCCAAGCAGCTTCTTGACGGTCTTTGGTAGTCCCAGAGATTACCAGGCAGTCTGTGGAATTCAACTCTCCAATTTTGATACCTAGCTGCTAGAATAATTCAGAATATGGACCCAACAGCTGACCCGTGCAAGGATTTCTACCAGTATGCCTGTGGGGGCTGGCTGAACCGGCATGTTATCCCAGAAACTAGCTCCAGATACAGCATTTTTGACATCCTGAGAGATGAGCTGGAGATCATCCTAAAAGGTAGGAATGAGGCTACTCTATCCTTGGTTATGCACTTGTGTTTAGTTTCAGATGTTATTAACTGCACATTATACAGAGAAATAAACTTCCACAAGTGTTGATTGTGATTTTTTTTTTCCTGTAGTCCTTTAATCTCTATATCTCTTACTACACCCATTTTGTGGGAACATCCTGTTCCCACTAAAAATTAGCCATAGGTGATTTGGTATTAACTTCAAAAGCAGCAGGACAAGCTGTATGCATGTCCTTCTTCCTGATGCTTTTTCCATTAATAGCTCCTTTAAAGAGCACTCTAGTTTCACAGTAATTGAAGCCTACAATAACAAGTGTTTATCATAGCCCTGAATTCTCAGTGATTTCTGTGAAAAGATCAAAGCTCTCCAGGGCAAAAATCTCACTGCAATGGTTCCTTCCCCAGGTGTGCTGGAGACTTCAGATCGAGGGGACAGAGAAGCATTTCAGAAAGCTAAAATACTTTACAAGTCATGCATGAATGAGAGTGAGTCTATTCTTGTTCCATTGATTGATTCTCCTGCTCGATACCAAATGTACAAAAGTACCAATGTACTTTTAAGCAAAAGTCCAGTTAATATCTATCTTATATACACGGCCTTGCCTGGAAAGCTAATCTTCAAATGAATGAAGATGCCTTGGTACATCATTAAGGCTCAATATACACATCCTGGGATGTGGAAAGGATGGATGTGGGTTACCTACCTCTGTTGTCAATGCAACGCCTTCCCTTCTGAATACAAAAACGTATCCCATTTCATCCTTTCCAAACCGATTCAGTCAAAATTGGTACTGAAGTCAACAGAAGTATTTTCATTACTTTTCTGAAGACTAATGTAGGAGACAGATGATTTAGTGGTCTCTCATTTTCTGCTATGACAAATTCAGTTTCAGATTTAAACTGTTAGGCCCATTACCTATTTTTCTTCATTTTTTTTTCCTATAAAAACAATATAGTATTTGTTTTTCCTCTCTCAGGTCTTATAGAGCAACGAGATTCATTGCCTCTGCTAGAGGCCTTAACGATGGTTGGAGATTGGCCAGTGGCTTATGCAGAGTGGAATAAGACCAAAGGTAATTCTGTGCCTGAAGGAGTTCAGTAGTGTTAAGTCAGAATTATTTACTGCACTAAGGAGACTCTGTCATTGAATTAGATCCTCCATTTTAACTTTTTCTTCACAAACAAAAGTCATGGTATCATACATATTTAGCACGCAGTGATCTGTCTAAATAAGATAGTATAAATTTAATACCCATATTATAAGATCTCATTCGTGAGCAGTGTACATTTTAAGACAGTTAGGAAACCTAAAGGACCAACATAAATAATGAAAACAAAAGCAATGTAACCAATATAGCTGTGTTCTAATGCTTGCATATTAATTAGGGTTTGGAGTATAACTGCCTAAGTAGGCAAGGTCATGGTGATTTATACTATGCATTGGCAATTATATATACAAAGTAATCAGTAAATTATTTTTATATATATATCACTGAGACAGATAAGGCTCGTAAGAAGAGTCTAGCAATTTCTAGCCACTATAGAAATGTCCTGTACAAATATTCTCACATCATGTCCAGTCTGGTTCTATACAATTTCAGCAATAAGCTTGCAAACTATACAACTTAATCAGTCCTGATACATATTGATAAATGATGTATATTTTCCCATTTACCTCCTAGAGCCAAATTGGAGCATGGAAGAAAAACTCTCCATAATGAACTCCAGATTTAACAAACGTGTCCTCATTGACATGTTTGTATGGAATGATGACCGGGATTCCAGCAGACACATCATTTATGTAAGAAAAAAATTGCAGGGAATTATTTATATGCCAGAATCATAATGGATAGTTATTTACACTGCCTACAGATGAGCTTTCCATAAGTCAGTGGGTACACGCACTACGGGCAAAATGCATGCAACAGTTCTGCACCCCAAGTGGCAGGTCTGTCCCAAAGTCATATTGGGAAACATTTTATGGTAACATAATTTTTGTTTCAGTTAAAGACATAAAAATCAATGGACCTTTGCTGATTTACAGTATTTAAGGGTTATAAATTCTTGTGACTTGCAAAATGATGGTGAGGTTTAATAGGTAGCAGGAAACCATGTTTTTAAAACATGTAATAATATTTCAGAGATTGATCATGTATGTTTAAGCATAAAGTCTAGCCCTCAAGTCAAGCAACTTCATTTCTAAGTTGCTTGAATTTATTCTTAGATCTCAATGGTTACTGAAAGATTTTGCTTAATAATCCCCACTAAGTATCCATCCTGTCCTTATCTAGAAATCCAGAGACAAAAGTTGTACCTTCCACCTCACCCCAGTTCCTAGAAAGCTAAAGTTCTCTGATATTTGGTAAGAGTGTACTTTTGGATGGCACATGCAGCACAGTTCATGTTGCCTTTCAAGGATACCTTTGGACAACACGAGTTCCTTTTCATCACTAACTAAAGAAATGTATGATTTCCTTCAGATTGACCAGCCAAGTTTAGGAATGCCATCCAGGGATTACTACTTTAATGGGGGCAACTATCAAAAAGTAAGTATTCCTTTTAATTTATTTAATATGTGCTACTAAAACAACTTTATTACTTATCCCTGTGTTTTGGAAAACTCAAATATATGAATCTTCATGTTATGCAACAATCAGAATTAGACTGTAACAATCATTGCTACATTTTCTCCTAGTTATGCCAAAATTTTGTAAAGTTTACAAAAGGTCTGAACAACTGTATAAATATCAAGCCCCGCCCCCGAACTGGCCAATTCATACAGATGAGAAGGTTATGGGAAAATAAAATCATTGTGTTTTATAGCTTAAAACAGTCTCCAATTTTGAAGGATAGGTTCACATTTTCAGGGCAGGTTATCTTGGGTTTGCTTATATCTTCTTCTAAAGCCACTGGTTCTGGCTACTATTTCACAAGGTACTGGAAAGATGGATTATAGATATGGGAGAAGAATTATCATACTGGATCATATCTGAACATACAATACACCAAAATACGTTTTGTTAAACACCAAAACATTCAGAATTTTTCACATTTTCACTCAGAGGAAAGAAGTTAAGAAATAAAAAGTGTTTTATGTGGAGCAGCAAAAGCTGTATTAATGGAACAGATACTCAGCTAGTAAGAATCTGCTGCCACTTACTCCCCCCTTTCCCCCAAATTACCTGAAAACTGTGAGAGATTATTTTCTAGCTGCTTTACTCTGCCAATGCTCAGAGCAAAAATGTGAGGGTTTCTGTAAATGCATAGAAAGCTGTTGCAGATAATGTATCCATTTCCCAAGATGAAAATACTGCTCTAGTACATTTTATTTGCCTCAATTATGTCATACTAACAAAGAGTATTTGCAGCCTAACGTCAAACTGATTTTCCTAACATGAATGGAAGGGAATACGGAGAGACAACAATCAGCATTTTAGACTCTTTTGTCTAGTGGTTGTAAATGGAGATGAAAACATCAGTGAGAATAGTTTTCTTCTTACTGCTATGTATTTGACCATATTTTCATCTATAATACAGTCCAAAATATAGTCCTGTGAAGTTTTTATGAGATTGTTTCCAGACCTTCTGGACACCTACGTCAACTGCCAACTTCTATTATCTGTCTCATGACACAAAACAATCTCCACGTAGTTGTGTTGGGAACTGCAGATAGCTACTGGGACTAGCATTCTATTCCACAAGTTTCACCTATAGAGTGGCAGTTACAGTAGAAAAGATTTATGCATCGTTGCATGAAAGTCAGACTTAGATTGACTTGTAGGAGGTAGAAAATCAGGTACAATACACAGACAATCCTAAATTAGCAAAAGCAAATCAGTACTGCTTAAATACAGTTTTAATTTGAAGCTATAAAGAAGAAGGGCTAAGGCTGTGTTTTTAATCTTAATGAATGATGAGGAGACACAACCCCTTTTTATTTGCTATTTAACAGCTCACTTCCCACAGACAATGACCCAGACTCTGATGACCCAAACTCCCCCTGTGCTTAGTCCAGCATCTTTTGGCAAAACTCCTGCTGAGGCCTGTGGGAGTCTGGCCTGATTAAGGCCTCAGCATTCAGCCTAAAAACACAAACCATCATCATCATGTAAGTGCCCAGACTCAATTTCACAGTTACTGTATTTATCTGGTTTCCAAGGTCTATGGAGGAAGAAAAGTATGCAGGGAGAATAAGTAGTGTTAAGCTTTCCTGTACGAGAGATCAGTACTCCCTCAGCAGCCAAGTATCTTTTCAAGGTCCATTCCGAGACATAAATCACAGCCATACCCTCCTATTAGAAATAAAGCAAAGGTATCACTGGGAACCATCTGAGACGGAGCTTTTCTTTCAGACAATAAAAACAGAGTTTAGAAGATTTATGGTATTACTTT
Source organism: Haliaeetus leucocephalus (assembly GCF_000737465.1). Lineage (NCBI taxonomy): Eukaryota > Metazoa > Chordata > Aves > Accipitriformes > Accipitridae > Haliaeetus > Haliaeetus leucocephalus. Next base: position 587,885 of record NW_010972666.1, read on the forward strand.
CAGAGCACTTAAACCTTCCATGTTTACCCTGGTATTTTGGCTAGTAGGGATCACTATTCCCATAGTGTAACTCAAAACACAGAGGCTTCTTTCTGCTCAAGCAGTAATTCTAACTCAAAACACCAGAGAGTTGGATTACACAGGGAAGCAGAAAGTGTTGCTTTCACTACGTATTTTGAGACTGGCAACTGCACTGTACGGTATTTCAGGTTGAACTGAGGTCCTAGGTATTACAGTAGTATCTATTATACTAGGAAAAAAAAGAGATGAGAAAATGGAGTGGGGAGGGTTCCACTGGAGACAAGGGCAGAGGCTGTGACCCCTGGACCCAACTTTTTCACAGCACACTGTAAAGCTAAAATAACAAAAGAATGGTTTGCTGAATGCAAAATGCTAGACAGCAAACCTTTTCTTCACAGTGCCACACACATGTTCTCTTTCTTGTGTGCAGGTGAGAGAAGCTTACCTGCAGTTCATGATCACCATTGCCAAAATGATCCGGGAAGACAAGAACATGTCTAAAGACGATTCCTTTGTCCAAGAGGAAATGGCAAAGGTTATGGAGCTTGAAACAGAGATTGCAAATGTAAGTACAGAAATCAAGAACTTCTCAGGGTGTTGCGGGGGCAAGGGGTGAGAGGGAGAGTCTCCTGCTGTTTTGTGCAGCAGTTTTCAATACAGCAGAAAACCCACAGCCTCAAAGAATGGAGGGGGAAGATGACTTCTTGTGCTGTAAGCAGCCCAGAAATCAGAGCCTCTGTGTGTATAATTGTCTACTGCATACACTGCTACTGTGTCTGCTCTAGCCCTAGCCATATTTATTTTTGGAAGTCTCCTAAAGAAGGATAATCTTCTGCTAAACATACACTATGATAACACCAGGGCTAGCTCCCTTGCATCCTTAGAAGTCCACAGTACCCTAAAAATCTCTAAGAGCTTAGTCTTCCATTCTAAAGAGGATAGAGGGAACTGCTTGCCTCAACATGTTACTGAAACATTATTGAATAGGAGGTCCTGAGTTCCTGTACTGAAGTTTAGAAAGCAGCACCAGACACCATCATCTGAGCTTTCTTTTCCAAAATAAACTGGTTTAGTCACATATTATTCGAGTGTGTATATGTGCATGCATGCAATTTCAGCCATTGACACTTGTGTCAGTTGATTCTAGTAATAACCTTGTGAATGTCTTCAGGCAACTACCCCAGCAGAAGAAAGGCATGATGTAACCTTGTTGTACAACAAAATGACCTTAAAAGAGCTACAGGAAAAGTTTGCATTGAACGTAAGTGCTTAATGAGCAGTCTAATACTTTCAGCCTCCTCTTATTACCATGCCAATTGGAAATGGCTTCGTGAAATGATCAGGGATGCAACAAAGAGAGGTATAAAGTCATTCCCATTCTTAATCTTGTCTTCAGAGTCTCTTAAAAAGCATTTTTCTACTGAACATCACTGCAGCTACATTCAATCCCACAGACTGCAGAAAGTCCAAACAGTTACTAAGACACCTGACATTGATATCTGTCTTTCTGTCTGCCTAGGAATTTAACTGGACCTTCTTCATCCAAGGTGTCATGTCTTCAGTAAGTGTTCAGGTTGACCCAGAAGAAGAGGTTGTTGTGTATGGCATGCCCTATTTGCAAGAGCTGAAAGCAATTATCTCAAAGTACTCAGCAAGGTAAAGAAACTGGAGAATATCCGAGACAGAAGTAACGGAAGTATTGTGGAAATGTAAATTATTAGGCCCACTTGCTAGTTCTGCCAGAGCTTCTCTGAGAAAAGTGACACCACTTCACTGTAAAACATGGGTAATGTCTTCTAAGGTCCCAGGGTCCCAAACTACTGTGGTACTCTGTGTCTCACCTGCTCACATGCTTAGAAAAGGTTAAATGGGAAGGAAAAATACATCATAGGCTTAGCTCTTGTTACACTCTAGAAGGCAAAAAACAAACAAACAAAAAACCCCACTTAATCCCTGAACAGATATGGTAGTACAGTCCTCAGCCTGGATGCCTCTACAGTTAGCCAGCCTGTTAAATAAGACCAGTTACCTGTAGATGCTATAAAACTGATGACTGGCAGCAATCATCTGCTTTATCTCCATTCAAAATTAAGATCTCCCTCTGACTATCTGCACTAGTGGTTGGGTTTTTTTTTTTCATCAGGGGATTAAACTCAGCTTTGCTTTCCCACGCAGCACTATCCAGAACTACCTCATTTGGCGACTGGTGATTGATCGAGTCAGCAGCTTGAGTCGACGTTTCAAGGATGCTCGGGCCAGCTACAGGAAGGTATTTCCTCCCTTCCTAAAAAGGCCATAGAGCATAGTACTGGAAGAGTCCCACAGTCACCAAATCAAGTCCTTGTCAACACAACGACATGATTATGTCACATAATCCCCAAACAAATCTAAGAACAGCAGTCACAACAATGGAAACCTTAGTCTTAGGTTAACCTCCTCTTTAGGCAAAGATTTAGAAAAGCCATGTGTAGGCAGAATTAATCCTGTGGTGTTTTGTGTTACAGGCACTTTATGGGACAACGCTGGAAGAAGCCCGCTGGAGGGAGTGCGTGAGTTATGTCAACAACAACATGGAGAACGCAGTGGGAGCAATGTATGTCAGAGAGGCATTTGCTGGTGAGAGCAAGAGGATGGTATGTAGTTTACCCTTCATACTATTGTACATCCACAATGTCTACAGTGCCCGTTCCCCTCCCACCTGATCTCCCAACCTATTTTGTCTGTTAAAGATACCATCAATCACTCAAGAGTCAGAAGGCATAAGAACTCATTTATGATGCTCTTTTAAAGCTGAGTACCACAGTTTAGAGCATAGAATCTGGGGACATCATCTTTCAGTAGGAAGCTTTTCACCCCTCCTTAGCTGTGCCTGGGAAAAATAGCATATAAATGATTAATTTCTTACTGCCTCTCTTTTAGGTCCGAGATTTAATAGATAAGATTCGTGAAGCATTCATCGAGACTTTAGATGAGTTACAGTGGATGGATGAGGCATCTAAAGAGAAAGCTCGCGAGAAGGTCAGAGATAACAAGGAACTTCAGTATTCTGTCATGAATATGAAATCTTTGGAATTTTGTAGCCTCACTATTCTCAGTTCCTCTACAAATGAGAGGAAAAAAAAAAAACTTTGATGTTCACTATCCTGTTATCCATTATCCTATTACATTGTCCTTTTCTTTTTAATCCTTTGTTAGCTCACATACATTTTTATTTCCTTTAAAGAGTCTTTTGAACCATGTTATAAATGAGGAGAGGAGATGGCACGAAATGCATCAGTTAGAACGACAACCGAACACAATGCAATCCCCCCAAAAAAACTTTTTAAACTTTTCATTGACTTTAGGACCATCAGCACTGTTCTAATAGCAAGGAAAAAAAACCCCAGAGGCACTAAAAGACGGTTAAGCCCAATCCATGTCAGATGGTCCTGTAGGATCTGTGAGTCTACCATAGTGGCTGGACATGAGGAGATGAGAGAAAGACTGTATGTTCCACATTAAAAAAAAAAAAAAAAATCTCACTAGGCAATAGGGTGCATTTGAACAAGGTCTTTAAATATTTGCATCCAGTTTCTCACAAACAGATGGACAATAGCAATAAAGAATTTGAACTATTATATGTTTTGAAACTTAAAAAAACCCACCAACAAAAAACACAATTAAGAGGAAACATTATACTCTTTTCTTCTAGGCATTGGCAATTAAAGAACAAATTGGCTATCCAGATTATATTTTGGAAGATCAGAATGAAAAACTAGATCAGGAATATGCCAATGTAAGTATGCTGTGCATACCTCAATAAGTACCTCAATATAAAAGCCTGCACTTATTTTCTTGCCACTTGGAATACTTACACCTGTGCAACTGTCATTTCCAAGTGACTGGACAGCATACAAAATTGATTGTGTTGAACATTTTAATAAATAAGTGCATGCAAAGAGCTAACTATTAAGTGATACCTTGCAATCAAAACATTTTTTGGAAGATACGTTCAGTGGTATGGGGAATTCTTTCTGCACAGCTCACTAACACACTTGGATATCTGTTTCTTTAGTTAAACTTCAGTGAACACAACTACTTTGAAAACATTCTGGAAAACCTGAGAGCGGGAGCCCAAAAGAGCTTGAAAAAACTTCGAGAGAGAGTTGACCAAGATATGTAAGTTTCCAGACTGCATGCTACAGACACAGTCTAAATTCTGAAATAATAGTTATTGTGTTTCAGTCCTATGCTGTAGATAGCCAAGAATACTTATGTCTGAGATCTTATAAGTTATTTCATGGAATTAAACAAGTAGTTCATTGCCTCTTGTGGTAGTTCATTCAGTTCTGTTGGACTCTCTAATCCTTCATCAAGCTGCTTCACATTCAGGTGTTACATTGCAACTACTTCACACAAAAGCAGTGACAGATCTTTCTGACAACTCAGCAAGGAGGAGATGAGATAAATGGTATCATGGAACTTCTGAAAATTTATATTCAGGGGAAGAAAGTTTAAAATATTATGGCCAGAATTCTGTTGGCAATATGCCCAATCTTGGGGAAGTTGAGCACCAGATCTAATTTATGTCTATTTCCAGCCAATTACTGCACACTGTACCTAGTAAAGTATAAATGTATTTTTCAGGAACTTCCTGTCATAGGTGCAGATTTGGCTGGTTCGTGATCCCTTCTTTGATTCCATGAATGCATCCTGAGTAAGTCTCAGGTCTTCACCTCTATTGCCCTGGCTGTTACCTCACAGTTTTTCGTTCTCAAGACAAATCTTCAGCTAGTGCTAGTCTTAAAACAACCAAATAAGAGTGACATGTTCATAAGTTGTAACTAACATCTCCAAGGTGAGCAGCTGGCATCACTAACCAGTAAGAAGCATCACTACACAACATCACCAGGACAACCCCTCCAGTCCTTCAAAGTGCAGTTGAGTTCTGGCCAGTCCATGGCATGGATATGTCCCAGAAGCCCCAGCTTGCATGTTCAGCAACAAATGCCTTGGAATATGACCTGATTTCCAGAACTATGAGTTAGCCGATCTGAACTTTTAATAGTCCAGTTAGCTTCCTGAGACAGATGCCTCCAACGCAGCTAACTGGCAAAGCTACTGCTGAATACATTACTGTCAGATCCACTGTAATGGGAGGCAGAAGTAAGGAAGCTAATGCCAACCGGATGCATTGTTCAGTAGTAGGCTTCCAGCCTGCGTGATGCTGGAAGAGATGTCTTGTGACAAAGGAAAGTAGATTCCAGTAAGAATTTCAAACACCTCTTCACAAAACATAAAATGACACAGAGTTATTAATAAGCAAGCAAACAAAAACTCTCCAGAGGGAAGCATGAGTCAAGTTAATTGTTGCAAAGCCTATTCATTTTTTCTATCCCTCTTCCTGTGAACTGGTTTTAACTCAAAAGGAGAGCACACAATGTAGAAGAGAAGGGGAAGAGAAAGAAAAATACAAAGAATAAAAAGTTATCAAGGTATTGGAGGGAGTTTCCAAAAGTAGTCTACTCAAAAATTACTTCCCAAAGTTCACACTCCTCATCTATGAAATATTGGACTCCAAATGCAGATATTTAAAACTGAATAATCACAGACAGATATATGATTTTTCAACAGACAAGTTGGGTCCTAACTTCCGATTTGAGTAACTGCCTTCTGCTGCTCAAAACATCCTCTAAATGCTAGTTTTCTTTTGAATGTAAACTATTGTTTCTTCTCAAGCTCAGATAGGATTAAGATGAGCTGGTAAACACTTACCACATTCCACCCCAATGTGGCTGTTCAACATTCAAGAGCAAAAGCATTTCTTAGTTTCACTTGGCATTGTTTTGGATGAAAGACACCCATAAATGAGACACCAGTTATTTCCTGGTATTAGTATTTATTTACAGCTGTGTTCAATGGCAGCCTTCTTCCCTACCTCAATAATTTCCTTTTTAACAATAATAATTCAATAAACACAATGTCTAAAAAAATAAATAAAACAACATTACTAACTTTGTGTGCAACATTTATTTTTAGATGGATAATTGGAGCTGCAGTGGTCAATGCATTCTATTCCCCCAATCGGAACCAGATAGGTAGGTTTACAACAGTATTAAACAGCTGCATGGAAATAATTAATCATTTTTTGCACTACAAGGGTGCACGTCTGCTATCCAGAGGCAAACCTGCCTGTGCCCTTATGGAAATTCTGGGCAAGGTAGACAGGCTGTTCTTTTCAAGCAGTTGCTTTGTTGATGACTATTCAGCTTTCCCCACTCTGCCCCCCCAACTTGGCAGGCATAGCTTATATACTGTAATTGGAACAGCCTTATGTTTGAAGGCCTGAGACAGTAGCTGCTACTATATGAGTGCCAGCTTCAGAGACCAGAGAATGCTCACAGTGTATTCTGGGCTGTTTGTACTCATGTTTCCACATCCCTGATAAACATATGGGCAGCTCTCCAGTTTGTTATCTGTACAGATGGTACTGAAATTATGTTGATAAGAGGAATACCAGACTGAAGAAACCTGCCTCTGCTTACAGCACGTCAGATCTGCAAGTTTTTGCAGAGTTGCTAGGCTGACCTTTCTTGTTCTTAGCAGAGAAGATCTTCAGACTTAAAACATAGTGAACCTGTCTGGCTCCCCATGCTCCTCGATCTCCAAGCTGCTGCAGGTGACCAGTAGTTCAGGTTAAGCCTGCAGATGCAGTCTTTGCTGACTTCTGAGCACCCCAAACAGGAGAGGAACCAAATAATTTCTACTAAGTAGTGCTTATTCAAATTCCCAGACTGCCAGGAAGATCTGCCATCCAAGTACTGCCAAATACCGTAAGAGGAAAAATCCATGCCTTTTTTAGACCAGACAGCAGCTGTATCCTGCTCACAGGGCAAAGGCCAGAAACGGAAAACAACCCAACCAACCAACAGTCACAAGGGAAAACTTAGATAATGGCTAAAACCAGAAACATCCAAAGCGCCAATAACTTAGCCCTCTAGCCTCATCAAAAAGGGCTGTTTTCCATTTGTGTAGCTTCCACTTACCTCCATGTCATAGGTACAGTAAAAGCTGTGACCAGTCCTTCAGCCGTAGCAGGGTAGTTCCTCAGCTTGCTAGTACATACTATCTTGGAGCTATACTTGTAGTCAAGCTCAGGCTCCCTGTTCATCCACAGTGGTTTTTATGCTGATAGTAATCAGCTGTGAGCCAGCTTTCCAGGCAGGGAACTCGGGTCTTAAAGAAGACTGGTTCCCCTACAACTTTGCCCTTGTAAGTAATAGGAAGTAACTGGTTTAAGCAACTTGAAGATGAATATGCAGGCCAAAAGTCCAAGCACAGCTACCCGCAATAGTGTAGATGTTGGTTAAATCCTGTTTCTCCCTGTCTCTAGTTTGAGGAAAATAATTTTCCATACTGCTTTCAGTTTCCTGCTTCTGTCTTACTGCAGTCTGTCTTACATATTTCTCCCTAAAGTTGTATGGATAAAACCTTCTATATAGTCAAAAAGGTTTTTGTCTCGAAATGAAATATTTGCTATGTAATTTCAGTATCTCACTTCTTAGAAAGTATCTTATTAGAATGAGTTGCTTGCAGTCTTAAATCCTCTAGAAGCATATATGCTTTTCATCTTATGTAGATGGGATGAAGACTAAGTCCCATTGATTCTATATGAGGTTTTTGCCAGCAGACTGGAGAAGGCTAGACCTCCTACACCTCCCCACCCACCCCCTGCCCTCGACTGACATCCAAGTGCACTTGGTGGCCTGTAGCAATTACTACTGTGCATGTTTTACACACTGAGTATTGCTGGTAATCAACATATGATTGCTAACCTTTCTTTAACAAAAATAAAGCAAGAAAACATCCATGAGTTCCCCTATAAAATGGCTCTAAAACATAAACTGTACCTATCTCCAAAAGACAGTTAACTAAACATTTTGTTCTTGACTTACTGCAGCATACATTATGGACCAAATTAGGCTAAAGTTGAAATGTAAATGATGCTTGGTTCTCAAACAAGGAGATATTGTAGTTGCAGATGTGCTAAATTAAACCTTCATTAACTTGTCATTTTCCATTTATTGAGAGAAACAATCTCACATGAGGAGGCATGATGTTATTTCTAATCATTTTATGTTCCTTCCTGATCCTTAAACCAAGCAAACAATCTGTCTGCAAAGTATGCAAAAATAAAGCCATCTTACAGCATCTCCCTCTCTCTTCCCCTCTGCAGTTTTTCCTGCTGGGATTCTACAGCCCCCCTTCTTCAGCAAACACCAACCACAAGCCCTGAACTTTGGAGGGATCGGGATGGTTATTGGGCATGAAATTACTCATGGTTTTGATGACAATGGTGAGAAGATAACTGAGAAAATAGTATTCTTTCAATTGCACTCATTACACCATAAGAAATCAAAGTTACACACTGCTGTGACTGAACTATCCATGCACACACAATCACATACCCGCTACTGGGAGCGATACAAGCACGCTATTAACATTCTGTTGAACATTTTGCAGTAAATGTTTCATAAACTAAGCAGGTCACACAAGAAGTAAGCAGATGTTAAAAATAAATTGAGTCAATGACAATTCTCAGTAAAAGCTGTTACTTTTACAGCATCATCAGATCGGAAATACAATGCAAGCAGCTATACTGGCTCCTAAAGTAAATTGAAATCTGTGAACTACATTCTTGGGATAGAAGAGCTGTCAGGACTGTCTTGAAATCACAGGAGGCTTTTTTTTTCAACATGAATGTTTGAAATAAATTGACTTTATTATCTTTCTAGAATGCTATGTAAAATAGTTTTGGGCAAAAACTCACATCTGATACTGTAAGCCAGTAATTTCTTATACATGGATTTTCTTCAGTGTGTTTTTTTTATGTTAAGAAAGCTCGTGCAGATTACACATAAGCATACAATATAGCCTCAGAAATCTAGACCTATAGTGAAGAAAAAGCAGCTCTAGCCAGAGAGCTGAGAACACAAACACCAGAACTGCAATTCCAGCTTTCTCCTGCTGTGGCAAAGTAATTAATTCTTTATGAGCCTCAGTTCTGCCACATGGACATACAGAATAAGCACCTTAGGCACCTCAAAGGTGGTGGAAAGTTTTGTTACGTGATGTCTGCATAATCCAATTTGAAATAAAATTAGGCCTTAGTGCTGTAACTGAAGTTGGGGCTGCTGACTGAACGGGAAATCACAGAATAATGGAGAATAGAGATGAAAGGACCGCAATTGATCTTGTCCATTCCCTTGCGCCAAAGCAGAATCGACTGTGCCAAAAACATTTCTGATAAATCTCTGTAGCACAGACCGTCTAAATCAAAGGAGGAAAGAGGGGAGGAAGTGCAGCTCTAACATACTGGAAGAATGGTTGCTCTAACATACTCTCACTCAAAACTTTCCTCTTTTCTTGGACTTTCGTACAGGTAGGAATTTTGATAAAGATGGAAATATGTTTGACTGGTGGAGCAATTTCTCAGCTATGCATTTCAGGGAGCAGTCTCGTTGCATGGTTTATCAGTATGGGAACTACACATGGGAGCTTGCTGGAGGACAAAATGTAAGTAAAACCAACCATTTTCACACCACTCGTTTTTTAGACAGAAAAATAATGTAAATGGAGAATCTCTACAGACGATAAGCATAAAACCCCACACGCTACAGGCTAGTTGTTCTGGAAATAATATACAAGGGTTGTTTCTTGTAAATTGGGGATACCAGTGTAGCCTAGAAAACCAGCAATAGCCATGTGCAATTGGGTTAATGGTGAAATGGGCCCATGTGTGCTTTTTCTGTCAGACCCTTTGAGGTGTTTTTGCAAGGGGGGGAGGGAATCTGGTGTTTGCTACTGTATTTTGCCGGTCCTGCTAGCGTATGTTCTGCCCAGTAGCCCATACTCTGTTCATGTTATATTTGTATATATTTTCACTATTCTAATCTACAGCTTTTACCCTATTAATTTTTTATTTTCATTCTCTCCTTTCTTTGCCCTAGCACAAAGTCACTGCTTCTTTCTTTTCCAGACACGACTGTCTATCTGTGATGTATGACTGCTTCAGCTTGTGGTTCTTAGGGTTGCTAATGTTACTGACTGTAGAGTAAATTAATGATTATTCTTTAACAGGTCAGTGGAATAAGCACATTAGGAGAAAATATTGCAGATAATGGAGGAGTCCGACAGGCTTATAAGGTAACTTTCAAATATACTGTGAGTTAACTTTACCCTTGGGATTCAGCAATGGCGTTACTTATTCTGACATAAAAAAATTGACAATTAACATGTAAAGTACCATATTAAAAAACTTAAAAGCCTCAATTATATGTCTAGAAGTTTATGTCCCCACAGATCCAATCACAGTGTAGGATTGCTGGCATTCTTGCACCCAGCAGAAGACCACCTAATTCTCCTAGCTATACTTTGATGTACTAAAATGCTTGATGCTGCATACTTCTGTCTCAGGTAAACAAGGGCAGTGTTCCTAAACAGGCACAGTATTAGCTAGGGAAAAGGTAAAACACCCTCCGTTTTCTAAAGCCCTTAATTCTGAAAATGGCAGCTACAACTTCAAACAGCTTGTCACATGGCAAGAGAGCACTAATTTCTTGGCCACACAGTCTGGTGATATTACGAAGCAGAGCGACTGTTTTTTCCAAGTTGATTTCTCTCATGCTTTTCATCTTTGATCTCAAAAGTGACACATCAGGTAGGACATGAAAAGAATAGATGGAAATACCATCTCTTTCCCAAGAGGGACACAGATGATATCTACCAAAATACCTGCCTTCAAAAGCCTAGCTCCTTTTGTTGCTTTCTTTATGTGTTTTATAAGCTTTAGGAAAATAACACAATGAAGTCCCTTCTACCGTGCTGCTATTTATTTTCCACGCAGCTAGAAAGCAGAATAAAAATGCAAGGATTGATAATCTCAGAACTGCCTGCTGCTTTCCAAGGTAAAAGGTTGCTTCAACCAGTCAGTTATTTTCAAAACAAGAGAAATGCAACTGATATTTCAGAGGACTACCTCCATGCTGTGATTGAAAAACTATTTTGTCCGGCATGGTTTTACCTGTTATAAACACTACTGCATATCACCTTATTTCTCCTGCTCTACCAGAGGAAGTCAGCTTCCAGACTCAGGGAAGTCCAGTATCTTTAACCCTCCAGGCTTACAAACCATCATTATGAATAGCGACACAGTAGTCATCGGCACAAAAGCTCTTTCCATGTGGAGCTCAGGTGTGAGCATGGAATGTTCTTTTCTACAAATAATCCTAACAGATGTCATGGTAAAACTCTTTATCTCTGGTGTTGTGAATATGGCAACAGTTAAGGGTGTTTATAGAAGACCATCCTGAATTTTCAGAAATCTAAACTGATGATTCTGACTCTGAGCGATACCGTTAAAATTAATTACTTCATTAAAGTGAATATGTACTTGCTTCTAAAAGCTATTACAAATGGGGAAGAGTAGTATGGTATGACATAAACTGCCTGCATACAGAATCCTCTGGTGTTCTGTGGTGCTGAATGTATTTTTACCCTCAGCTCCACCTTTTGTATTTTGTGTGCTTTGGGACTATCTCAGCAACTAACAGGATAAGGTAATAGAACGTTTGAAATTAACCAGCATGAGGACACATTAACTTGTCTCCATTATGTCAATATACCTAAAAAAAGAAAATTGGCCAATTAATGTGTAACAATAACAGGTAATGGATTTAACATTGAGCAAGGTTATTATCTGCTATTTTATGAGCAGTTACCTGAAGAGATAAAAATCATCGCTACAGAACTGTGGAGAAGACTTAACACTTTATTTCCAGATACAAATTCCTATAGAAAAAGTCAGTGAAAGCTCACGATGTGGCATACCTTTCGCCAAAACGGTGTGTGCCACCTTGCTGAAGAAATTCAGAGTAGATCTCCAGGTGACTCTGTGAAGAACGGGCATAGCTTCTCGCAGTGAAGGTCAACTGGCCAACAATAACTACTACTATAAAACTCCACTTCCATATTAGAGTTTGGTATTTTTTCCTGTTTTATAACAGTTCTCAGTTCAGAGATTACCATACCGAAGAAGCTGAATGCAAATTATCTTTGTGGTTAGGTTTTTTTGCTAGAAAAGTCAACAGAGTACTTACGATGACAGCTTTTTCATAAAATTAGCTGTACTGTTTGTATTAGAAAGATAAAAACTACACAAATATAGAAGGGAAGACATGTTGGGTTCATATACATTGTGACTAAAATCTCTCACCCCAAAATAACATTCATAATACCCATCATGCCTGAATAGGCCATCCTGCTGCTTCTGTGAATTCAATCTATGATCATTTCTAGGCCTACTTAAAATGGCTGGAACGGGAAGGGAAGGAGCCAAAGTTGCCTGGACTGAATCTGTCCCACAAACAGCTTTTCTTCCTCAACTTTGCCCAGGTAAGAACGGAAGTATAAATTAGGTTATCTTAAAGGTTAGAGAGAAAAATCAGTCCCAAGCTCCACTTGGACAGTGATTCACCATTGCCTGCACTCATCAAAAGATCCTCAAGAGACACGTGAAAAAGATGGGTTAATGATTAGAGGAAAGAGTTTTCAGTAACGTTTCTGAGGGCACTACTGAAACCTGCTGGAGTGAGGATACAGAGAAAGAGGGCATCTACCAACAAAAAGGCATGTCAGACAACAACTCATGGAGGAAAACAACCTTCAAGAGCTTGCAATTTCATGTAAATATCGGTTCCACTAACATTTATGACAAAACTCCTTTTGCTTTTGATACAGACAGGGTTTCATCAATTTTTTAACAAGTGCTGGAGAAAACTGAATCCCTGAGAAATACAAAGCCAGCAGCCTTGAAATAGGAATACATATTCAGATCACAGATGTCGCTACAGATTCCACTTATTTTCCTCTATATCACTTTATTACAATGCAGAAACAATAAGTTTGCCGAGTTGAATTTCACCCTTCAGCCTGGCTAAGAAACTCCCACATGTGTACACTTTAGAGTAACAAATATTTAACAATAGGTCAAATGTTTGACAGTAGGCCAAAATACTTAGTGTTGTGCCTCAGACTCTTGGACTTCAGCTCATCTGTTTGAAGGAACACACGGGTGAAATCAAGAGCTAATATACCTATCCCAAAGCATCAGATCTTGATCCAAGAACTCTGTAAAACAAAAACTAATTAGTAAATAACTGTATCTATTTTGCCTCCGCTATAAAATGTACTCCAACTATATTGTAACAAATTGGGATGGCTTTTAGGGAAAACTTTGAAAAACAGTGAGAAGGTCCCCAAACTGAATTCCCTGTAATACTGACCCACTGATTATTAATCCTCCTTGTCTAGGTTTGGTGTGGCTCCTACAGACCAGAGTATGCTAGCCAGTCAATAAAGACAGATGTTCACAGCCCTCTGAAATACAGGTGGGTTTTACTAACTGATTTACTAATTGATAACTTACTTGGTTCAACCTATTGCAGCGCAAAAGGAAGGAGTGGCTCATTGCTAGCAGCTATATTCTAACAGACAAGATAAATGTAGACTAACTTTCAGAATTTCTCCCATAGCTTGTAGGACACTGCTGAAGAGTACGTTCCATTACTTGGCCTAGTGAATTTGCCAACCTATAGAGAATGGACCAAAACCCAGACCTACTGTTTGTTCTAGCATTTCATTAGTCGTATTAGCTATATTTTTCTTGCATCAAGTATCCTGTATTCTGAGACGGCAATTGAGTTAGGAGACTCTAAATCACTTATGGACGTGGCTTTCTGTTTTCCAGAGCAACGACCTCCATGCACTGTATCCAGACAAATAAGTTCCTTCTCTTTGTTTAGGGTGATGGGATCTTTGCAGAACTTTGAAGCATTCTCAGAGGTGTTCCACTGTAAAAAAGGCACAGCCATGCATCCTGCAGAGAAATGCAGAGTGTGGTAACCAAAAAGAACACGGGTGAGAATGATGCATACTCTGGTGACACAACAAACAGTTCTTGCCAATGATGTGCCTGCTGTTCTCCCATTCAGTCACAGCCAAGGCTAATGGTGCAGCTACTGTAGTGAGAATCAAGGAAACTACAGCACTCGAGCTCTTGCAGTTCCGCTGGGAAGTACACAGGTATCTCAGTGACTGATGGGCTGTGCTGAAAGCCTCAGTGTGCTCCAGAACAGAAATGACTGTTTCAAATGACATCCTGACTGTTATTAAGATACCGCATCAGGGTTACAAAGACTAATTCTTAAATAAATAAAAAAACAAAAAAAACAAACAACAAACAACTATATATCTATTTTTCAGAAAGGAACAATAATTTTAATATGTCTTACAACTACACCTTCTGACACTCAGCAAACCTGTTTGAGATGTCTCACTGAACTGTTTTCCAGCGTTCATGTTTCTGGTGCATTCTTCCCAAATTCAGGTTAGAGCTAGTTTAAACTCTTGTGCTGTCTGTATACTTGCACTTTGATTACTGCTTTGTTGTAAGAGATTGCTATTTGTCTTGATATGTTACAAAGTGAGCTGTATGTTAAGATGCCTGTCGGCTGCTAACTGAATTGAAAGCTGCACTCGCCTACTGCACTTGAGTTCCTCTGCTCCAAAGAACAACTGTAACATGACCTTAAAGTGAGGTATTACTAGATAGAAAGATCACATTTTTAGGAGTATAAATTCTGTTGTTATGGTTAAAATTACAGGGTCCCTCCCTTCAGAGATATATTTAAAATGATGCTTATTCTTGTAGAAAGTGTATAAAATACTTTTTGCCAAATAGCAAACATGTATCCATAGAAACAATTACGCTGTTTTTAATCCTGTGCCTTTTCATTTTGCCATAGGCTATTTTTCAGTATTTACACTTAAAAATGTAACAAGTATTAATTTTTAATTAAAAAAAATAAAAATAAAAATCACGGTAGCCAATTCAGCAAGCATTTTACTATAGAGAGTTTTGGGTGGCTTTCCTCAGTAAGCATTCTAATATAAGGATAATATTTTAAACTGCCAACACTTAATAGTGAATTTTAAATACTCTTCCAGCAAATGCTTTTCTTTCTAGCACAGAAATCACTGGAAAGTAAGATAGCAACTACTAGCGCTTAGCTTACGAAATGCCAAATCACACTATTCATTTGCTTCACAGAAGATTTTGTTAATGCACCGCTAGCAAAAGCTTTGATTATCTGAACAACAGGGAAGGAAATGAAAATCACTTAACAGAAGCAGCTTTGCCATTAAGAGATGACCCACTGAATTATTCTGGCCATTTAGCCAGGTAAAAGCTGGCTAAATCACTGAATGAAACCCTCCCGATTTTTGCAAGAATTTTACCTGCTAAAGTGAAATCAGTCTACAGGTAAATCGCCGCTTTTACTGTAGCTGAGAATATATAGTTCAATTACGCTTTACTTCTATCTTAAGAGTAATCTTGGAAGATAACTTTGTCAGAGAATCAGTGCTACCTCAGGGATTAACCACTCTTCTATGCCCTTCAAAGTTTGAGAGTTAAGTACAGAAGGGAGAATAAGTAGTAAGAGGGTTTAGTTACAAGTGTATTTATTTAATCTCTCTTCAAAAGACTAAGAACAGACTGTTCAGCACCCACCAGCAGTTGCCTATTGCAAACAAATATTACACAAAGCATAGCATTTGGCTTTCAACGCAGTTAACAGTAATACAAAAAGTGTTTCACATCTAATTCTTTTCTATGCTGCACCTCGCATGACTATATACACAGACCTCTTCAGGGGAATGCAACGTGAATTACATTTTGGTTTTGTGTTTATTTCAGCTATGTCTGTTACCTGAGGAGAACTGCACTTGACCACATTAATTCTAACAAAGATGCCAATTCAAAGCAGATTAAGTGGCAGGAAAGGCTATTTTTTTCAGATGGGAATTGTTGGATTCACATATATAAGTGCCTGAAAACCTTAGGATTGACCGACACTAAAAAAAACAACAAAAAAATGGTGACTAGGAGAGTGCACTAACAAGCTCTGAGAGCCCTTTAAAAAAAAAAAGTTCCAATATTTGACGCTAGGATTAAGCTCCCCTTTAAGTGACTTAAAAGCTCTTAAAGGAAGCCTGGAGGTACAGAACCTGACACATTTGTGTCCTGCTCATGCCTCCATACAGTTTAAAGTGCTTCAGGTATTAAAACTTTTGGTTGTACTGAGACACATAATGAGATGTTTATTTCCTGTTAGATAGTCAGATAAGGTACTGTGTGTTCCTGGTACTTTACCTCAGAGCTGGATTAGTTTAGAATACAAAACACACAAATTCACAGTAGTTTTGCTACACTTAATGCTTGTCCGTTTTGGTAAGTTCCAGTTCTCTCTGATACTGAACACCAGAACCTTTTGAAGTCAGACTTAGTAATGCTACTAAAACACAACAGAAGCAATTTCATATAATATCACAGTAAATCATCCATGTGACTCAAAGATTAACAAAGTGGATACAAGTTAAAGCTAGTTAGGAGATAACACAGACTGTAAAACAGAGATGGACAGTAACTAATTTAGACATTAATCAAGGTTCAACTCAAACTATGACTAACCATGAGCTTTCAGCTCCATCCAGGACTAGAACCGTGTAGTGAGATTACAGATGCAGCAGCAGATTGGTGAGATTCTGATGTCCTTAAAAGGCTTCATGCCAATTATATTATTTTCTGCCTACCATCATTAGAGAAGTAAGAGGCCAATATATCCGCGATCTGGTGAGAATTATGAAGCCTAAGTTCTACATAACAGCAGTGCTGTAAGATGTTTGCAACTGGATGTTGAAGACAAGTCTAATTATGTTCTATTCTGGTTTTTATTCACTTTAAAAGAGTTTTTGCTCCTGAATTAACCAAATGCTCATGTCCCATGCCGTGTTAAAACTGACTGTCATGCAGACTAGGTTTGTATTTGCTCCTGGATTGGATTATACATGTAATAGGCTAGGGACTTTATTCTTCTAAATTGCACTTTATCAATAAAAATTGACATGATCTACAACCTTCCTTAGTACGAAATGCTGTCCAAGCTTTGTTCTGGCCATTAAGTGAGGTTCACCTTTCTCATCACATTTAAAACTGATGTTCACCATTTGACTACTGTTTCCTATTGGAAGGATTTTAATTTGGTTTAACATTAAATGACTGGTTACAAGACAGTCAAGTGCTCTGATAAATCAGCTTTTGTTATTTAATTATTTGTGTATGGTGGCAGGCAAAATAAACTGTATTTAACTGCGTTTTGTCCATCTTCACTTACTCAGATTTTCCATGCCAGATTGCATGCATACAGTAAAGCTAAATTCATAGTCAGGTAATAAAAACTGCTTCCCTTGTGTAGCTGGTATTTTCATGTGACACTTCCAGTAAGCTAAGTGGGCCAAAGTACGTTTCTTTCCTCTGTCTTCACATGCCTTTAGAAGCCAAGCGTTTACAGTGCCACGGACTCTCCAAGAGAAGTGTCCTGGCCTGAGGTGCCTTTAGTATTTGCCTCCTACATATCACAGTAATAGACACCTATGTTCTCAGCTTGTTCTGAGAAAAAGGAGTTATCCTAGGACTCCTCAGGGGAGTCCTGCTCTGCTGCGACCATACAAGTCCTTTTGCAGCTTCTGCTCAGAGATCCATCCTAACAGTTACGTCTAGATTAGCCTGGCAATCACAGATTTCGTAACAAGTTCAGGTAGTTTGCCTGCCATTGTGGAAATGTTTTTGTTCTAGGGTTGTTAAGAAGAGGGTGACATTTTAAATACTACGCTGTTCAATAGTTTAACTTGTCTATTAAGTCGCCAGTAACAGTACCTCAGGTTAAACTACAACTGGAATTCTTCTTTAGGAACAGAAAAATTAGGTAGCCTGCTTCTTTTAGCAGCAGAATATCAGCAAAAAGAAGCAAATTTGAGGAGGAACTTTTTAATGTAAAATCCAAGAGACAACATATGAAGGGCAAAAAAAGAAATAACACAAACTATTGATTGCCAATATGAACAATATCACAAATTCAAGGATAGAATCTGGCATAGTATCTTTTACATATAACACTCATTCATACTTACAGTGGTCCAGCTATCATACAAGACTATGAATGCAAAAAGGCAAGTTTACCGCAAATAGAGTAACAGAACAAAGACAGTCTTTGCCAGCTTCATTTTTGCTTAGATATTTCATGCTCCTGTTTTTTTGTTGTCAGATGTAGGCCTCTTCATTGCACTGTAAGAAATACAGAAGTAATTGTGGTGGGGGAGCAGGGTGCCATAGCCCAGTACGTTCCCAACATGCTGGAAAGGTCCCTTGCTCACGAGACAGGTCAGAGAGTTATGCACAAGAACAAAAGCATGAGATTACAGAAGAAGAGTCAGCCCAAGTTGTGACCAGTAATACAGTGCTATTAACTGTCTCAATTGGACTACAACAGCTACAAGTATACTACAAATATTACAGTAATATTAACTTTGCATGTACTCTACAGATAACAGAAATGGTCCTAGGGCTAGTCAGATTTGCATATAATCCTTCTCTAAATGTACAAGTCATTGTTCTTTGTTACCATATTCATATTTTGGCCTTATGAATTGCATTCTTTTATATTTGTTCACTTAAGTCTTAGCAGAGGGACTATGAAACTGTCTGATACTAGATTGCCAGGCAGTCACTGCCTACCGTGAGGGAACTCAGGGAAGTGACAACAGTATATATATATATATATATATATATATATATATATATGCCAAGCAAGGGAAACAGCATGCAACCGTGCAGAGGTCAGGTGGAGGAGGTTCACGTGGCTGACAATTTAATTACTCTGCAAAATCATTAAGCTCTGGAGATGTGCCATTAGAAATTCTGGCACATGCAACTGCTGAAGGGATAATTAAAATGTGCCTGGGAGGTTTTATTCCAAGTTATTATTACAGCACATGGAAGTTACTTTATTTTTTCATGTAAGTTTATTATGCCTCCCACCTGCAGAAGACTCTTTCCATCTGTCACTTTGTGTCCGTGCCAGCACAACCCAAGTGCATAAACTACAACCTCCCTTTACAGTCCCCCACACATCCTTCTTTTCTACCCCTGCTGCATTCACACCTCCCCTCCCCAGTTACAGCCCCCTACATCACACTAGCTACCAATGACATTGATGAAACAAGAATAGAGATGAGAGAGAGGCTCAAAACAATTAGGGAATGGCATTCCCTATTGACCACTACGTTCCTGTTCCATAATGGTATGCACAAGGGTCACAGAAGAGGAGGAGATGTGCTACTGCAAGTGAGAAACAACTCAAGTTGAGGACAGGGGCGGCAGCAGAGTTTCACTGACCTTAACGTATCAGTGAGTGAACATCCACAAAGAGATAAATGCAGAGGACGTTCAAATTAAGATTGTGGCTTGTTAAGCAGAGTCTGTTACTGCACACTTAGTGCACACCTGTGCCATCTGTAAGCTTCCCCTCCATCTAAGTTTAAGGCAACTGCCAATTCAAAGTTCAGAGCAGAGATGGTAATATGTTTCCGGGAAGATCCAGGTCCTGACCAGACTGAGCTTCGAAAACCTTCAGTCTGTCAAGTAAAATTTTCCGGCACAGCTTGTTAGTATCGTGTGGTACAACCAACCATCCTACTGTCCAGCCGTTCCACTGGACTGTCTGGCATCTGACCATTACGTTGCATGTTGCTGGTGGCAGCAGCTACATGCTCAGTTTGTGAACACCAGTGGTAGTGACAGAACACAGCTTTACAAGCATTCTATGTCTGAGAGCCAGTGTTGGTAGTAGAGGGACTGTTCGCTGTGCTTGTAAGATACTGATTATCATTTATCCCATGATCAGGTAAAGTTTCAAGCTACAGCTGGTTTCCCCATTTCAACTCAGGACAGCAATTTCAGCTACACGCAACACCTGCCCCTACCTGAGGTTTCATGCTTTCTTCAGCAGCTGCGATGACTTTCCAGTTATTTTCAAAGGAACAGAGTCACCTGGGGAGCCTTGTACAAGACGGTCTTTTTCTCCACCTGCACAAGTAAACAATGTATTTAGCATTAGGTAAGAACGAAACCGTTTGTCCCCAGACAAGGTCTGTAATATTTTCTAAAGGAATTTCCAATAATCCAGAGCTTTAACTACTGAAACAGGGCTTATGCGCTCCAGGAAGGAACAAGATGCATATTGATAATCTGCAGAGCTTTCAGACATGAAATACTCTTCACACACATACTGCCTTACCCAAACCAACACAATCTGTCAGACAACAAGACTGACACACAGAGAGTACTTCTTTTGTCATTTACAATTGCTTCCAGGCTAAGTTACGTATAATGTATGTTTATATGTCTCAGTCAGAGACTCTGATGAACAGCCTCCATTTTAGCCCCCTCTAACACCCTTCACCCCCAACCACAACAGAGCACCTTAATCAATAACTAAGATAATGGACAAATCCATGTAACTGGACAGAAATTGGCAGATCCTGCAGAAAATACTTTAGCTTACTGGAAAATTCTGTACCCAGAGGTGTTTTGCTGCAGATCTGATTCCATTTTAAACTCGTAGGCAATTAAGCATCAGAGCAGCTTTGTTACATACTTAGGAAAAGAAGAGATTCCGATGTTTTCCAGAATGAGAGGAACATGAAGTCTTTCCTTTTCCCATGCTGCCACCTGGTGACAAATCAGGCTCCAACTCCTAAAACAAACCAAAAGACATATCTAAACATCAGCAAGTTTTTTCCAGACTCCATCAAACACACACTTGCTGTAGACATTAAACACACTACTGCTATGGCAGGGACCCCCCCCCAAATTTTTTTTTTTAGTTGGTAGATCGCTGATCCTAGTCTGATGCTGCATGCCGTCTCTTTACCTGACTGTGCAAAGCTCCCAGCTTATCTAGAGCGTCTTCTACCAACTGCAACTGAAGTCACAGAAACCAAGAGTTCCTACCCAGGCCCAACTGCCTGACAGTATCTTTTAAAGGGTCTTTCCAGTGGTCAGCAGGACAAACGTGGTTTCTCAAGTCCACAGCAAATACAAGCTGAAATGCTCTTTGTGGTGTTGGCCCCATAGGTTACCTCTTCCTACAAGTCTTCCCTCTCTAGTCTCAGGAGTAATGCAACAGCAAAGTTTCTGTGCTGTTTTAGATACGCATCTCTAGCTTCTCTGATCATCTAATAATTATGGGGCTGGAGGACAGATATTTCTTTGCAAAAACATCTTTGGAGCAACTGGTGCCTAAACACTACAATAAATCCCTCCTCCAAACGACAACACTGAACAACAGTAATATTTAACTCCTCTCCCTTCTTAAGATCTTCATCTGCTTTCACAGCTGTTTAATTAAAAGTTCATCTCAGTAAAAAAGTAATAGTGAATAACTTATGATCCAGAGTATGCCAATATAATAATTTAAAGATCACACAGACTGTAAGGTACTCAGCCCATGGTCCAGCAGCAGCCTGTCAGCACATTGCAGCACCTAGAAAAGGTTTACGCATGTCTAGCACCCGTCCACTGAGGTTTACAAATGCTTTACAGACTCTCATTAACCCAAGGTGAGACTTAACAGATTATGCAGAGACGAACAGCAATCAAATCTTCAAAATTTGATTACCACCATATTAAGAGCAAGCTCTATGGCCACCAAAAAGCCAGGCACCCTGT
Source organism: Haliaeetus leucocephalus (assembly GCF_000737465.1). NCBI lineage: Eukaryota > Metazoa > Chordata > Aves > Accipitriformes > Accipitridae > Haliaeetus > Haliaeetus leucocephalus. Next base: position 609,573 of record NW_010972666.1, read on the forward strand.
CAGAAATGTTACTGCCAGGTAAATGAATTGCACAATTTGCATTTCTGGAAGAAAACAATGTACATGTCAGCCAGCAAGGTACCGAGTAAGCTGAAAGCATAGCGAGAGTTGCATAGTTGCAAGATTTGAAGACTGTTCAAAGCCACACGTATCACTAGTGCAGATGCAAAAGCAGGATGCTACCCCTGTCAAAGTAGGCTTTCAACAGTAAGCTTAAGTAGCTAGAAGATAAGAAAAAGACAGAACTTACCCCAAGATTGGCATCTAGCACAGAGAAGGCTGAAGTTTCCTTGTCACTGTTCCCTAAACTCTCTTTGAGGCTTTGGGTTTACCTTTAAAGTTTGCTCAAGAAAGCTTTTTACCAAACAGTGGAAGTAACCCTTCACACGCAAGTATTGTAGAGGAACAAGCAGAGGTTAACAATTAGCAAATTCTACAGTCAGGCAAATGTTGGAAAAGATCCAACCCGAGGAAACATTAACCAGCTACCAAAGAACTAATCTAGAGAAAAAAGGTCAGGGGAAAAAAAAAAAAAAGTTGCGTTTGCCCAGTGAATATCTTTACTGTTCCTGGTAACGTATTCAGCAAGTCATATCAGACCAGCCACAAAACTGGCAAACTCAAAAAATAGTAATGTATTTGCTGGGTGCCAGTGATATTTTCAGAATGATGTTAGAACTGCCTTACTGACTTGTCACATATTTGACCACTGAAAATAAAACTGATTCTAAAAATGCAATAAAGTCAGGGCTTGTTAAGTTCTTTTTGTGTGACTCTCAGCAGACACACAAGAATCAATGAAGTCTGTATCTCTTTTACTTTAAGATGCTTTCAAGCTTTGACATTGGGATTGTAAATACTATGGGCATCCTTTTTTATATAAAGACAGCTAGAAGTAAAAGAAATTGTAGACAGTTTGCCCTTCCGTGATTACTGCAATGTGAAGGTTTTCATAAACATGACTTTTATTGGGACTTTTAAAAAAACATTTTAAAAATCACAACAACAATTTTTAGAACTTGAACAGAAGGTTATTTCTTCATGGACAGATCTGCATGTATACAGCAAAAATTTTAAAAGGAATTTTAAAGCATTCTCTAAAAGCTTTAACTTTCCGTCGCTTGCAGCTTGATTTTACAATAGAGCTGTACTTTTGTACAGCTACCTGTAGCCATTCTTCTAAAACATAATGTTGAGTTTCTGCAATGTCACCTTATTTTGCAAAAAAATACAGAACTAATTCTGCTGAACAAACTAACAGAGTTTTATAAAAAATATGAAGAAGTTGTCTATCACATTTTCCCTAAGCAAAAAGACAACCATTTCCCATTTTCTTCTATTCCTCATAGTCATGTGGGGAAGAGGTATGCAAGTTCATTGGTCAAAGAGCCATGGTCTCTAGATCCGTGGCCTGGGTGAACATGAATTCAGAGGGACTGCATTAGTGCAGCAAAAACACAGGCAACCTCTGTCAACTACTGCAAGCTCTTCTCCCTTCTCCCTTCTACTCTGCTTTTCCTTAGAGTCATTCGAAATAGAAATGCAAAGACACCTGCCATGTCGGCCTCTCTCCGTTTCCACTACCAGTTCCTTCTGCAGCCTGTGCAAAACAGGCTTCTGATGCTTTCACCCTGATGCTTTCACAGTACATCTCAGTATCTGTTCATTCCATCAGCCCCAGAGCCTCCTCCCAGGTGTCCCACTGCACTCATCGTGTGCCTCCTCCATGCCTCTCTCCATCTTCTTCCCCATCTCATTTTATATACAATTCTTCACCTGAGGCTCAGCTGATAAATTAAGCATTACCATCCTCACCAAATCCTTCTTCAGAAATCTATGGTCACCATGATGCTCTTTAAGAATAATGCTTTTCTTCAAGATAATGCCAACAGCCAAGCAACTTGGTGTTTTCCCTTCTTCAGGTAACAGGAAAGTTCTTTTACAGAGAGAATGTGGTTTCGTTAGTAAGAACTTTATTTCTAGACATAATGTTCACGTAGGACCTTAGCTTTCTTTGTTGTAACACATGACTGCAGATTAGAGCAGATGTGACTAGCAAAAGAGAGTAGTTGTGTATATGTCATTCACAACATTACTAAAAGCTAAATGTTTCTTGCTGTGCAAGATTCCTTTTCCCATCAGTATTTTCTTCATTTCCAAAAAGGAAAAACTTGTACAAAATGCATTTGGAAAACGTGTTATATATTACTTATGTGGAATCTTTAACATGAAAAAGAGCAATTTTTTTCCACCAACAAACTTATCTTGGAATAATGACATGCATATCAAGTGATAACTGTCCAAGTTGGTAAGTAAGTTAAGAAAGAAATTCCAGGCGTACCACACAGGCCGCTGCTCCATAAAGCAAGGAAAGAGCTTTACAACCTCTGACGATACTGACCAATACCTCGATCATTCAGCTATTTCAAACTTTGATGCCTCAGAAGATGCCACTTGGCTATTTCCTGAGCTCCTTTGCAGATCCTCCTTTTCATTTTCAAGCTGTCTTTTTTCTCCATGAATATGTGGAAGAAAGGTTGAGATTTTTTTGTCGATGTGTTTTGGGTTTCGGGGGAGGGGCGGTTGTGGTTGGTTTTCTGGGTTTTTTTTAAAGCCAACTTCATTGGCTACAATAGTTCAAACAAAAATGGCTATTCAGGCTCGGTTTCTTCAGGGTCGGCAGTGGTTTCCTGCACAGGAACAGTTGTTTGATTCCCACTCTCCATGATTAATATCAAAGCCTGACCCTGCTGTCCAGTCTTTAATACATGTCAAAGGAAAACACAGAGTATGAAGAGTCAGCTTTTATTAGCAAATGCTTGCTATTCTCACTACTAACAGCTAGACTTTTGCATCTTCCTTAAGAGCAAGAGTCACTGCAGGCCCCCTCAAATCAGAAGTGCAATTACACAGTCCATTCAGTGTTTTTCCTATGAAACACATCCCTGTCTGCACAGATATCAGATCTTGCAAATCACTAACAGGACCTTTTAGGGGATAGGTAATACTGTAGGATGGAGAGATAAACAAACACAGTTGTATTTTTTAGTAGCAGTCCATCTCCTAAATCCCCTTAAATACTCATTCTTGGACCATGTCAGGAGATAACAATGGCAATGGGACTAGATCCCAAGCCTCCTAATGAGAACCATATAAAATGCATTTCTACTGCATAGCCTTGGGGATTCTGGAGCTCACAGACACTCCCAGTGTCCACAAGCTGCTCCAGTATGCACTGAGCCCATCAAACATATGGCACATACAAACACTAAACAAAAAACCTACGTCAGATTTCAATGTATTACCAAAAAAAAAAAAAAAAAAAGGAAAGAAAAGAGAGAGAGACTCACCCCTGATTCCTGCACCGCTGCAAAGAAAAGGAAACAGTCCCATCAGAATGCAGTAAGGTGAACTTTATAGTAATGCATTTTTCTAATCATGTTATCTTGTTCTTACATGTATGTAGGAGTGGTTCAGCAGTGAGCCTGCATAGGCACACCCCCTAAGGGAAGCATCATTACAACAGGTTAACTGTGGCACACAGGAATGTAGAAATTTCCTTACAGTTCACCTCTAACTGGCTGCTAAGGTTTCAGCTCAGTGAAATGAAGACCATTCTTCAGAATGCTATTACAAAACTACCCCTTTATACACACACTATTCGTACTTACGTGGCACGTAATTTTTCCTTTTCCTCCTTTGCCAGATATATGTAAGGGCAGCTGCAACAACTAGCACGATTCCAACAACAGAACCAACAACTGCTGTAACAGAGGGATCTAAGGAAGTGTTCCTGTCGTCTCCTTGTACCCGGCCATTCTCCTTAACTCTGATGTGAGAAAGAAATAATTGTGTTCTTAGAATCTGTTGGCAGACCTTGCAGTGGAACTGCTGTACTGTTTTTAACATCGCACCTCCACATCCAGGGGCATTCACAAAGGTCTTTCTGACTTGGTGGGTAATCCAGGAAGGAGCTGACTTTTACCTCTTTGTTTTAATGCTTGTAGATGCAAACTGATTCTCCCCAGAAGCAAACTCTCATCTGTTCTACTATAGCTAAGGGATGTGCCAGCCGAAACCCAGGTACCCAGAGGAGTGCACTGCTCTTCATGGGTCCAGATCCAGCTCTGTTAGAGCTGTCTGAGAGTCTCCTGTGACATGTTAGGACAAGAGGCTGAAGGCTAAATCTGCCATGATAATGAGTTTATAAAGAGAGAAGTGAAGCTGTTCCCAAGAAAGAATGGGACATAGGAACAGGCTTCCACACTCGGTGCCTTACTGGAAGCAGGAAACTGCTGTTTCGAAGACAGCAAAATGCAAACCCAACAGTTAGAGAATAGTCCTGTGCCCATAAAGAGTAAGAGCTGCTTACGTGGGCCATGGTGTACAACTGTAAGACATGTTGGCTGTTGAGGAGGTTCCAGGAGGACAGGCTTCACACACATTGTCAGTGGTCTTTGTGCCTGTAAAGGAGAAGACAATAGGATTTCTATCTGCACCTATGGCTAAGGAGAGCTTCAGTTCAGCATGATCTTTGTAAATGACCAAGTGATTACTGCAGAGACTCTTCACTGCAGACAAAAGCTCACACACTTCTGTCTTTGCACACAGAAAAAAAGCATTCTTGGCCACATCAGCTACGTCAGCATCTAGGACTTACATGGATCCTGCAAGCTTTCAGCTGTGCACTGCTGCTCTGACAATTACAGAGAGTACAATGGACCAGTATACATCATACCTCGCATGCGCTGGCCCTATCCATTCACGCTGGTCCTTCACTAATTTTTTTTCTGGATGAACTGACAGCCAGCCTCCTCAAAATCAAACTCCAAAGGCATTCCCCGTAAGAAGCTTTTGCTTTCGGTGTTACTGATCCTATGTTGGCTTACCCCTTTCTTTTACCATACTGCCAGGAAAGCAGACAGTGTAGCGCTGACAAAGTTCACAGTCTTCAGTCCCCAAATAACTGCAGAAATACCCAGGCAGACAGCCACACACGGTATTCTTCGTATAGGTACATGCTACCTCTGGCACTAGGTTGGCTCCTAAGAGAAACATACACACACAGCCGCAGTATTTACATGGGTACAATCAACAGATACAAAAGCAAGAGTGAACATTTAGCCTTGCCTTGATGCACTCGTGAAGAGCACCAAAACTAGCAGGATTAGTGAAGATGACTCCTTTTTTGATGTACAAAGAGAGCCCAGTTCGTCACAGACACAGCATCTTGGGTCGCATTTACGTCTGTCCTAAGCGTTGCATGGCAAAAGCAAAATACTCCCAACTCAGGCGTTTTTAAATTAGCTGTTCTGGTAGAACTGTCCTGCTCCACCAGGAGCTCTTTCAGGCCTGCCTTACCCCAGTATTCCAAGACAGCTCTTTAGACATCACACTGCAATCTAAAGGAGCCTTAAAGTGTTAAGAGAGGCTGTAGATCAGACTTCCAGTGGTGCCAGCTGAAGATCTATGGCAGTTTTTCCCTTCCATCACCCACAGACAGCATTCTGAGGTCTGCACAGTGACAAGAGCCTCTCCGTTCTTCATACTCTAACCGATTCATCAAGTGAATGAAGCAAGAAAGGAGAAGGAGAGAATGTATCCATGAAAGGCACGAAAAATCCATTTAAACTGGTTCTTTAGCATCGTCCTTACCTTTATCACACAGTTTACATTTCCTGCAGTGTTCTAAACCATTGGGATGATCTGTGTACGTATCCTCAACACAAGGTATGCATGTCGTGCTGGAATTTGCAGTGCAATGCTTGAAAACCCGAAGTCCTGAAAACCAGAAACGACCCCTCAGGGAAGCGGCTCCGTTAGCAAAGCCAGGCCAGGGACTGACAGGGGCCTTAAACTGCCCTTAACTACCATAAATAACCTACAAGGACCTCAGAAATACCCTACCAGCAATTGCGGAGGCAATCAGAAACCAGGACCCAAAACAAAAGTCCTTGGAAACTGTGCAATTACCAGCTACCACAGCAGAGAGACTGTGGCGATCCTTGCTTCCCCTCCGGAGGCTCCAAAGAAAGGGACGGGGGGGCCTCGCGCTGTTGTAAGCGGGGCGGGAACGCAGGCTGGAAAAAGGACATTCTGGCGTGATGCTTGCCAACTGTTGAGTTGCAAGTGACCCTTGTCGGGGTGCAGCCGTGGCTGGCCACAGCGGAGAAG
>NW_010972666.1:615756-616109 GCF_000737465.1 Haliaeetus leucocephalus
AGGCCGGGGGGCAGGCCGGGGGGCAGGCCGGGGCAGGGAGGGGGGGAGGCAGAGGCAAGGAAGCAGGCAGGGAAGCAGGGAGCCCTTCTCCGCAGCCAACGTGGCGAGCAAGCGAGCGCTCGGCCGTTACCTACCAGCAGCACACATCGGGCAGCACTCGCCGCCTACGGGGTACTCTCCCAGCCCGCAGGCCGAGGCCTCCACGCGATCCAGCTGCATGGCCAGCACAACGGCAAAAACCTTGAGGCAATACAAGGACGGGTTTCCACTTCGCGGCTTGTTTACGAGACGTTCGACTCTCGAAAGCCCGGCCGTCTCGCACGGCGGGGTCCTGACGAGAGGACAACACACAC
>NW_010972666.1:616250-646601 GCF_000737465.1 Haliaeetus leucocephalus
CTGAGGAGAAACTGAGGAGAGGCTGAGGGGAGACGGAGGGGAGGCTGAGGGTTATAGTATATTTCCGTACATTCTGCATGGTATGTCTAAATATTTTGATGGGTTTAGTATTTTGTACCAGCTGTGGAAACTGGTTTGCTGCGAGGTGACTGTAAAAATGAGATTTGGTAAATAATTATTAGAAATCTTATACTAACACTATGATTGAAACAATAGACAAAAGTATAGCTGAGCAATTAACTAGTAGAGGTAGTTATAAGTTTTGCAGTTCTGTGCTCTTATGACTAGATGTTCCTGTACGCTAGATGAGAACAATGTTGAAACTGACCAAATGTGATTGAAACTGCGTTAAGCTTCAAGATGAAGGAACAAAGACAAGAATAAAGACTTCAAGGACACCCAACAGGAACTTCAAATGGGTCGGTGGTCGCAAAAGCAGCCCTTCGACTCAAATGGATCCCTTATTGCGCATGATCGCATGTAGGCAGTACTATGATAATCAGTTGCAATCATTTTTATGTATATGTATACTAATCTGATTAATATACAATTAGTTATTCTATATAACCTGTTTGTGCTAAAGCTGTGGTATGCACACTAGGTGGAACTATCCCCTGTGCATCCAGCACTGCAATAAAGAATGCCTGCTTTCTAAAACTCCAAGATGAGTCTTAGTTTATTTGACCGGCTTTTCGGTATCAAGGGGAGACTGAGAGGAGGCTGAGGAGAAGCTGAGCAGGGTAGGAGCTGGCAGCTCCCCGGTGCTGGTAGAGCCGCTTTCCTCATCCACCCAGCCAGTTACACCAGCGAAGGTTTTGTCAGGGAGGGAGCCGGGCCCCAAAGGCTGTAAACGCCTCAAAACCGGCCACCTTTGGGTCTCTCTTCGTGAAAACCTCTTCACAACTGCACGCGAGGCTAAGCAGAAAGCAGTCGGCTGTTGACAAAAGATGTTGAGGATGCCTGGCTGAGAAATTCCTTGACCAAAGAGCAAAATGTCGAGTCTGCTGTTACACTTGGTTCAAGTTCCCTCCGCACCTCCTGTGTGTTTTGCGGGGTGGGCAAGCTGGATCACTAAGCTGGTTTAAGGTGCTGGCATGTCAGTCAGCTTCAGCCTCCCAGCAGATGTTTGGATTACCAAAAGCATAGGCAGCATTTAAAAAACAGCTGTTGTCATGAATATTAAAAATGTTGTTGAAGTGGGTCACTGTTCCTCGAATACTGCGGGTGAAGCAGTTTATGTAAATGCACATTTCCCCCCTCTCTCATTTTGAATTAAAAAAAAAAAAAGGAAAAAGAAAAGCGATAAGACTTCACTAATTTCTGAAATGAGTGGGCAGCATTTCTTGCAGCAGGACACTGCACGAGAAGAGTGCAAAGCGACGAGCTTTTTGTCTAGGCCTTTGATGAGGGCAGAACTGCAACGGATCTCTCATGGAGCAGGCAAGCAGACCTGCGAGACAAGGAAGCTGTACATCTGCTCCTCTGCCAGGATGTCCACCAACTAAAACCGGCCCAACTAGACCATGGCAGGGATCGTATTTTCAGTCCACGTCTGTTAAAAGTCGGTTACTTGCCTACGTAGCTTAAGAGGCGTCAAACTCCTATTATTAGCATTCCATAATTCTGACGCCTAAGCTTTGCAGGGCAAGCATACCAGGAGTCTCCAGTCAGTTTAACTGGCACCAACCAGCAGAGCTGCTGGAAGAAGAGGTCTGTCTCCTTTCGGTCCCATTCCACCAGTCCCACCGCACTACAAGTAAACGTGACGCCAACGGCAATTAGGAAGTGGCTGAGGCTAGAGTTAATTCTGACAAGCAGTTGAGAGAGTCATCTATAGTGTTAGTTTCCGTCCTCAGCGCCTCAGCCTATTTCACTCTGCAGCTGCAAAATAGTAACGGCAGCTGCAGTAAGGGGGGGGGGGGGTGGCAGTGCTATTGCTTTTCTGCGTCAGCGTGCCTGCGCTGGCTTACGGCGATGGCGAGGCAGGGTGGCTTGCCAAAGACCACACAGTCAGTCTGGCAGAGCATCTCCAGCGCTGACTTTGGAGATGCCGGGGCCGGCCGGCTCTGGCACACGCACAGCACCCAGAGGGTACGTGACCAACGGTCTGGGACAGGACGCACAAGCCAAGTGAGACCGTGGGCTCGTTACCAGTCCCATCTCTAACTTGTGTTCGTGGTACACCATGCATGCAGTTTGCTCAACTTTTCCTCTGATTTTCAGGCGATTATGCGAACTTAGGGAGCTATTTGGCGTGGACAAAATAAGATGAAAGAAAGTGAAAGCTCTTTTAGACAGGAAAATGGTGAAATATGAATATCAGGCTTCCTCTTTTCATAATGACAGAGCTTGGGGGGTTTCTAGATTTGGTGGCTGAGGGACAGAGTTACTTTTCCACTGTAAAGTGATCGCAGGTAGTCTCTTGACATGTACTGATTTTACCATCCGGCAGCTGCCTCGGTTTCCTACACATCACCAGTTCTTTTCCACTGCTTCAGGTTTCAGTTGACATGGCAGATCACACTTCTCTGACAAAGGACAACTGCTGCTCATGTGAAAAGAAGGTCTGAGCTTGCCTCACCTTGCCCTGGCATGGGTTTGACAAGTCAAAATTCATTGGTATTATCACTTTTGCAACAGGATTTTCACTGTTAGAAATCTCTCTGGCTGCGGCCAGCATTCAGCGCTAATATAGCACTAAATTTTTAGGCAAGAAATCAGTAGTGCTGTCTATCACTGTGATGCAGCTGGGAGAACCCAGGGGCTGTCCTACTTTAAAGTGCAGTTCATGGCTGGGTGGGAAGTACCTATTTAGCTCAGCAGTATTCCTCTAATCAGGTCATTCCCAACTTGTCTCCCTAACTGCAGACCAAGGTTGGGTTTGGGTTTGTTTGGGTTTTTTTTTTCCCCATGACCCCATCACCATTTCAGAATACAAAACCCCTAAGCCTGGTGTAGATCCATACCAGCTTCCATCAGACTCCAATAATCACAGACTGGTTGTGCATGGTTCTTCAGAAGCAAAAGGACTTTCCTGGGTGTGAAGGTACAGAAACGCTGCTCTGGACAGCTGAAGGGCAGTATTGTCTTCAAGTGATTTAATACTGATCTACAGGACATAAGAAATAATAGGTCCTGAGAGAAGCCTTTTAGGACTATGAGGAGGGCAAAGACCTTCTCCCCCTCCTTCACACATGTGCACACACCAGCATCTTTAGTCCAGGATTTACGTTTGCAGGTGCCCTCTATACAGCTAATGTTCAAAGGTTTCCCAGAGCTGCGTGCCCTTGATCACTTCTCAGAAGGTTAAAAACCACCAGTCTGACTCCTTAGTTTTGTTATCGCTGGTAGAACACATATGGAGCCTGGAAGTTAAGATAGCAGCAGTCTTCTCATGTTTTCAGGGTCTTTTTTAACTGCTTATAATTTTACCAGTCTGTTTGTTTTTTTGGACTGCAGTATAACAGCTGTGCTCTTGAAGTGCAAATACCTCTCCTGGGGAAAAAAAAAAAAAAAATCAACAGACTTAGTGCAGTCTGTTTCAGAATGAAAAAAGATAACATTTCCTATTGTGATCAAATATGTTTGTGAGCAGTGGAACTTAGAAGGACAAGTTTCCTGTAGCTTTACATCTCACACTCGAAATATGTTGTGCTTGATAGGGTACAAGTGCTGATCAAAGCTTGTCTTGCGGTGGAAAGACTTGTAACGTTTCTCTCGTCTCCGAGTTCTTCAGTATACAGCAATAAAGGTGAGTTCCTGTTGGTGTCTTTCCCTTAAGGGACTAGCAAATTTGAATCTCCCTCTCTACCTAGTTGCCCGTTTTCCCCAAACTCATGTCAACATAATATTCCTGAGACCTCCAACTGTCTTTTAGGTTTGGTTGAACTGCCGGTCAGTCTCAGTGGGTTTTTTGCTCCTGTTTTGATAGCAGCACCAGCGTCGCATTGTGCATTTCAGTTTCCCCAAGCAGGCAGTGTGAGACTGAGGCACAGAAGATATCTCTGTTAGACAAACCAGAGACAAATGAGGTCTGAGGCATCCTGGAGCAACCAGATGATCAGTTCCAAATTGGTTATCATCTTCGTGCTCTTGTGTTTTTTTCCATGAGCATCTGAATCACCAACTCTTGCAAGTAGTTACTGCAGTTCTCTACTTCCTCCTTATGCCAGGACAACGACTCCACAGCAGGGTATTAGAAGCCAACTTAATTTACGCTGACGTCTTAATTCCTCATACAATTGGTCAAAATATTGAGCAATTCTTTATTTGAACCACACTATGCAGTTCACATGATACTGTAGTCAGTAGATCCTGTGACAGGAGTATTCAATTTATGAGATAAGACAACAGCAGTCCTGTAGAGATTCCATCATCGGGTTTGGGAAGATCCACGTACGTGTCCTTGCCCAGGAGCTTGCACACAGCAAGGGCATTGTGAGGTGTGGAAGGCAGAGCCCCAGTCAGGGCTAGAATCTGAGCCTTCACCGTTAGGGGAGAAGGAAGAGGGCAAAAGAGTAACCCTAGATCTCGGGCAGGGGATGAGAGGGGATTAGTTCAAGACTAAGTAACGGGAAGTCTGTTTATGAACATCTGTTTATGCATCTCCTATTGTTCTTGCTTGGTCACTGAGCTGACAGGGACCAGAGCCACCGTTCCATCTGCACCTGTCTGAACCTTCTGGCTGGTTCCAGTCCAAAGCTGTGATTCCAGATCAGGAATCCTGAATCTGCCTTAGTTCAATGGCCATCTAACCCTGGATTATGTAGTATAACTGTGGTTGCTTTGGGACAGCACCTACAGAACATTTCCATGGTGCTCTCTACCCCAAAGGCGTGGTAAGGTTTCTGTGACTCAGGTATCTCTCAGTGTGCAGGCTGGTGACTCATACTGTATGGGGCTTTTTTCTGGCCGGAGAGTGGAAATCGGTTCTATCACTGTCCCATTATTATGCACTCAGATTTGCATTCAGATGTCTAATGCCTGGGGCTGAAGACTTTGCTGAAGACCTTAACTGCTTTAAGAACAAACAACAGTCTTCTGCATCAGGGTTCTGATGCAGGCAGGTTGCATGCAGCTTATCTGTATTTTGAGAGTACAGACCAGCACATGAAGATTAAAAAAATAAAAAACCCCCAGCATTATAAATGTGTTTCCAATAGCTATGATCCAGTCAACCTGCACATTTTTTAAGTTTCATTGCCTATTTGTTTTGGTTGTTTTTTTCCCAGTGCTTTTTTCCTGCTGTAATGTCATGACAGACCCATATAAGCCACTTGGAAAATGTGTCCAGAATTAAAACTAATATTCCCTAGTACATATAGTGAAATGAAATTACTCCAATTTAAGTGATATTGAAGACATCGGACAGAGAAAACTCTTTGTTCCTTCTAACTTTGATAATTTCTAAAGCTTTAGCTTTAGGAAGCATCAATAAAAGAACATGTAAGTGTGTGTCAGTAATACATCAGTGGTGTCTTTTAAAAATGACTCTAGCGTGAAAACATTGAGTAACATTTTGTGGGGGCAAAATCTTTAAATGTAAATGGAAGCAACAGACCTGCAGAGTCCTAAGTTTTACAGCATCAAGGAATTGCTTAAATTATCCTTTACAGATCAAATACTAGTGAGAGAAGTGATAGAAAGTAGCTTTTGCACCAGGTTACACAACTAAATTTTAAAAGAATTCTACTCCAGTACTGCTAGAAAAAAAAATAAACTCTCTACATCAGTTTTATGCTTCATCAAGTTACCCTATTCATCTGTCCACATACAAACAATTACAATGTCATACACGGAAACTGGGAGGTGGAAAAGATTTTATGAAGTTTCCAACACTGACTGACATCTGATCATTAAAATGAAGCAAACCAAATCACATGAAGCATACACTTGAAAAACCCTAAAATTCTGCTTGAACTGACTTTACTCATCCAAGGGGAAAGTGTTTTTACAGTAACTGTGACCCCTGGTGGCTAAAAATAAAAAAAAGTTAAAATATCATTTATAAACTTTGCAAGGGCTTTAGCTTCATAAAATTGTATTCACAGTGCAATATTAAAAAAATGTATATATCTAAAGAATGTTTTGTAGTAAGGACTTTTTTTTCTGTTCTAAATGCTCTGACAATCGTTTTGCATAGTTATAGAAGTTTATATAGCAAGTTCTCCGTATCATGAGCCAATTCACTTGCTGGATAACAATAACAACATCATGTCATTATTACATTATAGTAACATCTCAAATTCCCAAATGAAATTAAGGTATCGCTTTACAAAGTTACTGCCAAGAACTCCAGCGTAAAAGAGTGTATTGGGACTCTGTCACTTAATGGCATCTCCTACCACAGACCCCAAATTCCCTATTGCAATAAAAAGCATATATATGACAAATCAGTGGTAAAACGTGGCAGAACAAACCATTCCTTGTCATAACAAAAGAAAAATTAAAACCTGCATGAGCAAGCAATGTGTGATTTCTGGCTAACATAACTGGATTACATATTTCTAGCCAAAAAATCCCATAACTTCATACGTAAGTTGCAGAACTAACACATTCTTTTATCAAAAGATAACATTTTCCACCTAAGTTTGTGCTTGCACAAACTTAGTTTATTATCATGGTTGGTTTATTGTCAGAGGACAGGAATTTGCACTGAGCTGTAGGGAATATGCCCAATCGGGGGACAGACTATGGATGTTTCCTGTTGTGGTGGAGTACAGTTTTTTGTTTGTTTTTTTTTTAATCCACTACTGCTGTTTCAAAAGCACCTGTGTTCCACATGAAAGAAATAGAGCTGTTCACTTAAGACATGCAACCCAGAACAGGACCTTGGCTATTTCTGCTGGCCAATATTCTGAAGTTTCTGAAGAAATCATGCTTGCAGTAACAGTTAACAGAGGGGGTTTTTAACGTTAGGAGAATATAATTTAGCAATGCAGTAATTACTACAAAGAAAGAAGGCTCTCCAGGAATCCTTTTTCTACTCTACAACTCTTTATTGCTGAGAGGAGAGATCAGCTCCCCCCACTTGAGTCAAGGTCCTGGCTTTTAGGAGGGCCCAAACCAGGATGAAGTATTACCAACACAACACCGTTGCTTCCTGAGGAAGCAAGCTAATGGGAGGGCAAGGGAGCCTAAGCTAGAGAGATTTCCTTCTTCACTACAAATTCCTTCATGATCTCAGGCCAAGTAAATATAGGAGGTACAGTTTGTTGCTCTACCTGTGTGTCTGCTGCTTCTATAGAGGTACCCGAAGCAGTTTTAACCTAGCTGCCTTTGGTAGAGAGCAAAACCGCTATAGGACAAAGTTGAGCGCAAACCAACTGCCTCAAACGTATTTTCCACCCGTCCTTGCACGGAGAGGGGACGGGTTGCAGGTGGTGCCGAGGCCCCGGCTGCCAGACGCATCCCAGGGATAGAACTTACTGCTGGCTCAGGCACAGCTCCCACAAACTCTGACGAGGGATGCTCAAGGAGCCCCGAGGTAGGCGAAACAGCAACAAAAGGCCCAGCCCAGGTCTGCGTGTCCCTGCCAGGGCAGCACTCACTCGTCCACATCTGCAGGACCTCCACAGCTCTGCCACCCCTGCTCCGTGCTGCTGCAAGCAGAGCTGCGGCAGGGCTCTTTTCCGAGGCTTTCCGGGACAGTTTGTTTGCCCCTTTGAGCTCTCAGAGAAGAAATGGTGGGAAGGCATTAAAGGACACACAGCACTGCAGTGATTTGAGTCTGATTCCTCTCAGTATGAGATAAAACGATGGTGTGGGAGGAGGACTCGGGTTCCAGCTGCTGCCTGTAGGGAGACCAGGTGCCCAGGTCCAGGGCTTCACTACTCGGGGGAGAAGGTTCTGTGTGGATAGGAGGGGCAGTGACTAGGGAAATGCTCAATACGATTCAGCTGAGACAATCTGCATGACAGGAGCACTTGCTTGGAGTTAAGGGTGTAAGGGACTCACGTGATGGGAGCCATGAGAATATACAGAGTAGACAAGTATATGAGCTCCTTTCGCTTTACAGAAAATTCCACCTCTTCAGAAGACTAACATCTTAGTCTTTTTCAGGGGCGCAAGTGGCTGCATATCCCTCAGAAGGAGAGAACCCAGACAGAAGTTGCACACAAATGCATTTTATTGCTCTCTACAAACACAGAGACGCATACATAGTATGCATGTAAGCCATAGGGCTGTCCCAGTAGTGGGAGAAACACTATCCACCATGAATTAAATCACTCAAAACAGACAAAAATCATTATTATAATGAAAATGCTAGAAAAAGCATAGCTTACACCCAGAATGTATAACATTGACAAATCAAGCCTTTTACCTACTACCTTTTCTTTAACATAAAGCAGTAACATACTCTTTTTCTAAATTGAAAAAAGCAGCAAAACAGTAGAAATATTCCACATAGTTTCCTAGCTTCTGTTCATCCATCACACTTTATATACTAGGACTATGAAAGGGTCATTGGGGAAAAGTCCAAAACAAAACAAAACCCATCTTTGATGCTGTAGAAGTTATAAGCAAACAGAGGGAAATTGATTTTAATCAAGTGTGCATGAACCAAAGGGTAGTAAATTTATCCTCTGGAGTGACTGAGCAAACAAGTGCCACTAGTCAAGCCAGAGCAAAGCTGATGGCTCTTACAAGCAATACGAGAGAAATCTCTCCTACAGCAATTCTTGTCCGTCACAACTGTAACATTTACAAAAATACCCTCCTTCATTTTGAAGACATTCACCCCCTGACTGGGCAGCATGCTGTGTTACTGTTATCAGCAGTATCTACACAGCTTCAATACCACTCAACGGAATGCCTGAACTTTTGCCAAAGGATCCTGTAAAAGTCAAAAGTATGGCATTCCTTTCACACATAAATAAAATACACGGGGAAATAAAATTCCCTACAGGAGAGAGGATCAGAGCTGGACTATCAGATGCAGTCAGATCCTTCCTCTGGACTGTAAAAGGCAGAGGTCCATGAAGTAAGGACTCCCCCAACTACCAGGGCCTCCAGAGAGTACTGGCATCTTTCGGAGATGCTTGCTTCAGGGTGCTGGGGTTCCCAGGGGAAAAGGAGACCTCCGTAGCAGCTGACTGGCTCTTCTGGAAGTGGCTTAAAAGTTTGGTCTGTGTTTCAGTTCGGACTTTATGAAGAGAGAGGAAATGGAAAGCTTCTTGCAAACACCTAGAGTAGCCCTCTCTGAAGTCGAACTGAGAGCTTTTATGGAAGGATCCTGCAGCTAGAGAAGGGAAGAAAAGAGGGAAGGGCAAGAAAGAATAGTTTAGAGCAACTGTGCATGGCTAGAGATCCATAAAACTGTCACAGATTTGCAGTAAGCTAGAGACCAAAACAAAATTCAATACTCACTCTTCATCTGCAGCTGGCTCTGCTGCTTCAGGTAGCTGACAGTCATCTCCAGGATGTCAGCTTTCTCCAGCTTGGAGTTGGGCTGGTGTCTCTGAAACTCCTTCTCCAGGAGCAGTTTCAGCTGCTCGATGCTGCTGTTAATCCGGTCACGACGCATTTTCTCCACCACCGGCTTCCTCAGCTGTAAAAAGCAAAGGAAAAGAGACCTATTATTAGAAGGATCTTCTCCCTGCCATTTCACAGGACTGTTTGTTGCCCATCACCGTTCCTAAACAATGTGGACCAGTTTCTCAGCTGGTGTAAACTGCTACGAGAACAGCTGAGAGCGTGGCTCAGAGCTGCCTTGCTGTGCCCGGACTTACTTTGTTTTTCTCCTTTGGTGTCAGCAGGTTGTCGGGCTCCATGAAAACAGTGCTGGGAGCCATCTGTCCTGAGGAAGGAAGGAAGGTCTCAGAGTGGAAGTCCGGGAGAAACGTGTTGCTGGAAGCTGCCTCTGCCCGATATTTATACTGTACAACCTCACCAAGAGTCTGTGGGTCTCCGGCTTGGTGGAGTTTCCCACACTCCACAGCCAATCAGGCAGATAGGCAGCACAATAGGAGAAGCATCTATTCTTGCATGCTCCATTGCCGGTGAATGGCCTGGGGATAATGACCTTCTCCCAGATGAGCAGGTGGGGAGTGTGTGGTACGTGAAAGGCTGGGATCAGAATTACGTGTCAGAAGCTGGGAAAGAGCTGGCCTTCAATGGGAAAAGGCTGCTGACTAATGCCGCAGATCAATAGCATTCCAGACGCAGCCTTGGGTTCACATGTGTGGAGGAAGGAGGAGGTCAGCTGCCGATAGCGGGAAATAAACCACTGCAGGCAGGCTACTGCGTGGGGCTGCCTTCCTCTCCGGGGACGCACGGAGGCACACGCTTAAGCAGGCACAAGTGCACATGCACACACGAGCAGCTTCTGGCTTTCTGAGATAAAGAGCAGAATTTCTTTAAATCCGCTCACCTTGTTTTCTCTGAGAGCCAGAGCCAGTTGTTCTCCCTCAGGTGACTGTGACACCAGTTTTGCCCATGTGAAACAGAAAAAAGCTTTTCCCGTTTGGCTCACTGCAAATAAATACTCTTAATTGTAAGTACACACAGTTACTGAAAACGTTTTCTGTTTTGATCTTTGCTCTCTTCCCTTGGTATCTTACGCACCTCTTCAGAATACTCTCAAGTCAGGTCACAAGCGCTTTATGTTTCCATTTTCAAATAGCTGCAAGATAAATCCGTGAGGAGAAGGATCTCAGAGTGTTTTGGGATCAGTTCAGTCTCACATGCTGCTTTCTCACTCCCTCCTCAAAACATGTTTTACTCTAATTATTTTCATTTAATCCATGCACAAAGGAAAACGGAGTGCAGAAGAAATTTACATAGCCCATAAACTTATTAGAAATCAAATTCCTGATTCCTCATTATTCTCCACTGGGCCAGTTTCTGCATTGAGATGCACAGTCTTTGCTCAATAGGTGCCCGCAGCTGGAGGAGTTAACGGTCTTGCTATTTGTATCCTATAAACACACAGCCAGAGATTGATATTGGAAAACTTGAACCAGATCCGCCCGCCTGCATTTATCCTGCCTTCTGCTGGTGCAAGTACTGCTTTCTTTTATGAGCTCTAACCTCACACAAACAGCTGAAGAAGGAAATGGCAGCAGAGTGTTTCCTGCGTCCTCTGGACGTGCACCCCTGACAGTGAGGAGCAAGGCTGACAGCAATGCTGCCCTGTTATACTACAAGAAGGGCGAAGCGGGCAGGCAGCAGCATTAACCACACATCTAGAACCATGCGTTCTGGTCCCAGATTTACGCCAAACGTGCTACGATGTCACCTAATCAGTTCAACACACTGTGAGCATCAGTATCTCCCTCTATAAGATTCAATACAGGAATAATAATAATAATCAGATAAATTACTGTCAAGTAATGTTAGGGCTTATGTTTGGGGATCTCTTACTGTAGTAAGTAAACACTGTTTGTGATTACATTATTGTATGTGTATTAGTGTATATATTAATATACTGTTTGTGTTTACATTAATGTATGTGTATGTGTGTTAGTGTATATATTAATATATATGTGTGTGGTCATGCATGTCTTTTAATGTGAATACACAGACACACAGACACACGGACACAGTTCTCTCTCACTCTGCAACTCATTATTCGTAAGACCAGGTAAGGCTTAAATGACCTCTTCCAGGATCGGCTTTTCCATCCCTATTGTACTGCTCTTGAATAGGCTCCCTTCTTTTCGTACAGAGCAGCAGCTGTTGAGCTCTGAGTCTTTTATGTCAAGTTGTGGGAAAGCTTTTGTGACACCATTTCACATGTTCTCCTCAAAGCTTGTGGATTATCTTTGAGCCCATGTAATGCCACCTCTGAAACCAATCTTTCACTCTCTGCATCCCTCTTGGGGAGATTCTCTGAAACAGAAACTCCTGGGTAGTAACTCATTTCTTGAGCTCGTTAATCAAGCGCATGAAGAAGAAATATGCCAATCCTGTGATCAGCAGGCTCCGCTAGCAGTTTTGCTTGAGACAGTTTCTGTTTTCCAGATTAACTCACTAGTAAGCAGCTATAAAACCAGAAATAATTTCCCCTTCCGGTACGAGTCACATAAACAGACGCTCCAGTTTTAGTCCAACAAAGCTGTTTAAAGTGTCAGGTGCCTTCTCTGCAATTACCCACAGTACACAACAAGAAACTAAGCCTGCTTCTCAGGAATCTGTGCATTATTGCATTCCTGCATTGCAGGACTTTTATTTTGGGAGAGGACAAATTAACTTTCCATGATAAAACTGCAGTAGAGCAGATGCGTGACTTGAGTGACTTGGTCTGCCTTTGGCTTTCTTCTGTCTCGTTTGCAGGCTCTGGCCGTTTCTGGGATTTTCCCAGTAGTTCTGAAGGTGTGAGGGGGAGAGGCGAGAGCCCAGAGCAGCTCTTGCTGCCTGTGCTGGGGCAGCTGGCTGCAGCCCCTCAGCTGATCCAGATCAGGCTGAATGCATTGCCACCCCCATGTCTGCCACTGCTGATTCCACCTGGGATTGCTACAGCAGGATTTTACACGTGAACCTCTTACTTCTCCACTCAGGACCCAGGGGATTACAAAGTTAACTCCAAGGGAAGAGTCATGCCAGCCTGAACCACCTTACTCTCCTTGGTCTTGCTAGAAGTTTTGCTTAATCCGCTATTACAACATCTAGCTCAAGTTAAAAGAGAACAAAAACCTCTATCTCCTTTCTTGCTCCAAGAAAGTAACTTCCATATACCTTCTTGAAGGAAGGATTTGTAGGGGATAAAAATGCCCACTTGATTTTTTCCAGGATCACAAGCATCAAGTCCTGTTCCGTGTCTGCTTACTGCGCGCGCTTGAGATGCGATGGACCTTTTTTTCTCCTGCTGTTTAGTAATTACATGGTTAGGCATTGTCGCTGTAACCCAAGCCTTCATATTTCCTGCCCTGAACTCTGCCACGGGCTCAGTGGAGCACAAGGCTGAGAGCAGGTGAAGGCACACCACGCTCTGTGTCTCACGCCGTCTGGATGTGGCGAGCCCCTTGACGCCCGTACCCTTGTTTTAGCACCTGCATGCTGGTTTCAGAGCAACGTGAGCTCAGGTCCCTTAGGAAAAAAACATAGTCCAGCAAAGGCAGTATTGGCTTGCCTAGCAGCGATTCCAGAACAGCTCTGCTGCCCCACGTTTGGCCAGTCCAAAGCCAAATGGAAAGGAGTAGGAGATAGTTGTGCCAACTCTTTACCTGATCGCACTGTGGTAGTGGCTGTGCACTCCACACGGGTCAAGGGCTCAAAATTTCTTCTCCATGAGGATCCAAACTGACCCAAAGCCTGCTACTGAGCAGGCTGAATGCTAAATAATCTTCTGTGGCCTCAAGAAATTCACTTAACCATAGAGGCTGGAGGCCCCACGTATTTAGAACGTGTGTGATAATAAAAATTACAGTATTCAATGTATTATTATGAGGTGAATGTAGCAAAATCTCCCCCAGATGGTAAATCCACTGAGGTTCCTACTTCCTCCCCCTGTGCCACATGCGAATTTTAAAGCATCTGAAATAAAAATATATATTTAAAATAGCTTTTTATTTCCTCTTCAGTTTTACAGTCTGTCAGGGGAAAAATTAGCCAATTACTGACCATCTTGGAAGAGTTACTCAAATTAGATGCTCAATTACCCAAAATAGATGCTCTGCTTCTGCTTTGGTTGGAAATCCTAAAGAAAAGTGGTAACAAAAATTCCTCCCTATTATAAAGTTAGCAGAGTCAGTGGACTTTACACTAAGGATAATGAATTCTGAATTATACACCTTCTACTATGGTTCCAAACACACACCATATTGCATAGAAAACTTATTAGGATCCCAAGATACTGGATCCGGATAACACGTTTGAAATACAGCATTAGCAATAGCCTTCCCCCAGAATCTCTGCCAGATGTTAGCTCTTTAGGAAGACTTAAAGATGCTGCTGCTTTCCCAAGTCTTGAGAGATGCTCATTGCTCTCCCATTGCCTCTCTCCTGATACGTGCTGCCCAGATGGCCTTTTGGGAGCAGGGTTTCCCACTGAACACAATGCAGAGGCAAGCACCGTTGCTAATGTGGTTTGTAGTCAGGCACACTTCCTTTGTGGCAGGAATGAATATGGTTAAGAAATGGTGTGGGAAACTCAGAAATACACAGTCTTCCATAGCCTTATGCTAGTAAGTCATTTAGAAAGCTAAAAACGCTTGGGAGCAGGGACAGAGCGATACTTCTGAAAAGAGAATGGGAAAGACAGCAAAATGTAGGAGACTCAATTAGTGCCGAGCCCTACAGACCATCCTGAGGTGAAAAATAAAATGGGTCCAATCCTATGGACCTTACTTGGATCCTCACTGAAGTCAGCAGAAACTTTGGACTCCGTGAAGAGTGAAGCAGACTGCTAGATTTGGCCTGCAGCTTTCGTACCTCCAGAGCTATTTCCTGATCTCCGGTAAACGGGTGCAAATACAAATTACCTCTACACCTACAGTGGAATTTGTCAAAATCCTAATCAGCAAAATTTGAGCCTGAATTTTCACCTGCCAAGTACCAATACCAGCATCTGGTCTATTGTTCCCCCTTTCCGTCATCCAAGCAACACAGAATAGCTTAGAAGTATTAATGAAGAGAAAAGCTTCCCCATAGTATTACTGGTATAAAATCTGATCTAATTTTCTTAAAAGCCAAGCCCAGCTCCTATACATCTATATGGGTCATACAAAAGTATCGTGCTATCCTCATGGTCCATAGGAGTCATCTTTTTCCCTCAGCGCTGTGCAGCAAGGAGGCGCAAAAATCCCATTGCAAAACTACGATGATGGCTGCCTGAACGGGACCTGCACTGGTTGTGTTTCAAAGCTTGGTTTTTCCACGTTTGCTCAAGGAAAGCACACCAGCTGACACGTGGGGCTAGGGAGTCGGTGCCCTGCCGTACCACTATGGGTGATGTGCTGCAATGGTTGCATCATATTTGGGCAGGCCAGCCTTTGATAAAAAGAACAGCAAGACAGAGGTACTGAGCAACAAGTGACACCTGATAGCAGAGTCTCTTGGTATCTCTCAGTGACTCCATGGAGAGTCCTAGCAAAAAAAACATGTTATTCTTCTGGGCAAAGCTGAACTGAGGCAATGCCTCCCCTACAGCAGAGCATCTCCAAGCTGGCAGGAGGAAATCAGTCCTGTATTTGAAGCCCATATTTAAATTACAGCAAACAGCAATTCAGATTAACATGCCAGGGCAATTAAGGACTGGAGCAGCTTCTGTATCTGTTTGCAACAGTTTGCATAAGCTTACGAGCAGCTTGACTAATATCAAGGGTCTGTGTTTCCCAGGACACATTAAACAAATCTGGGGAATTAAAGAGGCGAACAGAACATGTGGCTCAGAAGTCTCCATGTGGGCCAAAACCACGTCTGCCACCTTCAGTGGGACAATTTTCTTTGGCCTTACTGGTGGACGAGCAAGGTTCTGCTCCTGCAGCTCCCATCCCTGTCACGTCCTCCCAGCCCTTCCTTGCTCTGCTGCTTGGCAGTCCCTTGGCAGTCTGGCACAATTTCTGTTTGTCTGCATAGCTTCCTTCACTTTTTTCCTTTTACTCGGGGTTTATTTTGCCTTCGTGCAGTTTTTATAATCTGATTTTTCATTCTGTCACTCTTTTTCCCTCTGTCTGTCACAGGCAGATGTGGTTTGAGGACAGGAGTGTCTTACAGACCCGCAGACTGTGTGAGTTTGGAGTTCCTTCCAGTTTCCCACACTGCTCTCCTATTCACTGCATTCAGGCAGAGGATAAAGGAAGTGTGCCATGCTACAAGCTGAATTAGAAATGGTGTTTGACTTCCCTTTGTACTTCACAGAAACCTTGCTCTGGGTAGACCATCTGCATAGCACTCACTGTGGAGAAACCATTGATCAAGGCCTGTCAGCCCAGCTGGGGGAACTTGGGAAAGTAATTCCTTGTGCCACTTCAGTTCTTTAGGGCTTAACATCTGGCTGGAGGGGGAGGCGACAGTTGATGGTTTAACAGTCTTGCTTCCTTTCAAGTTTGGGATGCTGTTTTGATCCCTGATAAGCCTTTCTGAAATCCTGATTTTAATAACATGGAAAGCATCCAGAAGACCCGGAATAATGCACTGGCTTTGCATTTTCAAAGTGCTTTACAAATACCAGCTAATGAATTCTCAGCAACCTCCTCTGTGAGATAAGGATGTATTAATAACAATGTTTTACAAAGGAAGAAAAATGAGGCAGGCAGGAGAAAACCAAAATTTCAATATTTCAAATAACCTACTGGTTGCAGTGCTTCTATTGCCAAGTGGCTATTTGAGACATCTGGTTTACAAAGATGCTCAGCGCCCACTTTTGTTTTAATTAGCTTTGGCATCTCTGAAAAGCTGCCAACTCCCTAGCTTGTGGGAGAATTTGGATTACCGGCCTGGACCACACTCGCAGTCATGCACCACCAAGATAAGCAGATGCAAAAGTTTTCTTTTGTACTCAAGTTCAGTAGCGGTTTTTTAAAATGTTATTTATAAGCCCATAAAATGGCTGAAAAGGAAGATGCACTTAAATCCTCGATCAGGAAATACTTAATGATCTATTCGACAGAAAATAACTTGATCTCTCTAGAAAGCAAACTAAGTTTGTTTATTCGTGCTCCTGAAGACCTACCAAGACCTCAGTCCTAAACTGCAGCTGTCCTTAGTCCTTGTGCAGATCTGTCTGTCAGCACCATCTAAGTTCAATCAGCTGCCTCCCAGCGGTTACGGTTATTCTGGGCTTGGAGCTCCTTGGAGGAGAGGGTGCCATGTGCCCTGAATTACATGAACTCTCTGAGTTTATAAGGGAATTTCAGGCCCTGGACACTTGGCCTGGATAAAACCAGTGACTCAGAAATGAGGAAGGGGCCATTCTGCTTTAGCTACAGTGTTGTGGTAGCGTGCATACCAGATCCCCAATACCTAGTGCTGCAGATGATCGTAGGGCACGGTTTATACTACCAGCTACACTGGAGATGTTCTGGGAGTCCTGGTCCTATTCTTAACCCTCTCCAGACCGTTTTCTTGAGAGTCTGGCTCTGTTTCTTGCACTAAATTCCCCTGACCCTGACATCTGACAACAGGTGGCGTGGTGATGAGGGCACCCAAACTCTGCCTTGCATGGACCAGAACTAGACTATCTAGCTTTTGAAAAATGGTTCTTGCCTGCAAGGCAGGTGCCCGCGTTTCTCAGACATGATCTCTTCATTCTACTGCCAGCTGAACGTGGCACAGATGTTGTTCAGTCCTCCAAAATCCACTTGCCTGGCAGGGTGGGACCTGACACTGAGCCCCAAGACACCTTCACCAGACACACGTCCATTGTGCTCCACAGCGTGGTGACTGACAGCCGCCAAGCACGAGAAAGTGGATTCCAGTAGGAGCTTACATCCCAAAACTCAGGCTGAACTCAAGGGAAGGGGAGACATTCACTGGGGCATAAGGGAGAACCAGCTTCAGGTTACAAATTTGTTCCCAAGGTAGGGAACAATCGGATGAGGCTCAGGGGACACCAGGGAAGCCTGTGACTATTATCTCCCCTCTCCATCGCTGCCCTAGCTAGAGCTGACTGATTAAATATCTGACAGATGCAGATAGGATTAATTGCTGCTCTTATAAGGGGAGAGGTGACTGCCCTGCTATCTGGCACGAACACACCATTCCCATCTTGGCAATGACAGCAAGTGGTTGTTGGGGCCAGACCTCAGGAACCACACTCCCAATTCTCAACCTGCTCCTCTGAAATATTCTCTCTGCAGGATACCTTCTCCTTGCCAAAACGCTTGGCAGCACTATTTGATAAGTCTTGTGATTTTTATCGTGAGACTCATAATACTTATGGCCTTCAGTAAGACTTAACATCCAAGCCTCATGATTATATAAAGACAGAAAATTAATGATATTGACCCAAACAAAGTCCAAATGCTCAATAATCAAAAACTAAGTTAAAAAAAAAAACCAAACTTTTATTTTTATTAGAAACATCAAAATGTTTTTGTTAAATCCCTATGACTTTCAGCCCATTTCTTGGCTTCTTGAAGCCAAAATTTTGACATTTGAAACGTTGGCTGTAATGCCAGATCCTCAGAGATGCTGAGCCCGTTGTAAGAACTGAATGCCACCGTCTTCCAAAAAACCCCACCCAAAACAATGAAGGAGGCACATGAGCTCAGCAGCTTCTGTGTTTGCTCCCTCCACCCCACTGTTAGTGACAAGCTGTTCTTCCTTGGCCAGAGCTGAGTAAGTGACAGACTGACTGATGGGGTCTGCGTATTTCAGAGGACTTTTGGGGAGCGTGTGCTCCCACTGAAGTCAGCAGAATCTGGGGTGCTTTAGAGCAAAACTCAAAAACGTCTGGTAGCACGTGTGAGAGAACTGCCAGGTCTCAGCCCTGTTGCCGAGATGGGGAACAGTCACATTACCAGGATAATAACTAACCTAGCACTGGCTGGTGTAACTATAGAGCAAGGCGTAGCCGAGTCCCCTGGTAAAAGCAGAAGGATCAGATATATTCTGTGGTTGGTTTATATGGGGTTTTGAAGGAGGAGGGTGGTAAACACATAACATGGTGGCTCCCGCAAAGCCTGCTCCCAGGGCAATGTGTTCCTTTGAGACATAATTGATTCCTGCCATCAGGCACCAGCCTGCTCTCCCTCAGGGTCAGCGCTTTCCCACATCCAACTCCATTATCCCACAGACCATGCCTTTTGTACAACACACTCCAGCTATTCATGTGCAAAGCAGCTGTAATCCCCAGACCTTTCAGAGTCAATATACCAGGAAATAATAAATCCCTCTTGTGCACTCTTGAATATGCTGAGAGGTGACTTGTGGGAACTTCAGCTGGGCAGAAAAATAATAAATTCTCCTTAATTTTTAATTATTTGTAATACTCACTGTAGAAAGACTATGTCATTGGTGCATGACTACTTCAGGGTCACCCACACAAGCAGCTATAGAAATTGCTTTTGCCTGTAACAACCCTAAAAATGCAGATCCAATTGTCTCATATGTTTCTTAATGATCAAAGTCCACTTTCCTTCACTTATGCACCTGGGAATGGCAGTATATTAAGCATTCTGGATCTAAAGAAAAACTAATTAAAAAAGGTTAAACCTGTGAAGAATGTACTTTACACTAATAAAAGACCCCTTTTTGCCAGGGTTCTAATGTCTAAAGGAGGCAAGATAATGCCATGCTAATGACATTTAATGGAATACTTTATACAATAGGTCTAATAACAACATAACCTTTTCCCCTGAAAGAGGCAGATTTCACTACGCCTCCACTCCGTTTGTTCACACAGCAGAATTAACGCTTGGCTTGTGAGAGCGGAAGAAGCCAATCCTGAGTAGCAAGTTTTACAGGATAATTTCTTTATATATTGCCTCCCATGGCAAATAATTTTTAAACTATTTACCGTGTAGAATGTAGTATCACTGAAACACTCTGAGCAGAACACGGTGGGCAGGGTTAGCTGCACCTGTGGGGCTGGGAGAAGGGATCTTCATCTGTGACACCAAAGGAAGCAGTGGCTCATAAGTTAAAAACTGTCAGAGGATCATTAGGGTTCACCTCAGATAGGCGGTACCCTGTCTTTTCAAACCTTATCCAAGAAACCTCCACAGAGCAAGTCATAAGCGTATGAGGATGATGAAGGGATGTGGTGATACTGCAGGGATTTGTGGTGCTAAAATCTAGGAATCTTAAACATTAGGACATGTCCAGCTGGCAACAGTAAGGTATGAGTGTGGCACAACATATGGACCCAATAGTTTCATCAAGCATTCAAAGGTAATAATTTCCACGCAGATGTGTCAGCACAGGTCGACTTGGGACCCTGGCAGGAGTCCTCATTGCTACTGTCTTCCTCAGTGATGCTGCCACTAGCGCGTCACCTGCGAAAGTGAGATCGGAGCTAGCCGGGCCCTAAAACCCCTTCCATTTTACCTGTGTCAATAAGCCTCTCCAGCAATGCTAACCATGAGCTGGCCTGAAGAAGAGACAAAAGCCGACTAGAGATCAGCCTGTACACAGGACAGACCCCGCAGAGCCCTGCTCCCCAGGCAGCTGGGATGGCAGAGGGGTGTCCCAGGGAAGAAGCATCTCTGCCAGGCTCCCAACAGATGGGGAGAAAAGAAATTCCTCTGCAAGACAACGAGAAGCAGCCACCCTTAGCACTCCCACTGCAGAGGAGCACTGCTCCTTCTCCGCTTCGTTCTCGCAGGTGTTCATCCGTACCCTCAAGTGCTGCCAGAAAAGCACGAGGGCCGCTTCAGCCCTGTCCCTAGCCCCCGCCACAGACACGGGCTCAGCTCCCGATTCCGAGAGGGCTCTGCGAAAGGATTTAGCAGCACCGCTCCCATTTCCCAGAAGAGCAAACTGAGGCACGGTGAAGCAAACCAGCCGTCCCCCGGGACAGCCAGTGCTGCAGCTGAGCTCGGTATTCCTGCCGGCCACCCCTGCGTGTGAACCAGTGTCTCGGCCCCCTTGCCCCATGTTGCCCCTTTCTCTTGGTAAACAGAGACCTCTGAGAAACCCCTGCCTGCATGGCGAAACATGCGCTTTTCAGCCTTACTCAGTGAAAAAGCCATGTGAGTTCATCGTGCCTTGACAGAAGTGCAGGCTCCACAAAGGAGTTATTAGCACCAGGCTGTGTGGGTTCGAATTTCTCTGCGTTTCCCATAATTTTCCCCTATTGATAACATTTCTTGTTGGGACAATAGAAGTGTGCCTTGCAACTACTCGCGACATTAGTGACGGTGCTTGAGCCTGAATGATTTAAAGGGACAGAATCCAACTCCCAAAAGACCATCTGGCTATCAGTTATAATACAGCAATAAAGGTCAGGGCTGCTTCTCAGGAGTTGGGAAAAAGATGGGTTTTGACACTGAAGAGTCTCTTCAACCCGCTTGGTACATGCCTACCTGTTAGCTCCTAGCTTCAAGGCCTGCCACCATTGCTCCCTTGCTAGGAAAGGGATAACACAGGACACCAGCTCCTGGAGGAAGGCCAGCCAAAGAACACAGGAAAAAGGCCAACACCCTATTATAGCTGGCAAAAGCTAGGGCATGGTCTCTGAGCTGTATCTTATTTTGTATCGCAATCCTTTGACTGCTTCAAAGTGTTCATGAGATGTCTTGTCTCCTGGCTTTCCCACAACGCAGGGAATAAAGGGCTCCAAGGACAACATCTGCCCTTCACAAAGAGCTAAGCCCATTCAGGCCCATACAATGAAAACCACGAAGCTGGCTATTTCAGTGACACCTCCCTCCTTCCTGTCAACTGCCCATTAAACTCAGGCTTCACTTCAGGATTTCCAAGTAAGAAATTGTCTTTGGCTTTCTTACCTCACTGCACACTTCCCTCCACCATTTCCATTTCCAGAATCTCAGCCACGCTCCCGTGCACGAGCAGTGCACTGCCAGAAGACGAGCACACCTCTGCCTAGGGCACTACAGGCTAGACCCTCAGATGGCAGGATGCAGCACAGCCTTTCTCAGGTAGGTTCTGGGTTATTTTCGGTGCTGCCTCAGGGACTGTACCCAAGCAAAGATTTTTTCTTGTAAGACAAAATCAGAACTGACCCAAAGCGTCCATGCAACTTCATTCTTTTTCTTGCCTTTACCATAAAAGAAATAACGTTTGCTTAATTTTTACCAAAAGTTTCATGCAAATACAAGCAAGCAGCACTATCCCCATTTTCCAGATAGGAAAACGGAGCAGGGATGACATGCTAAAGGTTACACAGGGAGGCAATTACGTGGCCTCTGAGATGTCACGTTGGGCAAACTGCGGCAGGTACAGTCTGTGGCGGGGCAGTGTGATGCTCCTTGGTCAGATGAGAACAGAATGCACCAGAAATCTCGGGCAAGAAGCAGAACTGACCTCCTTGCTGAGGTCCGAAGATGGGCCTCAGCCACTAAATCCCATTCACAACCTGCCTCTTACTTCCCAAGGCCTAGGGCTTCTGGTTTGAATCTGATGCTACTCTTCCACCCATCTTAACCATCATTCTTGTAAATGTCTGTATGAAAGAGAGAGAGTAGAAAAGGTAAAAGAATGAGCTACAGGGGTGATGAGGCATGGGCCCAGTTCTGTTAGGAGGTGTGTGGCTCTCCTTAATGACGGCAATGGGAACACTGGTGCAACGGGCTCACAGAGACCGGGGTGTTAAGGGGAAGAGAGAAACAGAGGTTACTATTCCCATTTGCTTCCCATTCCCGCTTTATTCACCCTGTCCATCCAACATCCCGCCATCCCGACTGTCGATTCTCCACAGCATTTAGAAACGTCATGCAAACAAACCTGTCGTTTCCCACTGGTAACGCTTTGGCTCACCCAGTAAAAGTGTAATGACTGTACAGACAAGCGCAAATACACCCACACTCTGGCCAACGGCACCTGGGAGGCTGGCTGTAAAGTGCCGTCTCTAGAAAGAGCAGAGAGATGTCCTTGGTGCTGCTGATTTTAACCCTAACAGTGCTCCCCTTCTTCTTTTCCCGCCTTCCCCCGAAAGCGTGCCTCCTCCACGCCACAAATGTGACGGGCACAGGCAGGGACTCAGGAATGCAATTGATCCCAGACAACCAGCTGGAGGGTCAGTGTTTTCCCAGATCCCTGGGCAGCCCCGAAGAGCCACGCTGCACACTCCACCAGCCAGCGTGGGCAGAAGGTTATTCTCTCCAGGGCATTTGCAATCAATGTACCATGCACTAATAGATGCTTCCTCTATTGTTCAGCTGTGTGCCTGGATTGGCTGGATGGCTGTGGGAAACACCAGCAATCCCCAGACTCACATATCTGCTGAAGCTCCCCGATGTATAAATAGAGGCAGTCGGTACCTCCCAAAGCATAGCCTTACGCTCAGCGCAGCAGCCCGACGTGGGGGTCTCTGCCCAAGCCTGAGAGCACTAAGAATGGCTCCCAGTAACACTCTCATGATCCACATGGAGGAGAAACTGCTGCCAAAAGAAAAGAATAAAGTAAGTAGAGCCCTTGACAGGATTGGAGGGGCTGGCCTGCGCTCTTTGCAGTGGGCTGCCACTATCAAATAAATACTACGTGGGGAAAAATTATGAGATAAGGAGGGAGAAAATGGTCTGGGGGAAGGCAAATAGGTTAAAGAGAGATAAAGGAGACTATGCAGGTTTTTAAAAATGAAACTGAGCGGGGAACAGGTAGGCAGCATCACAAAGCTGTCCCACCAAACGAAAGCATCCTTGAACATGTGTCTACCAGGGCATCAGAAGGGGAAATTAGGTCAGGTCTCAGAAAATCCTTAACGATCCGCTGCATCTCTCTTACAGCTGAGGAAGCCGGTGGTGGAGAAAATGCGTCGTGACCGGATTAACAGCAGCATCGAGCAGCTGAAACTGCTCCTGGAGAAGGAGTTTCAGAGACATCAGCCCAACTCCAAGCTGGAGAAAGCCGACATCCTGGAAGTGGCTGTCAGCTACCTGAAGCAGCAGAGCCAGCTGCAGGACCAAGGTGAGTCCAGAACATGTATTGCACACCGCTTAAGGTCTGCTCCTCCCAAATAGCCCTGGCCCCTGAAGCACGCAGGGGTATAACACACCAGGTCTAGTCACAGGAGCGAGGCTCGTGGATGCAGGCTCTTGAAAGAAACTTAATGCATGAATCACCACTGTCCCACGTTTTGCTCATGATCTTAACCCACTGCATTTGCTTCTTTCTTTCTTTTCTAGCATTCATCCACAAGAATCTAGAGCAGGACTTTAACAGTGGCTACCTGCGATGCCTCAAGGAAGCTATGCATTTTCTGTCCTACTATGAACCCAAGAAGGAAACTCAGGTGCAGCTAATCAAGCATTTCTGCAAAGCTCAGATGGGTGCAGATGTCACGTACTCTCCTGCTCTGCGTAGTTCACCCCTGTCACCCTGCCTGTTCGCCAGAAAGCAACCTGCCCAGAAGACTGTGGCTGCTGCTCCTACCATCTGGAGACCCTGGTAGACCTGCTGAGCTTTGCTTTATTCCTGTGTTTTGCTACAAAGACTAGAGGGACCTGTGATTTAATAGTTCCTCTTTAAAGTAGGAAACATTGCTTTCCAAAGGTGGGGGTGGGGGTGGTTATTGTTTTTCTGTCACAAGAAATGCGGGTCACTGAGTAGTTTCCCTTCATAGTGAAGGACCGTGTTTGTATCTTGCAGCAGATTTGCTGCTTTTATTGGTGGCTCCTAGCCAAAGAGAGGACCAAGTTCTGTGGTGATTTAGAAAGCCAAATGCCTTTCAGTTTCCATCACACTTTTGCTTGGCAAGGCTGTTGAGTCTGTGGCTGTCAGTGGAAATCTTTCTGCTAACTCCCTGGGTCACTGGTTCAAGTGCTCCATTGTCTCTAGATAATATATTGACCTTCCTAAAGAAGAGCACTTTGAAGAATGTTTCTTGTACCATAAGGAGAGTATTGAGCCTTTACCTTTTGAGTGAAAGATGTTATTAAGAAATGCTGATTCTTCTGAAGTTCCTATGCTATTTTTAGTATACCTTCTTACAGAAAGTTATGATGAGAATAGATAGCTCTAGGGAAAATTCTCTTAATGTCAGTATGTGCTGCTCTCAGTTGAGGGATAACTGATGCCTTTTGTAAAGGAAATACCTGTGATATACCTTAAGGAAAAGGGGGAGGAAGGGAGGCAATGAGTACTTTATAATCATTCGCTGAACATGCTCAAGAGCTTAAAAAGCTTTTATAAAGTTGTGATGTATTCATCCTGTGTGATGTTCAACTTTGGTGTCTTCACTGTACAATACAATAAAAATGGTTTTAGTCATTAATCCTTTGGTTTGAAATGATTAAAATGGCTAATACTCCTGGACTAAGTGATGCATGTAGACTCCTTCTGCAGTGGGCAAGCTACCAGATGTCATATTTCTGAGCCCTTCATTCCAGTTCATAGTTTATATTTGTGAAATTCATTTGGCAGAACAGGATTTCAGATCCTGCAAAGAAGGAAGCAACCTCTGGCAAACTTGTCAAAAATTAAAATGGAGGCAAAATTGAAGTGAGATACTGAGAGGTGTAGACCCAGATACTTAATAGCAACCTATTCAGGCTTCAACAAATCACTAATTTCACAGTCAGTTTATTTCCCCTCATTCCCCATTAATTTGCCCACCAACCTGCATTCAGTCTTACGCTTTCTGTCCATTTACGAGGTAGCAGCATGCAAAACCCCTAATAACTTCCAAAGAGCTTGGCACCTGACTCTGCTTGGGGATCTTACCCTCCTCCTTGAAAATACCCACAATGGGGTGAACTAGTTTTTGTTGTCTTTTAATTTTAGCACCTCCTGTTACCTAAACACAAATTCTGTTAGGCAATAACAGAATTGCTTTCTTTACTGAAGTGAAATATGCCCATATATGGCTAAAAGTATACATAATTTGATAGCAAACAGAGATTGAAAAAAGCATTTCCTCTCCTAATTATTTCCTCATACTCTTCTTCAAACATTTTATTCTCTTTCTCTGACATCCACCTAAGGTTCCAAACATGCCATGAGGAGGGCCTGTGCCTCAGAGTTAAGAAACTGCCACACTCTACCAGGCTTTTGAGTTTTTTTCTATCCAGCCTGCTGTAGAGATGGTCTCTCTGCCAAGTGTATTTTAAATGATCCTACCTTCATTTTTTCACCCCACCTCAACGCAGAAAACATATCTAGCGTATTCTCTTACACAGAGGCTTACAACAGCCTGCCTACCTGGCTTGCACCACCTGAGTGACCCAAACCAAGCAGCCAGGCTTCCCGTGAGTTGCAGAGAGAGGCACTGTAGCATCCGTGGGCAGCCTCAGCTCGAGCCCTGTTAGACTCTTCTGCAATTCTCTATGTGCAGGCCGTGTGATTCCTGTCTCCTGAGGATTAAGTCAGCTGCGCTCTGGGGATGTGAGGAAGACTAGTACCCGTTATAAAGGATGTGCTTGTCCTTCTCCCACACAGCTACGCAGAGGGGATGGATGAGGTGAATGAGCAAAAAGGGATTCAGAAGGTATTTGGGGAAGCAGGAAGAAAAGCATGAGAAGGGGATCCTAAAGTCACCCTTGAGCACCTTAAATACCAACAGCCTCTCTGAAACACAGCACCCTCCCCAATAACATTCACTCACTTTTCCTTAGAAGAGTTCCCATTCATTGCTCAGTGAGGACCATTCACCTTTTATTTTCCCTTCTCTTCAACGCAAAATAAATCTGCACAAATAATCAGTTCACAAAACTATTATCTAACCACAGTAACACATTGATTTGGATACATGACAGGAAACCCACTCATTCTTCCAGAGATACATTAACAGCATGAAACACCATTGGTCAGCAATTTCAACTCTCCTCAGATTCCCTGGGAGAGATGCCCTTGAAAAGCTTCATTTCTAGCGTATGCTTTTTTTCTTAAGCAAAAGGAAACTTAGAATATCTGATCTTATCCAATGGCTGCTTAGTTAAGCACTAAGCAAACTCAGATCTGCTAAGCTGACAAGATCAAACCACATTCAAACACTGCTAGCTGTACCTGGCCAGTCCTCGCTTGATTTGTGATGAAAGCCTCTGTTATATGTACGCAAAGGACCAAAAAGCCAGCTAGCCAGGTCAAGAACACGTTGCTCTACCTCATTTCGTTTGCACAGATCATTTTGGTTATCATTTTACCATGAATGCATCAGCTGGTTGAGTGCTCTTCATCTGTCTGCCAATGCAATACAAGGTGGGGTTTTGGTACAGTTCTGCGATTCATCAGGGGCTGATACCAATGCTGCAGAGAGATCTGTTCTTCCTAATGAACTACTAAAAAATTCAGAAGAGATATTTTTAGATTTTGTGGTTGCTTAGCGATCTTGAAAAAGTCACTTCACTTTGCTGTGCTCAACTTGTCTTTGTCAATTAGTACAAGCTTCTGAATCTCAGCAAAATTCAAGCTGTTCATCCATGCCTGTGCATTTTTTAATCAAACCTAATTAAGGCAGTTTGCGATAGGAAGTTTGGGGGGAGTTCAGGCTCAGCTGAAATGCAGCGTGCCCCAAAGCACACCGCAACCTGACCATGCACCACGGGGACTAGGAATAGAGTCACACATGGCATGGAGAAGTCTGCTGCTATTATGTGGACGGGTATCTTCTGCAGCTAATGTGCTACCACCCAAGTAAACCACGTAGTGAATGTCACAGTTGGCAGCATCACTGCAGTTTGTTTAAAACTGACAGCATAAACAGAAAAGAGAAAAGGAAACCAAAGAAGAGCTGCACAAACTGAAGACTGTTGGACTTGAACCCAGTCCCTCTAGTTCTAGGCTAACATGGGAACAGGCCGTCGAAATGACAACTGTGCAAAACTCATGTGAGATCACAGTCAGACTTCTAAGCCCAGAACTCCTGCCACCCATATTGGCATAAATCTGGAGAGACACGGCTACTGTCATTCAAACCACAAGGTCTGATTCTCATTTACACTGAGGCTGTATTACATTACTCTGGCTAGAGTGGGGAAGTCAATCATGCTTAGCTTTTAGCGTTACATGAGATTCAGACCTACTGTTTGAAGAGCGGTGTAAGGGAAAGAAACAGTAAGTGCCTCCTTGCTGGGCAGGGGGAAGAAACCAAACCTCACCAGAAAGCCTCCATTTGCTCCAGGGAGTCAGATCCATGGCTGGTGCAAGCACACTGCTGCTGATTTTCGCCAGCCAAAGACTTGCCTCTCTGGGCTTTAGTCTACCAATTACTTGACAGCTAAAAGCCAGACCTCCGGTTTCACCAATTTTAGCACAGCAAAAGTTATGTTTACAATTTATTAATTATTATAACTTATAATAATTGAACGCAAAGCTTCTTATTGCTCCTCTGTCCCCTGGGGTGACTCTCCCCTGCTCCAACACATTCCCACCCTTAGGGGAGATGTTGTTTATTATGCTGATCCCACAGCCCAGGAATACTCTCCTGACAAAGCCCCTATTAACCTCAGAGTGTGGGCCTGAGTTTCTCAGAGTTTCCCACACTTTCTTCCCTATTTATGACATTCAAAGGGACCACAAAGGAAGCGTGCCTCACAACAGCCCACATTAGTGACGCTTTTTGGCTCAGCATTGTGATGACCAGCAATTCCTGTCCCGATAGACCATCTGGAGAGCTATTTTCCCAAGGAGCACATTGATCGATCAGTATTATGCGAGAGCCCTTTTAAAACTTGGGAACGTTATGCTCTTTGACACTAAATAGGTGTCTCGAGAGGGGTTGTCAGAAAGATTTTAAACCATTTAAGGAAGGCACAGAAAAAATAAAAATCGTAATTATTTCTTTAAAAACACCATCAACAGCATTTGTGAGACACGCTGACAGGAAATGGTCTAAAATAAAAATGCTCTGAAAGTGATATAGAAAGGAAAGCTTTAAGCCATCAAGTTGTGTGCTATAAGGACAGCCACAGACATACAGGAGCACTGCTTTTTAAATCTGCATAACATAGACAATGAAATTCTGGTTTTCTGGACCGTTCTCTGATAGTCCACCTTCCTCCAGACCTGGTGCTACGTTGCAATACACTGGATTCCCCTCCACAGAAAGCTAAGTATCAGATGAGCTAGGAAAGCTGCCAATTGGTATTATAAGTAGTAGCAGCTTTTGTGAAAACTGTGTGTGTAGTTAGTCTGCACCTGGGCTGAAATCACCACCTACAAACCAGAAGCAGAAAGCTCCACGGCCCAGTACGAATTTCCTAGGCTACCGGTCCTCCGGCTGTTTTGATTTATGGACTATAATGAACACAAGCCTACTGATGATAGTCTTGGGGTTGGCTTTACCTTTCCTGGATCCTCTGCGGTTGCTCCTCAACTCAAAGCAATCTATGGCACACAGATTGTGCACCATATCTCAGGGTCAAACGGTGAGCAGCTACAGTTGGAGACAATTAACATGGTGGTTCTTGCCTTCGGAAAAGCTAGGACTCCTGCCTGACATGCAAGGTCTGTTAAGTACATTGACAGTTGTTGGCAGATTTCTGTTTCCCCTTACACGCTTCAATATCTATACCACGTGAGAGTGGAGATACCTCCCTGCTTTCACGTGTGATTCTGAAGACTGCATCTGCATGACGCAACTCATGACTGTGATGTGATTTACAGAGAAACAAGGCCACTAAGAAAGCAAGCCTCTTTGTCCACAGCATCGCTGTACGTCTCAAGAGCAGGTCCAAATTTCACACCATCCTCCAAAGAAGGGAATTATTGTGTCACATTGTTTAGTTGACTCCATGTTTGGCGATTTTGGGGATTTGTTTCTTTTAATCCTTCATTCCAAAACCAGGGAAAGCCCTGCTTCTGAGCCTCAGGCAATCCTTCATTCTGGCTCTGCAGCAACAGTCAGGGAGAGGCGCAAACTTCTCCCATGGATATGAAGGACAGTGACAAGGATTTGGATCACAAATGTGTTTCAGTGGGACAGACTATTGCACTAACAGCTGAATTTTTAAAAGGCCCAAACTGAGCAAACTAGTTACAGTCTTTTAACAAAGAGCAACCGCACTGCCTACAGCACAGGATTTCTTTTCCTTACCGAAATCCTTGCAGGAAGTGCATTCTGCACCCAGTTCCATAACCAATATATTCTAGGGACAGCCTTAGTCCAGACAAGTTATTATTTTGAAGCATCAGTTGGGAAATATTGTTGCCATTAAGTTTTCAGGCCTTAATAATCAAAGCAAACAGGGTGGGGAAGGTGGTGGTGAGGGGAATATTTGTTCCTCTTTTATCCATCAGCAGTATACAGCAGGTAGGTGAGGCAGGCGAGGGGGGAACTGAAGATTTGCTCTCTTTTCAACTGACAGAGAGAGGGGGAGAGAAGCTGGGAGTTGGTGAGCCCAGAGGGCTGTTGTTTTGTGGCGCTTGCTGCAAGGCAGCATGCCTGGTTCACCATTCACATCAGATGGTGCGAGTCCACAGTTCCGAGGATTTCCCACATTGCCCCATTCACAGTGTTAAACTGTCAACAAAAGAAGTGTGCCTCTGTGGGTCCTGAGAAGAAAGCTAACGCCTGCTGCACCATCTGCCCAGCACTTAAAGGAAGGGATAATGCTTTAATCAGTGGGAGTTGGTTTAGCCCTTTGGAGTCCAGAGGCATTGTGCTGGGGATAGGATGGCATTATTTAAAACCACTCATTTCATATTTCCAGAACTGAAAATTGGGTCAAAGCTTCCCTCCCATCTCACAGGGCCCGCTGCTGCTGCAAACATACTCCTTCCCATACGGTGCGTGGCAGGACCTGCTGTCCATTCCATCTCATGTGACCCCTGAGAGAGACGCACAAAGCCCTGTGCTTGACTTCAAGCTCCAATAATGGCAAAAGTACACGCAGCCAGGGACTGCCCTGG
>NW_010972667.1:0-216 GCF_000737465.1 Haliaeetus leucocephalus
TCGAAAAAAAGGTCCCCGGCATCCGAGCCTTCGTCGAAAATTTTTTCTTCAGCAGCCGAGCCCTCATCAAAAAAAAGGCCCCCAGCAGCCGAGCCCTCGTCGAAAATTTTTTCGTTTGCAGCTGAGCCCTCGTCGAAAATTTCTTCTTTGGCAACCGAGCCCTCGTCAAAAAAAAGGTCCCCGGCAGCCGAGCCCTCATCGAAAATTTTTTCTTCG
>NW_010972667.1:1932-2143 GCF_000737465.1 Haliaeetus leucocephalus
GGCAGCTGAGCGCTCGTCAAAAATTTTTTCTTCGGCAGCTGAGCCCTCGTCAAAAATTTTTTCTTCGGCAGCTGAGCCCTCGTCGAAAATTTTTTCTTCGGCAGCTGAGCCCTCATCGAAAATTTTTTCTTCGGCAGCTGAGCCCTCGTCAAATAGAAGTTCCCCGGCAGCCTAGCCCTAGTCAAAAATTTTTTCTTCGGCAGCCGAGCCC
>NW_010972667.1:2679-2927 GCF_000737465.1 Haliaeetus leucocephalus
CTTTGGCAGCTGAGCCCTAGTCGAAAATTTTTAATTTGGCAGATGAGCCCTTGTCGAAAATTTTTTCTTCGGGAGCTGAGCCCTTTTTGAAAGAAAGGTCCCCGGCAGCTGAGCCCTCGTCAAAAAAAGTTCCCCGGCAGCCAAGCCCTCATCGAAAAAAGTTCCCCCGCAGCCGAGCTCTCATTGAAAATTTTTTCTTCAGCAGTTGAGCCCTCGTTGAAATGAAGTTCCCCGGCAGCCGAGCCCTC
>NW_010972667.1:3978-4887 GCF_000737465.1 Haliaeetus leucocephalus
AATAGGCTGCACAGGGATGGTGAAGACCAGCATCAGGTTTAAGGGCTGGCACCTTCCTTCTGGGAGAACTAGCCAGAATTTTGGTGTTTGGGAAGCAGGCACTTCCAAGAAGGAAAATGATGAGATGTTCCTTCTCTGGGCAAGCAGAGATCCCCAAACCTGTTGTGCCTGTGAATAGGCTGCAGGGGGAAGGTGAAGACCAGCAACAGCTTTCAACGCTGCCACTTTCCCTTTGGGAGAAAGAGCCGGACGTTTGCCTTTTCGGGAACAGGCTCTGCCGAGGATGCGCACTGTGAGAGACTGCGTCTTTGGGAAAGCAGAGATTCCCAGTGCTGCTGTGCCTGTGAATAGGCTGCACGGGGAAGGTGAAGACCAGCAACAGCTTTCAGGGCTGGCATGTTTCTTGTTGGCGATATATTATGATGTCTGCAATTTCAGAAACAGGCTCTGCTGAGGATGCGCACCGTGAGATGTTGTGTCTCTGGGAAAGCATGGATCCACAGTGTGGTTTTGCCTGTGAATAGGCTGCGGAGGGAAGGTGAAGCCCAGCAAGGGCTTTCAGGGCTGCCACTTTCCCTGTGGGAGAAAGAGCCGGACGTTTGCCTTTTCGGGAAGAGGCTCTGCCGAGGATGTGCACCGTGAGATGTTCCTTCTCTGGGCAAGCAGAGATCCCAATAGCTGTTGTGCCTGTGAATAGGCTGCACGGGGCAGGTGAAGACCAGCAAGAGCTTTCAGGGCTGCCACCTTCCGTGTGGGACAAGGAGCCGGACGTTTGCCTTTTCAGGAATAGGCTCTGCCGAGGATGCGCACCGTGAGATGATCCTTCTCTGGGCAAGCAGAGATCCCAATATCTGTTGTGCCTGTGAATAGGCTGCACGGGGCAGGTGAAGACCAGCAAGAGCTTTCAGG
>NW_010972667.1:4946-5432 GCF_000737465.1 Haliaeetus leucocephalus
CTCAAAGATTGTTAGGTGTGAGGGACTGGGCTGTCATCTCAAGGAACTGTGAAGTGTTTATCTTGAGCCCTTTGTCTCTGAGATGCCCTGTTTAAGCAGGACACTCTGTCCATAAGGACGACTACCAGGCCATTGAGGCATCCAGGGGAGGAAACGGGGCTGGAGCTGATAAGATACTGGTTTCTAATGTCTATCACGGGAAGGTCGTGTGATAGACAAAACCTGCAGCGCATGACATCATCAAAATATGCCCTATAAAAACCCGTAGAGACAAGCCAGG
Source organism: Haliaeetus leucocephalus (assembly GCF_000737465.1). Classification (NCBI taxonomy): domain Eukaryota; kingdom Metazoa; phylum Chordata; class Aves; order Accipitriformes; family Accipitridae; genus Haliaeetus; species Haliaeetus leucocephalus. The sequence goes on from NW_010972667.1 coordinate 5,227, forward strand.
GGGCTTTTCCCCACCACTAAAGAATTGAAGGTCAAGGACCAACAGGACACCGCTGGATCTGTGGTGGTGACCATCCTTGCAACCCCCTCCACCGACTGCTAGCCTGAGGACCAACAGGACGCCGCTGGATCCGTGGTGGTGACTATTCTAGCAATCCTATCCCGACTGCTTGCTTAATTTCTACCTTTTCTTCCATTCTATCCTAT
>NW_010972667.1:10400-18968 GCF_000737465.1 Haliaeetus leucocephalus
TTGTAGCTTGTACTCTATCATGTGCTGTAAGATAGTAAAAAAAGACTTCCATTTTACTGGCAGTATGGTAAAATCTTCAATGTTAAATGGCATTATTAGACTTCTCCAAGGTTCCAAGGCTTTTCCAGGCTGGTCCCTTTTCTCAGTTTAATTGTCCTTGCTTTTCGTTATTAACATGGCACTGTAGCTTTTGTAAACTCTTATTTATTACCATTTTCTATTGCTCTGTGTGTAAGAATTTGATCATATGATTTTGTTTAATGAATAGTGGCAAGGCCATCTGGAAGAGTAGTCAAGACCTTACAGGTGCTGTACAAACACAGAAAGAATTTATGCGCTACAAAGCGTGAAAGATCTCAGTGCATTCCTTATTTAAAATACTGTGTTGTAAAAACACAGCATACGATGTACCTCAAACTGGTAGTCTGAAGTCTGGGCCTCATGAACCCATGCCTTAAGGTGACATTATCTTGATATGATCTTGTTTACTTCTGTGCAGCCCACAGCTGCACAGCCATACAGGGGAATATCATGCCATGCAAAAATGGAATTTGTCTCTCTCTTGTGAAACAGCCCCTGTTCGAGCTCATTCATGTAGTATGCCGTACTTTGTGTAAGAAAATCTACAATCTCGTACTTGTTTTGTGAAGACATTTGCTTTTCCTTAAAATTACTTAACAAGAGAAAGCTGCCTAAATGACTTACACCTGGACAAGGGCATCTCAGGAAGAAAACTGACACAGCAGGCAGAAACCCTGGGTGCAAAAACCTGGATGTTAGATTGAGGGAGCATAATAATGGACTCAACGACAGATCAATATGATCATAGTTGAAGACCCTTTACTAGAGCATCAGACATCATTTTATACATTGGTTACATCTGTACATGCACTTAGCTATTTTACTATTGGTTACATTATTCACGCTCTGTCCACGTGCCTAGTTACACTTAATGATTGGTTATATCAACTCTGTACACACGCATAAACATAAGACATAATTGGTTATACTAACTAAAACATGCGAAACTTGTCTCTGTCTAATTGGTCAAGATAAACTGCCAAATTGAGGTTCTTTGTGCCAAGTTCCCTTTATCATGGAATGTGCATCTGTGTTCTTCTAATTGGTATCTTTCTTTTTTTGTCTTCTTGTTTATACTGTTCAAGGCCTTCTAAAGGCATCTGGAATGCTCTTGCGACCATTAGCTAAATATGTGTCCACATTGGATCTTTAAGAAGAGCAACCTAAGGAGTGGCAATGCCTTTCTGAAGCTCAGCAACTGCTAGGTGAGCTCTATGCTCTCCACACTGTACTTGGGCAACAAATGTGAAGCGCTCAATAGAGAAGCAGAGTTTGTGTTCTGGACAATTGGGCATGGCACCACAAAGGTGGAAGAGGTTAGTGCTGGACTCATTTTGAGACACTGGTTTCGGAGCTTCTCAATCCTGGTGCTGTGACTTTATAAGGTGCTCTCAGGAAGATTTGAACTTTAGTTCTTGCTGGTGTCAAGGTCTGCATATACAAGGTTCGTCTGGGGATCACATGTTCAGTACTCAGTGGCGTATGCTCAGTTTGTACAGAAATAGTATGCAGTATGTTACTGAGCAAGCACGTGAGGCTATTTTAGAGACAGGAATAGGTATGACTGAAACTGCTGAATTACTGAAACTGTTGATGCCCTTCATTTGAGATAAGTTCGTTACTGCTGAGTAGAAGTAGAAATAATGAGAGAAAACGTGAAGTTGGAGTAGGAGTTAATACTGAGAATTTTCTCTTGTCTTAGGATCTGGATGACAAGGGAAAAGGAGGGTTCAGGAGCAGCATAGAAGCATCTGGAGGGAAAAAGCTAAAGAGACACTTTGGGTGAAGTACGCCAGTTAGAGAGGGTAGGAATGACACTGCTTTCTGCTTATGATTCCTGCCATGTTTAGAGGAAAAGGACCTTGTGTACTTCTTTATTAAAGTGTACGGTATTGTATGAGACAGTCAGACTCCATATCTAGTGCTTTCTTTAATAGAAAGTACTTACCTGGTTACGAGACAACTGCTTGTGTCAACAAACCATTTTGTATTCATATGGACATCAAAGTCCTGAAATTTTTTATGATTAGCAGATTTGGAATAAATAAAGGCTCCTGTCTGTGATCTTCCTTACATTTTTATCACTACTTCCCCCAAAATTTCCTTCAAAACACTTAAATTGACATTGGACTGTGCATCTTAAAAGTACATATCTGTATGTGTATGTAAAAAGCACAAACAGAAATACTGCCTGGAAAAGCTGTTCTGGACTTCATGGCTGATATTTTCAAATATTGCCTAGGTTGTTTGCAAGTCTTCAAACTTTGTACAGCAAAATGCTCATTTAAACTCCTAAAGACAATGTTTTTGGAAAAAATCTTATTTTGCTGTAAGTTTCATTCTTGTTGGAGTTTCATGTACTGTTTATCTTTTCCTCCTCCCCTCAGGAGGCCTTGATATTTTTTTAATTGGAGTTTGTGGCAACACAGCCAGAACCTGACATGATTAAGTGGAAATATATAGGTTTAAAAAAAATCTGAGCATCATTGTATTTTAATTACCAGTAGGTTGCCAATTACCAACAGTAATCCCAATATCATTTTGCTCCTTGGTGATCATGATGCTTTTTTTTCTTCCAAGACAAATTTGAGGTATCCTGTAGTCGATGAAGAGTGTGAATTCTTAAGATTTTATTCCTACACCAAAGCTACAGTATTTCTATCATCACGTAGGTGACTTCTGAGAACTCCTTTTATAAACCACTACATTCAACTCAGGGCACACATGGTGATGATTGTGAAAAACATATGTAAAACCATAATGGCCAGTAGTCAAAAGAACGTGCATGACTGTTGTGTGAAAACAATGTTATTCTAAGGAGACTGTCAGATTCTCCTGGACTGTACAGATAAAGAGAAATAAACCTAGATTAAAAATAAAGTGAGTGAGTGTCACAAATGTATGTTTCACAAGATGGGCTAATATTGTCAAAGCCAGTTTGGCTGAGGCTTCACATTCAGTCTCCTCTCTGAATGTATCCTCAACTGAAATGGTGGAGAAATATCTACCTTTTCATTTATCAAGCTATGAAATAGATGGTGTAACTGATAGGTTGTCAGCTAACAATTTTAATATTGTAGGCTGGTAGATATTAATTGCCATATACTTCCAGTGTGATGAAATTACAACAGTCATATTTTTAAGAATCTTCTAAGAGGGTCTTCCTAGCAGTTTGAAGTTTTGTGCATAGTAATGGCTTATTTTTAATATATCTTTCCTATGTTTGTATGCTAGCATTAAACATTCATACTAATGGATTTAAAAAATAACTAAAACAAACACATCTGCCAGACTTGTGTCTGTCTTATGAAAAATGTTTGATGCTAAACTCACCTGAGTAATATGAACTAATAACATCTTCTACAGGGAAAGGAAGTTTTGCTTGGTCTTATTTAGCACTCAGATGCTGAAAGAAGCAGACCTTAGTCAAGTTTTAAGCAACTTCTCAACATTAGCTTCGGTACTACAACAGCACCGTTGTGTATTTAATTTCAGCTGCAACTTTGTGCAATACTACACACAGCTCACTAGATTTGTACCACAGTCCAGATGGCAAAAATGAAAGAAATAGAAGATGTGTTTGTTTGGTTTGGGATTCATTCTTGGAAACAGAAAACATAATTGTGGTACTTTAAAAGGCTGAGAAACAAATTGGAAACTCGTACTTGGAAAACATGTATTTTGACAAGGCAAGTCTTAGAAACAATCTTGTGAATTACAGAATGTGTTCAAGAATTCAAATAAAATTAGACTAAAAGTTGTTGGCGCAGCCTGGGAAAAGTTATTTAATTTAATTCTGCAGTTCACAAAACATAATTCAGCGCAACAGGTTAAAAGGGAAAAAAAGAAATACAGAGTGAAAATTCTAGATACTTTACACACAAATATTTTTTTCAAAATTATTTAGGAAAGATGTAAAATATCTTGTTCTAAAATCATGGTACCTATTGTCCTGGTCTCACGTGGGATAGAGTTAATTGTCTTCCTAGTAGCTGGTACGGTGCTATGTTTTGAGTTTAGTATGAGAAGAATGTTGATAACACTGATGTTTTCAGTTGTTGCCAAGTAATGTTTAGTCTAAAGTCAAGGATTTTTCAGCTTCTCATGCCCAACCAGCAAGAAGGCTGGAGGCGCACAAGAAGTTGGGAGGGGATACAGCCAGGAAAGCTGACCCAAACTGGCCAACGGAGCATTCCATAGCATGTGACGACACATCTAGTATATAAACTGGGGGGAGTGGGGGTGGGGGGATCACCGCTCGGGGACTAACTGGGCGTTGGTTGGCAGATGGTGAGCAATTGCATTGTGCATAATTTGTATATTCCAATCCTTTTATTATTACTATTGTCATTTTATTAGTGTTATCATTATCATTATTAGTTTCTTCTTTTCTGTTCTATTAAAGTGTTCTTATCTAAACCCACGAGTTTTACTTTTTTTTCTGATTCCCTCCCCCATGCCACTGGGTGGGTGTGAAGCGAGTGAGCGGCTGCGTGGTGCTTGGCTGCTGCACAATAATAATCACCAGGGAGATGTAGAAAGTAAAAGAAATTAAGGACTAGTTTGATTTCTCCTAGATTTTCACACATGACTGGGTTTTTTTGAGCTTTCTCTGTTTCTAAGAGGCTGTGTTCTTCTTTTTAATAGTTGGAAAACTTGTTCACTTTTTTGCTACTTGGCTACTGGGGTCTTCCCTTTCACCTGTTTCCAGAGACTAGCAAAAAGCCACAAACACCTTAAATTGCCTTCAAACGTGGCAGACAGCATGGGAGGCAAAGGACATGCTCTTTTAGCATCACAGGCACTGTGATGTGTCCTGCAGGTGCCCTTTCAGAGCAAAGGATGCAGCTGTACCAGGTCTGTTTTCTTCGTTACATGGCACCTGGCTCAGACACAGGTAATGCAAGGTGGTACAACTTAGTCAGGGCCATTCTGCTAAGACACTAAACCAAGAAATAATGAATTTTGCATCGTTTGATATCTCAGGTGTAAAGGTCGGCTCTAACTGTAACAAAATAGTGCATTTGAACCCTTGCCTTGTAATTGACAATAAAGGTAACATCCAAATACCCAGCTACTTTTAATCCCTACTGAGCAAAGTGAGTAAGTGCCATAGAAAGCTAAAGTTACAGTTAATTCAGGAATGGCCATGTTTAAACAGAATGCTGCTATCTGTCAGTACTTGAGTTTGTTTATTTTAATTTCTTTGCTGTAGTATTTGGACATGTCCTTTGGGCAAAACTTGTGATGGTTCATTTTTAGCTGATTCCCTTCAGAAAACAAAAAGATTTGTCAGCCTAGATACAAGGAGAACAAACCCAAGGCATTCCTACTCAGGTACATGTAAGGAAGTAACAGGCCATGCTGTTCCAGGCAAAATGTGCAGAAGTTCCAAATGAAAGTCCCTCCAACTGTAGCAAGATGCAAACAGTCAGCCAAAAGTCTTGTGGAATATTTTCATCTGATGTAAATTACCATCATCTCTCTAACTGAGGTTGCAGTGTCTGTAGGTAGTAGATTTTCCTTCAATTTGGAGACAAAAGATGCAGACAGTTTCCTGGCTTGGAATATTCTGAAGCTGTAAGTAGGAGGGATGGGGTTTAGGCAATAAAAATAAATAGTGAGATGTGTCTTAACAGACACAGAAAAACTGACTTATTCTGAGTTTTGTCATTATAACCTTCATTTGATTGTGCCTGGGACTTGTTTTTCTACATTCAGCTTGTATGCTTAGATAATGGAATGGCAAAGTGCACTACCTTTTATAAAGATGGACTGGTAGATTTTCCTACAGTATTCAATGAAAGCAGATGACCTTATTGTGATCCTGTCATCGATAACAATCTGGTTTGTCAGTTGCTGAATCTCTATGTGACTTGGCAGCTAGCACGCAATGAAATATCCTTGAAAGTCATTTGACTGTGGTTGGACTAATTTATCATAATCATTTAGCTATTAAAGACATTTTAAAACTAAGCTTGTCTTGATGTTTTTTGGGAAGTCAGGTTAGTTAGATTTAAGATATGACAAAAAAGCTAGTTCCTCATGTTCTCTTTGCTTTTGATATGAGAATCATGGCTACCTCAAAAAGTGGGACATGTGAAGATTTTTTGGTTTGATGAATACTCACCTTGGCCAAAAATTTGGCTGATTGACCCAGAATAGCTAAGGAATACATGCCAAATTTCATATTTCCAACTTCATGTTAAATAGTTTTGAGAGCTGCTGTGTGTATATATATATATTGAACTGTATATATATACATAGGTAAGTAGGAGGGCAGCTTAAGAAGAAAGCTTTGGCAAGGACATATCCCAGAGTTAGCTTCTGGAAGAAAAATGACTATGTGTTTGGAGTAGTGGTCACGGCATCACTTATGAGATGAACAACAAAATTAGGAAGTGACAATCATACATCATAAAACCTGTATCCATTCAATGAATATTTGGCAGGGAAAGCTTATAGGTCATTTGTGTTTATCTTGCATACGCTGAAAAATCATACTGCTGAAAGCTTGCAAATTAAAGCCTCTGAGCAGAGAATACATACTTCAGGAGACAGTCAGACATAGTTTAAATTCAACCACAAGACTCTTCTATATCCCCACAGATCATAGAAAAAATGCAAAGGTATGTGCTTGTTTATAGGCAGTCACGTTCAAAGTGTGTTGAACATCCATTGCAGCTAGCTGAAATTCCTGAAAGAATTGTCACAGATCTTTCTGTGAACGTAGACAGAAAGTGGTGATTACAGCCTGTTGTGGTTTAAGCCTAGCCAGCAGCAAAGCACCACGAAGCTACTTGCTCAATCCTTCCCCCAGCCCCAGTGGGATGATGAGGAGAAAATATAATGAAAAGCTCATAAGTCAAGACAAGGACAGAGAGAGATCACTCACCGATTATGGTCATGGGCAAAAAACCAGACCTAACTTAGGGAAAAAACAAAACCAATTTAACTTACTACAAATCAAGTCAAAACAAGGATAATAAGAAGTAAAACCAAATCTTAAAACACCTTGCCCCCAACCCTCCCTCCTTCCCAGCTCAACTCCACTCCCAGTTTTCTCTGCCTCCTTGCCCCAGTGGCGCAGGGGGACAGGGAATGGAGGTTGCGGTCAGTTTGTCACACATTCTCTCTGCCACTCCTTCTCAGGGGGAGGACTCCTCACTCTTCCCCTGCTCCAGCACGGGGTCCCTCCCACGGGCTGCTGTCCTTCATGAACTTCTCCAGCATGGGTCCTTCCCATGGGCTGATCTTCAGGCACTGGCTGCTCCAGCATGGGCTTTGCCATGGAGTCACGGCCATCTTTGGGGGCATCCACCTGCTCCAGGGTGGGGTCCTCCATGGGCTGCAGGTGGGCATCTGCTCCACCATTCACTTCCATGGGCTGCAGGGGGACAGCCTGCCATCTCACCAAGGGCTGCAGGGGCATCATGTCCTCCAGCACACCTCCTCCCCCTCCTTCTTCACTGACCTTGGTGTCTGCATAGGTGTTCCTCTCTCATTCCACTTTCCCCCGTTGCAGGTTCCATTTCTTAAATATGTTATCCCAGATGTGCTACCACTGTCACGGATGGGCTCAGCCTTGGCCAGAGGCAGGTCTGACTTGGAGTCAGGGAAGCTTCTAGCAGCTTCTCACTGGAGCCACCCCTGCAGCCCCCTCCCCGCTACCAAAACCCCATCAAAAACCCAAATCACAGCCAAATATATGCAATTCCTAGAGAAAGATGAAGTGTGAGGTACAAATTGCTTCACACATTGTGAATTCTACTAGAATGTATAGTTCTAGAATATATGCCCTTTTAAGGATTGTCTTTCACTGTCTTTTCAATTTTATTACTGTTTCTACAACAGATATCCTACTCAGATTTTAACGATCATAGTTTTTTTATCTGTGCACTGTTGAATCTACTTTTCTAAGAATCCGTGTTATCATTTACCCACATCTGACATTTAAAAATGTATTAACTTCTAGATCTAGCATCAAGTTACATTTTTTTTTCCAATTAAACTAAGGAGCTCCATACACACCAACAGCTAGTGATAACTCTTCTGCCAGCAGTAAATCTCTTTGCTATCAAGTCTTTTGCTTCTGTGATTTGATAAAGCGCTTTGCTTCTTTTTATTTTGCTATACTACATGTAGTTCCAGCAGGTTTATTTTTTATTACTGTGCTTAGTGAAATGCAGAAGTGGATTGTTTATTGGAATAACAGCCAAAAAATGCTCTGTCTCTGACTTTATACAGGAATTGACCTCTGAACTCTGCTTCAGACTGGACAGCTGTTCTGCCTGGTATGAACTGAGGTATTCTTATCTTACTGAGTCTTGCCAAGCTGAACAGAAAAAAAAATTCTTATACTCACAAGTTAGAAGTACTAGTCCTGCTGTACTCCTGGCTGTCTGGCTAAGGAGTGTGGACTCCAAGAAAACTGTTTGTCTTAAATGTGTTTTTTTAAATTGGCTTTTCTGGACTCTGATGGAGTGT
>NW_010972667.1:19732-41461 GCF_000737465.1 Haliaeetus leucocephalus
AGTGTGACTTTTGAAAGCTTGAATTCATTCTTTCTTTAAAAAGATAGTTAATGCAAACTTTAATTAGAAGCCATGTTTTTGTGCCATAAATGTGAACAGCTTAAACATGCCATATGTATGATATGCTTTATCACCTAAAATACTCATTGTAGGCCTTTTTCTTCCACTAATTGGCAGAGAACACACTGTTATGTCCCAATTTTTGATCTTCCATTAAGGTTGTGCTTAATTCTGCCGCTCTTCATTAATTCAACTCAAAATATGATGTAAACAAATAAGAAGAACAAGAATCTTCCATTAAATCAATGAAAAGTTGACATGGCTAAAAAGTAGGTGATTGTGTTACTTCATCTTTCATTTCCCAGTGTTGATCCCTCCATATTGCTTATGCGGCAAAGCAGAGTTATAACTAGAAGTATCATGGATGTGATTTTATAAAACAAACTGTCCGAACATGTATTACTCCTCTTCCTTATGAGCCAATGATTTCTTGTATGATATAATGATATTCCGTACGCAAATCTAGAGAGCTATTAAGAAAACCTGAAGTAAAATATCATGCCAAACACGGAGACTTTCTACAAAGATAAGTCAAACTTTTGGAAACTGCATTCCACTTCTGTAGTGACTTGCAACATCAGATACAATGAAATTGACTCCTTTTGCTGCTCTATGGGGAGATATGAAGAAGATGACTATTTAGAAATTTCTGTAAAATTATAGAAACTATAATTCAAATAGAGTCTCATTTCAATCCTTAGGAAAAAGAGAAAATATGCTCTAAGTTAGAACTATGCCAATTCTTGCTTTTAAATGTAATTTTACTGGATTCTTCTATTTTAAAGTAATTTTTTAACACTATCAAAGGAACAACTTTCTAGTTTCTGCTGTATTTGCAAGACTTACTCTTTTTCACTGATATTTATGTTCTGAAACTCTTACTCAGAGACTGAAGTGTAAACTGTGACTCCTTTAAAATCTGGCAAAGGCAGTTTAATTTAATCCATTTGGAGAATCTAGACAATACATGAATCGGCATCATTGAATCCAAGAATACCACCAAAGTGTGTAGAGTCACCTTCTACACACAAAGCATTTTAAAGCAAATGGTAATCTTATCATCTATAGTGTACTCCAATATCCTTTTTTCTCACACAGATTAAAATTTCTAAGCGCTGGAAGAATATTACTAATAATAAGGTATTTGTGTTTTTCTTTAAGAAATGATCACAAAATTTTAAAAAGTGTAAATCGTTGATATATGATTCAAATGTTTTGATGATCATGGAGGATAGAAAGAAATTGCCTCGGTGTTATTCAGCTTGTAGTATTGGGAAAAGGTGTTTGAAACTGGGCAGTGAAGAAGAAGATGTACAATTGATGGTTTCCCCGGGGAAGAGACCAGGACAGTATAGTCGATAATAGGGAGAGAAGCAGTGAAGGAAGCTTAGGATTTAGTCCTATTGTGGGCAGAAATTGGGCACAGCAGTATCCTGTGATTCAGGCTCTATTATGCCAGGTGGTGGGGTCAGATGGAATGCCTGTGTATGTGAAAGACCCTTTTTCAACCTCAGATTTAATGAATTGGAAGGAGTCTGCTGGGTTGTATCAAGAAAATCCAGAAAAAGTGTATCAGGCATTTCAAATGATAACTGAGATTCACAACCCAGATTGGAAGGATATACAGGTATTACTTAATACTTTACTTGTCCCTGAGGAAAAGAGAATGGTGTTGGGAAAAGCTCAGGAAGAAAATATGAAACTGAATAACAGAGATAGTCCAGAACATTTTATGCTGACTCAAGAACCTGACTGGAATCCTAAATCAGGAGCGGGACGGTTAATGATTAAACAGTATCAATAGTTGATTCTATATGGAGTGAAACATGGAGTCCCCAGAGACCAAAATCTTGCAAAGCTGTATCAGGTAGTGCAGGGTAAAAATGGGGACCCATCTGCTTTTTATGAAACATTGTATGAAATGGCTGGGAAATGGACTGATTTAGATCCAGAGGATGAGGCTAACAAAGTAACATTTACCACCTTGCTCTTGGGGCAGTTGGCAGCAGACATAAGAAGGAAGCCGCAAAAGGTAGATGGTATGTCAAGAATGACAATATCTCAGTTGATTGAGACTGCTTATAAGGTGTATAATAACAGAGAAGAGTTAGAAAAACAAGAAACAAAAAAAGGAGAAACTAGAAGATCAGAAGAAAACTGCTGCAATCTTGGGAGCTGCATTCACCCAAGCGCAAACGTCCTTTTGGGGAAGAGCTTTTCTGAGACGGCAAGGGTGTGACAGAGGACAGAGAGCAGAAGGAAATATAGAGAATAGAAGCCCTTTGAGGAAAGGTCGGTGTGCAATTTGTAAGGAAAAGGGACACTGAAAAAACAAATGTCCAAAGAAAGAACTAATTGGACACCCCCATTCCGGAGGCAGACCTGCTTATGATTGGTATGGGAGATTCAGATTGATGGGGACTGGGTGTTGAGAAGTTAGTTTCCCCAGCTGAACCTCTGGTTTCAGTTAAGCTGGGGAATGAGGTAGTTAAATTTCTAGTTGACATAGGAGCAACGTATTCTGTACTAAATAGTTGTAAAGGACCTATGAGTAAATTCTCCATGTCAGTGAGTGGTGCCACAGGAAAACAAGAAATCAGACCTTTCTTTCAACCTATTAAGTGTGAAATTGGAAACAAAATACTTACATATGAATTTTTTGTATGTGCCAGAATGTCTCCTACCTCTAGTGGGAAGGGATTTATTGAATAAATCGGGAGCACAAGTAACTTCTGATCAGAATAAAATACATATTCCTCAAAATAATCCCTGGGAGGCAGAAGTATATGTGGTACGGGAATTGTCACAAATGAAGAATGTTGACAATAAGGAAAGACAAATTGAAACCCCCCTCTGAAATCATGAATGCAGTGATTCCTTTTGTCTGGGCAACTGAGAAACCTGGAAAAGCCAAATCACCAGAACCAGTAAAAGTGGAACTGAAACTAGGAGCAAAACTGGTAAGAAGATAAAAATATCCCATGAAACTGGAAGCACAGGTTGGACTAGAGTCTATAATTAATATTTTTTTAAAATATGGACTGTTGTGACATTATCAATCTGAATATAATACGCTGATCTTGCCTGTTAAAAAGCCACTTTCACAGGAGTATCGGTTAGTATAAGATCGAAGAACTATTAATCAGTGATTGATGTACATCCAGTGGTGCCTAATCCTTACACTCTGTTAACAATGATAGTTGATTCAAATGTTTTTTACAGCGTTGAACTTAAAATATGCTTTCTTTTGCATTCCATTGGATGAACAAAGTCAGAAGCTCTTTGCCTTTGAGTAGGAGAGCCTTGTAATGGGATGCAAAATGCAGTTATGTTGAATGTTGGTTCCTCAAGGATTCAAAAACAGTCAATTTTTGATAACATATTGGCAAAAGAACTGGAACAATGGCAAGGTAAAAAGTCTACCACTACCTTGCTACAATACGTAGATGATATCTTGTTGCGGGCAGACATGGCTGAAGAATGTGAAGAGACAACTATTGAGTTATTGAACCCTGGCATATTAGCTACCCTGCTTATCTGAAGCAGTTCAACTTTGAAGATGGTTCAAAACCAGTTAATTCTGTGTTGAAGGAAGTTATCCCCACCAACCTAACAACATTAGGAGAAGGTTGCTGTGGGAAACAGAGGTGGCATGCAGAGATATTCAGCCCTGCTTGATTGTCCTATTGGTGTTTGATAGTTTTCTGTGCTCAGAACTAGCTTAAACAGCATATGGTGCATTGGACATGTTAACCTGTAGGCAGGGCCTACCAGGGGATTTTCTAGATACCTGGAATATTTTAGTGATTGAAGATGAAAATTTCTGAGGCCTTTTGGAGAATGACAACTAATGGCTCCTGCCTAATCACTTGGGAAAAGGGTACAAAGGAGGCAACAGCAGTCATTTAAGAATTTACTTCTGTTTTGGCTTTGTGTGGCAGGGTTTTAGTAGTGGGGGAGGGGGCTGCAGGAGTGGCTCCAGTGAGAAGCTGCTAGAAGCTTCCCTGACTCCAAGTCAGACCTGCCTCTGGCCAAGGCTGAGCCCATCAGCAACAGTGAGTAGTGCCTCTAGGATAACATATTTAAGAAATGGAACCTGCAACGGGGGAAAGTGGAATGAGAGAGGAACACCTATGCAGACACCAAGGTCAGTGAAGAAGGAGGGGGAGGAGGTGTGCTGGAGGACATGATGCCCCTGCAGCCCTTGGTGAGATGGCAGGCTGTCCCCCTGCAGCCCATGGAAGTGAATGGTGGAGCAGATGCCCACCTGCAGCCCATGGAGGACCCCACCCTGGAGCAGGTGGATGCCCCCAAAGATGGCCGTGACTCCATGGCAAAGCCCATGCTGGAGCAGCCAGTGCCTGAAGATCAGCCCATGGGAAGGACCCATGCTGGAGAAGTTCATGAAGGACAGCAGCCCGTGGGAGGGACCCCGTGCTGGAGCAGGGGAAGAGTGAGGAGTCCTCCCCCTGAGAAGGAGTGGCAGAGAGAATGTGTGACAAACTGACCGCAACCTCCATTCCCTGTCCCCCTGCGCCACTGGGGCAAGGAGGCAGAGAAAACTGGGAGTGGAGTTGAGCTGGGAAGGAGGGAGGGTTGGGGGCAAGGTGTTTTAAGATTTGGTTTTACTTCTTATTATCCTTGTTTTGACTTGATTTGTAGTAAGTTAAATTGGGTTTGTTTTTTCCCTAAGTTAGGTCTGGTTTTTTGCCCATGACCATAATCGGTGAGTGATCTCTCCCTGTCCTTGTCTCGACCCACGAGTGTTTCTTTATATTTTCATCCCACTGGGGCTGGGGGAGAGGAGCGAGCGAGCGGCTTCATGGTTGCTTTGTTACTGGCTGGGCTTAAACCATGACACCTTCTAAACTGTATTTCCTTAAGCTTTCCTTGAGTAAATAAAACTTTACTTAAAGACAGACTTCTAAGTCACATTGTATTGCAAAACAATGTATTCATCCTAAGATCACTGATCATTCAAATAAAAGGCTAGAATCTGGGAAACTCTTTTAGATTTTGCTATTCTTCATGGGTAAATGCCTAGTCATGCTGGATCATCTGATGTTGTGTCAGTGATATAAAATGTAGGAAAAGATATTCTGAAAGCTATGGAAAATAGCTGTCATAGAAATGGCCTGCTTGTACCATGATCCATTCTGCATACTCTTTCTGTGAAGTCACAAGATATACAAGATGAAGCAATAAGCCAGATGTTTAAAGAACTAGGATTTCTACCCCTTCTTTTCCTGTTTTAGAAATTCTCTCTTTAGTCTGCCATCCTGCCTGAATTTATTTTGACAGAAGAAAAAACTTAATCACATGATCTGTAATAGAAAACAGACCTGGGTTGGAAAAATAAGCTTTTGCCTGCCTCACAATATTATTAATCGAATGAAAATATAAATTATGATAATTATGATTAGGTGACATGATTTCTCTGCATGGTGTTCTGTTTGTATTATATGTAACATTATGATAAACAGAAATTTCTCAGGAGTGTTTGACAAGCTTTAAAAGCTAGTATTTGAAAAGAGGGATGCTTTTTGGAAATCCATTTTATCTGTTCTGTTCCTGCACCTGTGCACACATACTTCATTTTCCTCTTTAGGTTTAGGACCCTTTTGATGCAATGACACATTTTGATACTATGATGCAATTGAGGCAGTACCTAAAAACAAAATTTAAAAAAAATCACTCAAATCCTTCTCTCTTCTAAGACGTATCATGTGTCCTGTTTTTTAATAATTTTCCATCCTACTATGAGCACAACATTTCTCTAATGCACCCTTATCTGTTGTACATCTTGCCTGTTTCCACAGTGTGTGGTGAAGCCACATACATATGCATCTATACATCTATGGTGCACATGTAGAAAGAAAATACAGCATGATTTTACCTGGTATTTAAATTGGAAATGGATTTAGTTACCCATGTTAATACAGATAAGGTGCTTGAATTTCAATATTTTCTGTGCAAGGCCACCACAAATGGTGAAATTACCTGCATATTTCAGTATGCTGCCTCTTGCTTTATAAGTGGTTAATTCATAATTTCAGTGTCACATGCGCTCATCTCTGGCACAGTTTCAGGACACCTCATTATTTTTTGATGTCTGTGATGAATTGGAGATAAGAGTATTTCTGGCCTGTCCTGGTTCCAGCTGGGATAGAGTTAACTGTCTTCCTAGTAGCTGGTACAGTGCTGTGTTTTGAGTTCAGTATGTGAAGAATGTTGATAACACTGATGTTTTCAGTTGCTGCTCAGTAGTGTTTAGACTAGAGTCAAGGATTTTTCAGCTTCTCATGCCCAGCCAGGGCACCTGACCCAAACTGGCCAACAGTGTATTCCATACCATGTGACGTCCCATCTAGTTTAGGAACTGGGAAGTGGGGGGGCAGGGAATCGCTGCTCAGGGACTGGCTGGGTGTCGGTCGGCGGGTGGTGAGCAATTGCCCTGCACATCATTTGTACATTTCAATCCTTTTATTACTACCGTTGTCATTTTATTAGTGTTATCATTATCATTATTAGTTTCTTCTTTTCTGTTCTATTAAACCATTCTTATCTCAACCCCCGAGTTTTACTTCTTTTCCCGATTTTCTCCCCCATCCCACTGGATGGGGGGGGAGTGAGTGAGTGGCTGCGTGGTGCTTAGTTGCTGGCTGGGGTTAAGCCACGACAGGCCTAAGGGTTCACTAGGTCTGCCTGTCATATTTGTCAGTTACAAGTCAGCTCTAGAGAAAGATTATAAGGGTGTTTGGGATAGCGGGCCCTCTAAAAAGCTGTTCCATTACTTACAGTCAGTTAGACTGAAGAAATGCAGGGTAACAGGTGTGAGAATTCACTCAAGAGATCCATTTTCTTATTATGCACCAATAAAGAAAATTCAAGACGACAGCAGAAATAAAAAGAAACTTCATCAACACTTTTCAACCCAATCTTGTAGTTTCTCACTGCCCTGCTTTGTGAGGGCAAAAAGTGTTTGCTTGATTAACCACTTAGGTGATACTTGCAGCTCTGGTGTGAAGGAAAGATCCTATCTAACACACTTAGAAGACTGAAGAATCCAAGAGAAGAGAACTTAAGATGGTTCTGAGATTTTCATGGTCTGATGAAAATTATTTTCTTCTGGAATAAGGCTCACTTTATATTAAGCACCACTGGCTTATTAAAAAAAAAACAAACACGTAAGAAAAGAATCTGAACAATCCATTAACTGCATCTAAGGCTGAACTGATGTAACAGCAGCCAATAAAAGATTATATGTGAAGTCACATGTAAAGATACATGAACAGAAAAATCTGTGGGCAAGAATCATAACTTGTTATTTAGGTTAAGGTTTATGAATTTCCCTGTGAATATATAGGGACAAAGAACTCAGAATTGGACTTTATAAATGCAGAGAAAAAATAAGACAATGTAAGCATAACATCGCACAAATTTATATACACTGGGGATTTTTTTAAATATTTCATGCTAAAAGCAAAGCAAAAGCTTTTTATCAGGTTTATATAATACCCTTACAACTTCAAAGGTTGTGAAATCAAAATGTTTATGAGCATCCTACAGAATAGATAATGTTTGGATAGAGGAAATACACTACTTTAGATTATGTCCTAGACTTAGATCTTAAAAAATCACCATGTTTTGTTGGAGTATTTTCAAAAGCAGTTTAGCATGCAGTGGAACATTGACAAATGTTGTTCTGGACAGATGTTTAAGAAAAGGTTAAGATCTGCATGTTCCTTATTTTGTGATTTATTTCAATAACATCAAATTAAAGAAGTTACAGAAATGTGCTGAACGTAATGTCCACAGTTACCCCCAGCATCCTCTCACAATTATCAAGATGAATGATAGATTCCAATGAGTTGTCCCATGCTCATCTAGCCTTTCATTAATACAAAAATTTTGTCTTGTATGCATTATTTAGAAAATTTTTACTGTATTTTCTATATGTGTATATAAGATCTTCCTAATGTTTGTAGTGAAGTGTATCTTCATACCTGTGGTGATGGTTTAAAAACATTTCTAAAAGAGGGTGCATTAACTAAATACCATGAATACATCAGGAGCACTTCTTTGTATGTGTGATGTGCTTTGTGTGTGCAAGGAAATGAATCTCCATTTCTGGTTTAATGACTGTAAATGACTCTCTGGAAAATCATGTCATTATTTAAGGTTTGCATTTATTCTTGATGTAGCCAAATGTTGAGATTCTTATTAAGTTAATTAGTATGATATGCTGTACAGAAAGCAGGATCTTACTTAAAATTTCCCCCAAATGTCTTGTTACCACGCTATCTGGGCTATATGGGCTGCCTGTCCTGAGTCAGAGTACCATGACTGCAGAAACAGTGATTTTCCATTTATGAACACTGAAATTGTAAGGAATCAGTTGTAGCAGTTGAATGTTTGTTAAGTCCATGGAGTGGGATGCGATTCATCCCAGAGCACTGAAGGAGCTAAAAGACTTCGTAGCAGGACCCCTGTCAACCATCTACCAAAGGTCTTGGGAGTCTGGGGAGGTCCCTGCTGACTGGAAGCTAGCCAATATTATTCCAATTTACAAGAAAGGCAAGAGGGAAGACCAAGGGAGCTACAGACCTCTTAGTCTAACCTCAGTACCTGGAAAAATTATGGAGAAGATCATACTGGGTGCTATTGAAAGGCATTTAAAGGCCAATGCAGTCCTCAGGCACAGTCAACATGGGTTCACAAAGGGAAAGGCCTGTCTAACTGATATCTTTCTATGATAAGGTCACCCACCTGGTGGGTGAAGAGAAGGCTTTGGATGTAGTTTTTCTGGGTTTTAGTAAGGCTTTTGATACTGTCCCTTGCACCATCCTTCTGGACAAGTTGTCCAACTGTGAGATGACCAGGTACATGGTGCACTGGGTGATGAACTGGCTGAATGGCAAGTCTAAGAGTGTTGTAATGAATGGGGCTACATCTGGCTGATGGCCAGTCACAAGCGGTGTTCTTCAGGGCTCAGTTCTATGGCCAATTCTGTTCCATATTTTTATCAGTGAGCTGGATGCAAGAGTTGAATGCACCCTTAGTAAGTTTGCTGGTGATATAAAACTGGGAGGTGCTGCTGACACTCTCAAGGGACAAGAGGCCTTGCAGAGGGATCTAGATAGTTTGGAGCATTGGGCAATCACCAATGGCATGAAATTTAACATGTACAAATGCCAGATTCTGCACCTGGGGTGGAGTAACACAAGACACAAGTATAAATGGGAAGAGGATTGGATGGAAAGCAGCCCCACAGAAAGGGATGTGTCAGCAGAATGCCCTGGCAGCCAAAAGGGCAAACCGCACTCTGGGGTGCATTAAACACAGCATAACCAGCCGGTCAAATGAGGTGAATATCCTGCTGTATTTAGTGATAGTGTGGCCTCACCTTGAGTGTTGTGTGCAGTTCTGGGCCCCACAATTTAAAAACCATGTTAAAGCACTTGAATGCCTCCAAAGGAGGGCAATGGAGCTTGTGAAAGCTTGTCTTGTGATGAGCAGCTGAGGACTTTGGATTTGTTCAGTTTGGATATAAGGAGGCTGAGTGGCAACCCATTGCTCTCTACAGTTTCCTGAGGAGGAGAAGTGGAGAAGGAGGTGCTGATCTCTTCTCCCTGATATCCAGTGACAGGACACATGGGAATGGTTCAAAGCTGTATCAGAGAAGGTTCAGACTAGATATTAGTAAATATTTCTTTACTGAGAGTGTAGTCAAACACTGGTAGATTTTGAAAACTGCCACAGGGATGAGGAGGGAACATACGGCTGAGGCTTGGGAAAAGGACAGGACTCTCACCTTTTCTTTTAGATTAGTGCAACATGCTGTAGATTTCCACTGTTGTTTACTCCTTGGCAGTGGCGTTCTATTTTTATGCTGAGAAATGTCTTTAAGATTAGGAGCAAGAGGATGTCTGGTAAGGGAACCTGGCTGAGACACTTATCTTCTCTTCGTTCTTCCAGAAATAATAAGAAATTTTCTCCTCTGATGCTTACCAGCATGATAAGTATATCTTTGCTGTCCTTTAAAAAAGACATATTTATATCCCTGAAAATAATTTGAGCTAAGCGGGTAGAAATCCATGGTCCATTTCCAAGCCTTCTGTGACCACTCTGAACAATATAGCTGCTTGTCTGTTGTATCAAGGCAAGATTTTTTTTTACACTTGCCCCATTCCACCGCTAGTCCAAATTTCACCTTCCTAGTTCTTTAGTCTCACCAGTATTACCATGGTTGATTTTAATGTTCTGAAGTTCTTGCTCTACTCAATTTCTCACAGTAAGTTTCTCACAGTCTTTTCCTTTTATTCCTTGTTGCCTCTCTGCCCCAAACTATTGAGATTAGATACATATGTTTTTTTTTTTTTAACTGGAATGAAAGTAGCATTCAGGAATCCCTGTGAAAAGCTGGGATTATGACTAGTCATGGTGCAGACAAATTAATAATAAGGGCAATCTCAGACTGAGTTGCATATCTAGTGATATTTAAAAGGGCTGAAAAGTACGAAGCCATGACATTAAGAGAGGAAAATGTTTTGAAGTAAACTAGAATGCAGAACTTTCTGTTTGCCTAGTAATACTGAACAGAAAAGGTATTTTAAAATATATTTTTGCTGATGCTTTTAAAATAAAATTTAATTTGTCCTTTCTTTCCAATGTAAAAGGAATAGGAAAAATTGATCAACACCCACTTATTTTTCCCAGCGAGTAGTGTGAGGCTAGCTTCATTTCTTCATGAGATAATTTCCAGGCAGAAGCCTTGGGTGTTTTGAAGTTCTTGACATTGGTCAGGTTCTCTGAAACACTAATACTGAGATTTTGTCTGGGGAATTTTTATTATTCGATAGAGGCTTACATTTATACCTAACCCAATTCATTATAGCAAATGGTGTTCTGATTTTTAGGAAGTGGTTATTTTGTTTTCTAGATTGATTTTATTTATCTTATGTGGATTCCAAACATCTGCTAGTAACCACATTTTAAATACATGGTTTTGGTTTATGTCACGTGTGATGTCTCCCTCTGCTTGTGGTAGTTGAAATCTAAATTCTAACAGCAAAAGAGACAAAACAGTGATGCTGAGAGGCTTCAGAGGCAAACAAAGAATGCAACCCAGAAGAAAATTCCTTTCTTATTGGTTCTCACTTGTCAGTGTGTGAAGGTGCTTCATATGACTCTTACAAGTAACTGTACTATGAAGCATAATGCATATAAAAAGATGTTATAAACAGCTTTTATTGTAGGACTTCTAAACAATCAACAACTAACTAGAAAGATTTATATATTGTGACAGAGATTTCTTCTGTGCTTCAGCCAGCCCAGAGAAATGCAAATATTGCATGGTTGGCTTGGGAAAAAAAAAATAATTAATATATTTTCTTTGTTTTTCTTAAGGAAATTGCAGGTGGGTAAGCATTTAACTAACGTCTTCTTGATGTACTGCCACATGATGATGACATGATTCCTGAATCTGCTGTTTCTAGTTTTGAACATTTCCCTTAATTTATGGCCCAACAGCTTCTTTTCCTCATTAAAAATCAGTTTTGAGGTAACATAGCAACACTTTCTCCAGATGTGGTACTTGATCAAAACACATTAATTGAACATTTTCATTTTAGAAGTGTTTGATGACAGAAGTAGCTTTTCTGTTCACATTAATCATGATTTGCTCTTAGCATGGATGCCTATCTACCTTCTGAGAGTTACATTTTGAAGAAATGTTGCACATCATTACCACAGCATTAGAGCTAAATGAAAATGTGTATAAGATTAGATCTACTTGAAGTATTAGATATGATGTAAGTTGTTCTTTAAACATATAAAGGTACTTAGGAACGTCATATTTTTAGAAGCTAAATTTTGTAATCAGCTTCCCATGGGAATTTTCCCCCCTGAATTTTGATCTGACTATTCATGATGCTGTGTTTGAAAATTTGTATTTCTTACTTGTCCAGTGAGCCAAAATATGTATTTGAGTTTCATGGTAGTTCCTAATTGTATTATTTTCTGGCAGACATGTAATTTCAGCTATATTTGGTTCATATATTATTTGTATATATTTCATTACATGACAGTAGAGCTATATGAAGTCTCACAAATCTGAATATATAATCAAATTATATCATAATATCTATATATTCTGGTTTTTAAAGCTCTTTAAAATAGAAAGCAGGTTAATTTACTATGGTAAAATGATAACATACAGTCCCATTGACTGAGTTTAGAATTGCAAATATTTCTTTCTTCTTGCACTCTCCAAGACTGCTACACTTTATATTTTGATGTTACAGTAAATGACATCTCAGATTGGCTGTTTTATTTGTCCAAGAAGCAGAGAATATTCTAGCTCAGATGTAAATCTATTTTTTCAATTTAATTAAATTTAATTTTTGTTTTGAACTTCTGTTAATATTGTAGATTTCATGGAAAAATCTTCTCTCTGCTACTCTGCATACCCACATCTCATTGACCTTTTTTTTCCCCCTTTGAATAATAAGTATCCTCCTCTGTTTCTTGCCTATTTCCAGATTATAATTTCTAGTAAGCACAATAACTATTTCCAAAGTGTCCACAGAACACAGATTAATAGAATGGCAGCCAGGTGTTTCTGCTCATTTATGGTATGAGTAACACAGGAGGTTATGAAACAAGAAGGTGCAGCTTTTTCTCCACTGGCAAATTGATGTAGTCCTGGCTAATGTAGTAAGCAAAATAATTAAAATAGGGGGTAGTTGAAAGAAAAGAAGTTACTGCAATGTTACTAGTCTGTCACAATTTACTGTTCAGAGCAAAATGTTCTCTATTAAATTCTCAAAAGGAATAATAGTTCTAAGTCTGTTGCAGATAAAGACTGGATGAGGAGATTTTGAAAATCTAGCTAGAAAAGGGCTAAGCATATCTACTATATAGATGAAATCTGACTGGATAATTATGCAAGTTGCAAACTCTTTTTTTTTTTTTTTTTG
The DNA here is from genome assembly GCF_000737465.1 of Haliaeetus leucocephalus. Lineage (NCBI taxonomy): Eukaryota > Metazoa > Chordata > Aves > Accipitriformes > Accipitridae > Haliaeetus > Haliaeetus leucocephalus. Next base: position 32,773 of record NW_010972667.1, read on the forward strand.
TCTTCTTAAATAGAAAGAAAAGATTGAACTTCTATTGATGTTTAACTTTCTCTTGTTTGATTTCCAGTTCATCTTTAATGATAACAGAATAGCAAGAATTTTCAAGAGTAACTGAGTGTATTTTTAAAAATGAGCTGGCTAGGTTTTTTAAACAAAGTAATTTCCACTCCTGTTCAGCATGAAATAGAGAATTTTTATCTCTACTGCCTCTCTTTCTCTCATTGATTTCCTGCTAAGGAAATTATGCTAAGCCAACACTTTAATTGAAAACCTGAATTTCTGATGCTGTCTGCAGGGCTGATATATGACGGACTACTCAGCCAATTCCTTCACTTGTTTGTTTGTTTTCATACTCTTTGTGTAAAGTATTCAGATAAATTCCCGGAGAACCATAAAGCTGCCTGTTCTTAGTGACCTGTACCTTTGCAAACTAGACTGTATCCAGTTTCAGTACAGAGGGCCTCACTAACTGTTTTTGTTGTCGCTATTTCATTTCTGGTTACTACAGATGTTTTTCTCAAAGTGAGTTGGAAGTTCAATGGTGTCCTATCTATAAAACATAAAAGCTGGATGGAAAGCATCTTGTTAAATGTATAGTCTTATCAGGCATGTTTCTTGTAGATTTTGAATTCCTCTGAAAGAAACTATGCTTTTTTTCACATTGAATTTTGCATTTCACCAAGAATGAATGTGCAGCAATAAAATTGTGCTCTGGTCAATACACAAAATGAAGCTGGAATCATATTAAAAAATGGCCAGTTTTTTTATATTTCATGAGGTTATGTACTGGAAAACATAACTATCCATGCACACACAACCTCCAATAAAATTCATCTTTGCAATCAGACAGTGAGTTTAATATATGCTTTGCAGTACTCCGATGTGTCAAAAAACTAAAAGGCCTCAGTTCCTACCCAGTGTGGAGTAATAGCCGATTTTGTTGCCTTTCTCTTTAACTTTTTTAATGGTATTACTTGCAAATTCAAGATTCCTTTTGTTTTGTGCCAGCATGCCAGAAAGACAATATTTTTTTCTGGACTGGCTTAGACTGCTCAGCACATGTTTACACATCCTTCCACACTCTTAACTATGGAATCAGCAATTTCTGAACTCGAGATATTCCAAAATTACATCTGTCCTATGTTATATCCAGACCCAGAAGACCTTATATGGAAGTTATCCAAATCCAAATTTGGTGAAAGCTAACCAAAGTGTCCTGGAATTTGCCTCTAAAGTGGAATATCAGTACTCAATGCACCTGCTCGTCTTCCTCCCTTCCACCACCCAAAAGACGTTACTAAAACTTGCAATGAATAAGAATTTGAGAACGTTTCTTCCCCAGATGGCAAAAGTTGCATGAACAAAATAGACATGAATACCTGTAGCAGTGGGTGAGGGTGAGTGGTAGGAATGAGAAATGACAGGCTTTAATGAGTTTTTAATAACTTATGGTTCCTCTATATATTTGGTATATTGCATTTTGAAAGTCCTGTGTTTGCAAAGGGTTTAGATGCAAAATTCAGTTCTGCTTATCCTGGAAGGAGAGCCTGCAGCTAGTCATTCAGCATTCAGTATGCATCATCATTGGAAAAAGATTTTGCTTGAAATCTTCATATGGTTTGATTCAAGTAGAGGTTTTTGTTAATTGCTGTACAAATATAAATTTATTCTCCTTAAAGGCTTTTATTAGCACATAATAAAATAAAACCTGAATGGAAGCCATAAAAATCAGTTAACGTTAGCAAAGTTACTGGTTTACTTTGTGGAATGGCTAGGTATTTTTCAGCTATTGAGGCCTTTTCTAATGACTTCTGTCTGGATTATTGAGAACAGAAGGACTAGGTGGATATTTTTTTGGTATAGAAAAGTCAAAGATAAAATCCACAAGATTATTCACATTCTTATACTCTTCCCCTCCTTCATTCCAGACTAATTCCATAAGATTAACTCCTTTCCTTCCATTCACTCCCCACCTACTCCCAGATTTTAATGTCCTATTTTTTGCGATATGTTTTGTCCCCAAACTGCAACTGTCTAGAAGAAATTTAGCCTATAATTTTACTTTTTTCATCATTTCCTGTTTTCAAAATGGTGGTAACACAGCATTTATCATCAAATTTCTGCAGTCCCAAAAGTTTGGCCTTGATTCAGAAAGATCCAGTATTCTAGATTTTCAAGGTACATAATAGCTATTATTTGCAAAGCTTTGCTTATGTGAAAGAAAAATCAAGCAGAACAAAAAAAGGTTTCCCCACAAATATCTATTCTAAACTTCAGGTGATTTTTTTCTCTATTCTTCTGCCGGTGCTGTGTTCTGGTTTTAGCAAATAAGTGGGCATTTCAGACATTCTGACAAAATGTTAACAAAAAATTAAATAGAGAATTTCCATGGGTGGATATTATATATAGAACAGACATCTGCTGTAGAATTGCTTACCTGTTAATCTCACAGACTCACAACAGACACTAAGCAAAGTAATCTCTCTGATTTAAGACAAATCGGACTAACACCTGCAATATTTCAAATGTTTAAAACATTTCTTGAGGGAATTTCTTTAAGAATAATCAAATAAGTTCAAATAGTCAAGAATGTGAATTTATATCTTACCTTCAGGGAACTGCACATAAACACAGTCATTTTCAATCATTTTACTTCTCAGAAATATTTTTTTCACCTAGCTTTAGAACTAATTAATCTGCAGCAAGGCTTAGTTACACATTCCCACGTTCTGTCTGAAAAAGGCAACAATTTTTATATCTGCAATATCTAATTAAACAAAAGCAATTATGAAAAAAATAAGAAAAAGTTAGAAGAGTGAGAGTGCAATTTCTATTCCTAAACTGAATGTACATTTTGAACTGCAGATATATACTTGTATATATTTAATTTATCTTACAGACTGTTTAAGCAGGTAACATGAACAGGTGAATTACCTCAACAGAGCCACTGGAGTACGATTATGTGCCAATTTTCATTGATTATGCAAATACTGAACAATGCTTAAAGTTTCTCAGGAAGTTACAAACTTAAAACTGGTAAATACTGCTAAATACCATTAGAAATACTCTGCAAGTCTGTTATGACAGAAAATTCTATCTGCTACTGGTAAATCACAAGTGTACTCTTAGGGTCACAATCCGTGTCTTAAATTTAATTATTAAATCTTGTTTACTTCCAGATGTTCATATACCTACAATCTTTATATGGCACAGACATAACATTTCACTTTTTAAAACAAACCCATCACCAATCACAGCTAAACTTTTAATTTTATGCTACATGTATGGGTGTTACCCAGGGAAAATAATAAAATATGTTTATTTTCATTGTTCTCTTGAAAGCTAGGTCTAAATGACAGCAAGTACCCTGCAGGTAGCATGTGAAATTTATTTTCATTTTATTTTTATCTTTGCTTAAGGCGGTGAAGAGTGAACACTTCTTCAATAAAAGCAGAAGCCAAACAGTTCTGGTTATCATACCAATATGGCAACATGTGGACCATACTACTGCCTAGATCACTCATATGGGTAGTAATCCCTTACAAAAATGTCATAACCATGCATGTCAAGATCTCACTGGAGAAGCTGGGTTAACAGTAATATATTCAAATTCTGAAGTACTATAGAGGAAAACTAAAACTTCTGAGATGCTTTTTTGAGGTTTACTAGTTTGACTCCTGTCAAACATACTATCTTTAGGCCCACTACATGAGCTAGAAATTATTCCAGATATATCTAGAAACATATCTAGAAATATCTTATTGAAAACCTACTTATCTACTCTCCTTATCTTTTGCCTGTTTTGATCAAGAATGTATAATCCATCTCCTTTTCCTATACCTACCATAAAAGGCATAGAGTCCTCCAATATTTTGATGGACCTAAAGTCTGAAATCCAAAAAAGCAATGTTCTAATTGTGGCAGGTACCCCTGTCCCGACAGAAAACGAAACTTCTCTGGGTGGGAAGGAGAAAAAAAAAACCCAAACCCTAGAAGCCACAGGCTGAAAATCGAACTGATCAATATGAGATGCACCAGGTATATGGAAGTGTTGACCTTTTGGCCAATGGGGATTAAAATGACCACAGATCAGATTCAACAAAGGTATAAATGGGGTTCTGCTGGAGGACATTTTGAGTCAGTCCTCCTCAGAGCAATGGGTCTGCAGTCAGGGACTCTGCCCTTGGTTCAGGATGCCGCCCTGGGTAACTCCTCGAGGTTGAGAGCCCTCATCTTTTAGGTGATTGGTATGCACATTTTGAGTCATCATTTTTAAACCTTAAGAATTCTTAAGTCAGGTGTGTAGTACTAATTCCCCTTACACCACTGAGCCTGTGGTTCACTAATGTTATTGGAGTTTTAACTAACTTTTTCTACTGAAGATTAAATCTGATTTTTAACACCTGTTGGATTTTATTGTGTGAGCCTCCATAACTCTAATCAAGAACTTGAGCCTTAATTTTAATCTAAACTTGGATAATGTGTCTAGCATTCCCCTTTTCTATCCCTCTGATCATGAGTTCATGCATTATATATATTTCGAGTCCATTTTCCTTTATATTGAGCAAGTCCTTGGTCCCAATTCCTGAAAACTGTGATTTTCACTTTACTTTCAATATCCCTTGCTTTTCACTTGTTATGATAAAATCTCATCCATTTTATTTTGGTTAAACTCTTAAGGTCACTTTTTTCAGGAGTAGGCAATGCATTAGTGTACAGATGACTTGAGGAATATTCTTCTTCTGGACAAAAATTAATGTTTCCAAAAATGTTCTGACAAGAATATCCAGCTATATATAGTTTTGGGGGTTGGGGATTTGGTTTTGGTTTTTTACTTTTCAAAATATGAGATTAATTTTTTTTTCATTAAGTATGTGCTATCCAGCAAAGGGAATGTATCATTAAGCAAACAGCAGACATGCCTGCAACTGATAATACAGAGGGACATTAAGAACTGTGATGGGAAATTGAGTCTGAGTCCAGTGTAAACTTTTCTGGTAATAGCCCTTCTATGTTAAATTAGTAGCATTATCAAGATGAATGACTGTGGATGATATTTTTAAAAATATGAGTACATTAAATCTGGCTTTTGGGAAGAAGTAGCTGAAGAAGTGATTCAAGAGATTGGTCATTTCTCTTACAATGCTGGCATTGGATCCAGGGTTTGATTTAGCTGGTATAATGACTCAATTAAAATAGACTTATGCAAGAAATAGAAAACATCAATGAGAAAAATAAAATATAAGGATAAGACAGGTTGTCTATATAGGGCCTGTTATTAATTCTAGCTGTACTTGTAGATGGTTGCATGTTTCTATTCAATGTATTATAGAGCTTCTTCCATATAGCCAGTAGTTTGAAGATCTCTAAATAATATGAAATACTGTCATTTGTCAGCACACAAGAAGAGTAGATCCTTTAAAGATAACTGTCCTCTCTACAGATAAAACCAGGACAACAAAAAAAGCCCAAGCATCCTCAAAAAGACAACTGGAGCTTTAAATTGTGGAAGTGCTGGCCAAAACACTTCCCAATAACAGAGAATTATTTCTGCTCTGCCAGATTGTGTGTTGCTGGCATCACAGCTCACTGCTCTCACAAGGTAAGGTCTGTAGAACCATCCTTCAGAATATTTTGACAAGAAATTCCATCACAGTCCTGGAAAACTTCCAGTGAGAATGTCACAGAATGTTTTTGTCTCAAACATTTTTGTGACAGGAAAAGAAAAACAGTACTTTAGCTCACTGTGAAAATATTAGTATCCATATTGTTTACTTGTTCTGTGCATTTCTAGTGTCAGCTAAGATCTGGTTAAAATCCCAAACTACAATTCTGCTTATTCAAGAAAGCCCACACTTCCTCAGTTGATATACAACCTGCACCATTTCCTTCAGATTCCAATTGGCTGAATATCATATTAGATGTATACCTATAAAAATGGTTCATTGTGTTTTGGAACTTTTTCTTCTTCAGTCCTAGAGAGCCTTCTTTTTCTCCTTTAGTATTTGCAAACTTTTATTTCTTTTTTTTTAAGCTTCACAATCATTTGCTTTATTAAACCTTGATTTCAAAGTACATAAAATTATGTTTTCCTTCCTCTTGAACTCCCACGTGAAGATTCTGAAGAGCAGTTCTTATTTTGCTTTGAATTTGCACAGTTGTTTATAAACATTCTGAAACTTTCAGCTAGCAAATGTGTTTCTATTGATATCTTTTTTTGTGTCAGTCTGTGATTGTGGCTATATAGTTTCAGGATGAAATGGAAATTTAGCATCAGCAATAGCAACTTCTTGATAGAAAAAGTCAGAGGGCCCCTGCAGGAGACCAGTATTGCAGAGGGTAGATTACAACACCACTAGTATTTTTTCATAAGGTTGTGAAAAAGCATCTTTAGTAGTTAAGTTTATATGATGTTCAGAAATCAAATGTCATCTGTCTAGGGTTATAAACACGTGAGTTCAGGGATAAATAAGACTGCTATAAGTTACTGCTGTGGTGGCAGCATTTTGTTTTATTTTTCAAGACATTCTGAAAACCCACAGTAGAAGTCTCCACATCACACACAGAAAATTGAATTGTTTTCTTACTCATTGTCTAACCTTGCCAGAATTATCTCAGAAAGCTTTTAGTCATATAACTCATCACTTTTTATTTAGGTCTGTAATACCTGAATCACAAGGAAATGGGTTATTTAAAAATAATGAACTTCCTTTCCACAGGAATGGACACTGGCATTATATGAAGGTAGTTGTAGAATCATTGTCCTTAGAAAGAAAAGTCTTCCTGACCTGATCCCATCTTTTTTTTTTTACAAAGGGTATTATTTTCCCCTCTTAATTTAAGTAAATGAAAAAGCCTCCGCAGTGGTCTGGTCATTAAATCTGAATCATAGTTATACAGAAAACTGCAGGTTGGAGAGTGTTATGGGTTTGTGTGGCACAGTGTTTTTTGGTAGCAGGGGAGGGGCTGCAGGGGTGGCTCCTAGAAGCTGCTAGAAGCTCTCCCGGCTCCAAGTCGGACTCCCCTCTGGCCCAGGCCGACCCAATCAATGATGGTGGTAGTGCCTCTGGGAAAACAGATTTAAGAAGGGGAACTGGTAGTGAGGGGGGGATTGGAATGTGAGAGGAACACCTATGCAGATACCGAGGTCAGTGAGGAAGGAGGGAGAGGAGGGGCGCTGGAGGAGGTGGATGCCCTTGCAGCCCATAGTGAGACAGCAGGCTGTCCCCCCGCAGCCCATGGAGGTGAAAGGTGGAGCGGAGGCTGCCGAAGATGGCCATGACTCCATGGGAAAGCCCATGCTGGAGCAGTGTGTGACTGAAGATCAGCCCGTGGAAAGGACCCACACCAGGGAAGTTCAGGAAGAACTGAAGCCCATGGAAAGGACCCATGCCAGGGGAGTTTGTGAGAAACTGCAGCCTGCAGAAAGGACTCACGTTGGAGAAGTTCGTGAAGGACTGTCTCCTGTGGGAGGGACCCCACGATGGAGCAGGGGATGGCTGAGGAGTCCTCCTCCCCCTGAGGAGGAAGGAGTGGCAGAGACAATGTGTGGCGAGCTGACCCCAAACCCCATCCCCTGTTCCCCTGCGCCACTGTAGGGAGGAGGTAGAGAGAAACGGGAGTGGAGTTGAGCCAGGAAGGAGGGAGGGGTGGGGGGAAGGTGTTCTAAGGTTTGTCCTTGACCTTGTTTGTCCTAATGTCCTTGTTTTGTTTTGATTTGTAGTCAATGAAATTGATTTTGTTTCTTTGCCAAGTTGAGCCTGTCTTTTGCCCATGACCATTAGTGGTGAGTGATCCCTTCCTGTCCTTATCTCGACCCAAGACCCTGCCTTTATATTTTCTCTTCATCCCACCATGGCTGGGGGCAGGGAGGAGCGAGAAAGCGGCTGCGTGGTGCTTTGTTACCGGCTGGGCTTAAACCACAACAGAGAGGCATGGTGGTGCTCCCCTCACCCCCCAACCTGACCTGTATTTCCTGTAATGCTGCTCAAGTGATAGCCACCAGTGGTGGCTGTAACGGATGCATCTGGTCGTGGTGGCTGCATCCAGCTCAAATGGGTTTGGGGGAGACAGGTAACAACACAACAGACAAGGGCTAATTTGAGCAATGTGCCCACCTGATCACAGGGCTGGTCAATGTTCAGACATTGCCAAAAATGTTCAGACTCAAGCCAAATTTGGAAGAAGCTAACATCTGCAGTTGGTATGCAAATAAGACTATGAGTCAATTATCTCACTCCGTAAATAGTGGACAGCCCAGGGCCCGTTGAGCTTTCTTGCACAGCAGCAGGCTGCACGCCAGGATCTCCCCTTGGTTAGGGATGCGTCTCAAGGTTGGTCCTCGAGGTTGAGAGATTCCTTGCTGCAACAGATTCTTGGTAAGTGATTAATAGGATGCTAAGCTTTGAAATCTTAGCTAAGTGGTATAAAGGATTGATTGTGCATGTATAATCCTTTAGACATAAACCGTTGACCAAGTCTGGCACTAGGAGTGAATCCAGCTGCACCTAGACTCCTCTCTGAGAAGGAGTTTAGAAAACAAATGGGTCCTTTCTGAACCTCATGACTCAATGGGAGGGTGTCCCTGACAGTTTTGTCTGACCCTGTCCTCTAATGCAGCGAATATCAAGTGAACCTTGCCATCAGATCTTGTTAAACCACTGTCACGTTTACCATTGAAGTTTGTTAA
>NW_010972667.1:42207-55681 GCF_000737465.1 Haliaeetus leucocephalus
AGTATCTACTGTTATTGCAGAAAATCTTCAGAAGCATTGTTTAACAGGATTTGGAAAAAAATATACTTTGATTTCAAATGAAACTAGAATTTTAAATATGATACTTTGACTATCTGTTGCAATGTTGGGGGAAAAAATGTCATGACTGACAGCTACTTGTGCTGATAGATGTACATTTCTAATAGATAATAAGCATGTGATTTTTAGAAAGCATTATTCCTAAAATGGAAATTATCATCTTTACTTGTTTCAGCATTTCTCTGATGGGGAAAACTGTTTTCCAGAAGTGTATACCTGTGATATAATAAGCTAGGGACTATGCAGATGAGCTCAAGTATTGTTAGCCATTTAAGTAATGTCCCTTCATCCAAGTAACTGCTATTGTGCATGCTGCTACTATGTATCCTGAATAAAACAGAATGCTTAAACCACCATGGAGGACTTAAGTGTCACCTTCAGTGGTGTCATATGTAAATTTATTTTACTCCAGTCTGCAAGTGCATGAATATGATCAGTTTCTGTGTCTGATCTCAGACATAGCAGCCTATTACACTAACAAAACTAAATGAAACAATGTGGCACAAATGATCATATCCAATACAATGTACATCTTTTAAGAACATTTAGGATTGTTACCCTAACTTCAAAATCAGTGCACTATAGAGAAGACACTACGTAATAATACTAGAAAACCAGTTATTCATTACAGGCAAGATTCTGTTACCCTCACCCACGAAAATTTGTTAATAGTCCCACTGACATCTTTATGTCAAATATGTCACATGGCAAGGGAGATATAATTTGATTCTGATCTTCTTTCAAATAAAGGATGAATAATATTCAGTTTCACTGACACACTGCAATGCTAATAGATTTTATGCAGAATTTTGAAAATTAGTATTTATCTTTTTTAGATTTTCCTTCCAAATACAAGGTCTTTATAAGAGTATCTTCCTGACCTGACCTCTTTGTGCTTAGTCTTGGATGACTGACGTCTGTGGTATAATTCAGTCTGCAGTAACCCTACATTACCTTCAAACTGAAGCTTCACAAGCCTTGTCTTTTCAAAGGGTAAAACAGGTTCACTGACGAAACTTCTTCCGGTACTATAAAAATCATGAGGGGAGCATGGCAGAGAAGTGTTAAATGGTACCATCTATTCATGGCACTGAATTTGTGACTTTGAATTCATGACATTGGCTTTAGAACAGCGTTGCAGGTTTTGGTGCATATGTGAAACTTTTCATCACATTTTAAACTTCATTGTGTTAATGCCGAATGACCTCTGTGAGAAGGACCAGCTGGTGTGAAAAAAAAGTTGACCAAAAGAATAGGTAGTAAAGCCATCATAACAGAGAAAGGAGACACATGTTAAGGCTTTTTATTTATACTTGGATTCAGATTACCTCCTCCTAGAAAGGTGACCTACAAAGGTTAAGCAAGTTCCCTCTGCTTTGCATTGTGTAAATAAGAATGGCAGAGTGTATCTCCTGGTACTCTTAGTATTTGATAAATAATAGAATAAACTGATTTAAGATACAATAACCAGAATCTGAAATCCAACCTGTTCTATTTCCTCCTTTTTTTCTTTCACTTATCCAGTGGCTAGAAAGTGGAGTTCTACCTTTCTGTATCTTATGTTTGACCTGAGAGAGGGAGACCAATTGGTGATTTACAGAAAACATGTTATAGCTACCTCTATAACAGCAGGAAAAAAGTAAGCAGAATTCAGGTAGTTTCAGAGGAACAATGAAAAAAACCAGAGCCAAGTCAGCAAAACATATGTAGGAAATGTGTTATATATTTGACTCCAGTTTTGTGCTGCTATGACCAGCTTGCTGCAAGTACCAAAACTAGGGAGCTTCACATTAGCTCGCTTAGGCCCATAATGCACTGCAGGCTTACTACCAGTGCATGGTGATAATGCAGAATAATGAAAATAAGAGCGACCTTCCTGTTGCAAAGGAAGCTCTCTACATCTACACTCATTAAAGCTGTCTTCAATGCTTCCAGGCAGCTGTACGTGTTCTGACTGGATGTTTCTCAGGTTCAGCTTCTACTTCTTTAAACCCCAATCTGTTATGATTACCCTTACAACATATTCAGTTCAGGAGATCTGGCAATAATGTAACATTGGACCCCTCAGTATCTGATCTAAACAGACGTGCTCAGTCTACCATGATGCATAAATTTTACATTGCCCAATGATCAGGTGAGACTAGTAGAGAGTAAATGCAGGACAAAGGACTATGGAAAAGGCATTAACGATTTTTGACTCTTTCCTGCAGTATGCAACAGCACGTAAGAAGAAAATCACTACTATAATCAAGGTCTAATTATGTATTTTGCACTTGACAATCACGTTTCATTTTTAAGGTTAATTAAGTATCTAGTTTTGGTTCAGTTTGACATCTGTGTCCTTGAGCTGTTGTGATGCATTATGGCAGTTACAGTATAGCCATTTTATAGCCTCAGTTACTCTTCTCAGTAAGAAGGTGCTCAATCCAGAATGCGTTTTCTAGTACTCCGATTATCAGATGAGTGTTCTTACAGGTTATACTATCTCATTTGTGAGTTAATCTGTGTGAAAGAGGCACAGCAAAGGAGACAGAGAGAGTAGGAATATTTCAAATAGTTCTGCCAATAATCCTGACTCATACAAGTGAAGGGAGTCATGACGCATTTGAATTACAGCTCCCATGACCTATTCTTGCAGAGCAGGCAAATATCAAGTTAATATGAAACTTACCTTTCCAGTATGGTTCAATAAACTGAAAATTCTGTACATGTAAACTATGATTTTTGACATTTCTATGGAAAGTTTCTACTTTGAGTTAAACAGATTTTTTAGGTAAAAAAGTATTTCCTAATAATTACAGTGTATGACTGCTAGGTACTGAATTGAAAGATGTGATTTTATGAGATTACCCTAACTATTTTTGTAGACATACAGGATTTAGGTAAGTATCTGCACTTTTATCTGTGTATCTATCTAACCTACATAAATAAATTTGTCAAGTTAATTTGTCGCAGCTCCTGCAATGGGCTCCAGTTTAGTCCTTTGCTCTGCTGTGAGACTAGATGCATCAGGACTGGAGCTTCAGCAGCCTTGGTGGTATTGTTATTCAGTCACTGGATTTTCAAAACCATCAGGTTCTGGAGTTAGGACCCTCTGGGTTATATGTCTAGTGTTCATTACTGGAATAAAATTCAGTGACATGGGAATGCTACAGTACTGCAGAGAAATTGTATATCTTTTTTCTTTTTTTTTTCCTGAAGTTACCTGAGCTTTTTCTCTGCAGTTCTGTATTGAAGTTTAACACACAGATATGAAAATATAGTCTACGGTTTTTTACCTTTATGTGGTATTAAATGTTTGTGTTATCTTTGAAAACAGATGCTGGTAATGTCTATCTTCTTCTATTACAGTAGAGATAAAAGAACATTATGTACTGCCAGCATTTTAAAAGAAACAGTGAATCATGCTGAATTTTCATCTGACTAACATCCTTAGCTGAGGTAAATGCAGCAGCTGTTCTTTACATCAGCTGAGAATCTTGGTTTTTCTTCCAAAGTAAATAGGAACATAATTTGAATTAAATAGACTGGTTTATGTCTATTTCTGTTCTTAAATTGTCAGAGGCTTGTGCCACTGTTTACTTCTTCTGCACCAGTTACCAGACTTTGTGAAAAGAAGATGAATGGTTTTCTTAGACAATTGCTGATTAGATTTGATTATGTTAAATTTATTTCTATTGTGAAGACTTTCCTTTGGTGTTCCTGTTCTCTGTGCCTCTGCTTCCAGGAATCTCGTGAACTCCCTTCTCATCAAGTGATTATTTCACTAAGGCTATGAGCAAGGTAGGTAGAAAGAATGGTAGGGAAGTAAGGTAATGGTACCATTTCTGTGGTGTTCAGCCACTGTATCAGCACAGAAAGGCCACCATGATCCCATTCTCCCTCCTTTGTGACCTCATTGCTTCAAAGACGTCAATCTTTTTCCACTTTTGTCACCATCCCATCAAGATTCTGTGCCAGATTTCTGTCAGTGAGCAGCAAGTGGGGTGAGAGAGAAAAAGTTCTGTTTTCACTGTAATCTGAAACAGCCCTTTATGCCCCTACAGGAACTAATGATACATTTTGACCAATAATATGTGTTGTTACAATGCACGATACTTCCCTTCATACAATCCTTGCTCTTCCTGTTATCATAGACAGTAATTTTCTGACAAGGTATCTGATTTGTCTTTCCACAGCAGTGATCAAACAAAATAATGACAGTTCACTCAATGTTAAATGTACTCACAAAATGTCCCAAGGAATGAAAATGCACAGTTATATTCACCTTAAAAAAATGACAAAAATCACTCTGCGCAAGTATTCTATGAAGTCTACCACCACACATCTAGAGGTCTCCAAAAGACAATTAGCCTGTTCCTTGTTTTTCCACACAGTCTGTGCTAAAGAGTACATCTCTTGATTCCAAGAAGGTTGTATTTATAACATAAATCACATTACCAATAGAAAGGGAGACTTTTTACGGGACCATTGCAATGTGTTTGAACCAATTATTTCTGATTTAAAATATTAACAATACTACTAAGTATAATTCTTTTCCAAGGACTGGTAAGCTGGTAATAAAACCCCAATTATAATAAGTTTATTCATTCTCCAGCTGCTGCTTAGAGATAGATATTTGTAATAAAAAAGCAACTGTTTCTTAACAAAATCATTAATGAATAGGTCTGCAGACCTTAGAACAGGTGAGCGCTCCTTCCCATCGCTTTCAATGGGCTTATGGAACAAGTGAAATGTAGCTGGACAAGCTTGCACTGAGCTATTTCAGCGCCAGCACTTCAGTCACAACATAGAAAACTGAGCATCTGGATGAATGATCAGAAGGCTAGGCCCTATAAATACACACTTAAAGGACTTTTTCCTTTGCCTCATTTTATATACCTAACACTTAGCAGAAGGGAAAGAAATACTAATTTTAAGCATTTAATGTATATAATTAATTGGTCTGTGACACTATCTCTAGAGGTAAACTTAAGTCTACATCTATTTTAATACACTAAACAAAGCCATGGTGTGGTCCTGAGCACTGCCATAAGGTCAACTGTAGTGTTGAATTTTCAGCACAGTCTTCATCCTGGCCAACAATCCTTCTCATTGACAGTTTTTTTCAAGATTAGAGGTTTAATATGTCCAGAAATGTTTTCCAATGAATAATTTGGATGTTATCATGCTTTTCTTAAGTGCTAGAAAAATGTAGCTGGATGGACACAAGCTGTCTTATGCTATTTGGCCTTAAAGTTAGACAGCAGTATACATGTATTTTTTAAATAGACAGTTTTTAATATAAGAACCCACGTAAGACCCTAATCTTAGAGAAAGTGAAATTCTGCCCCACCCCACTTCAGGTTCAAAGTGAAAAAAACAGTGATAAGGTGTTGCAAAGACTCTTGAAAAAACTATTGAGTTTGTGTTTCCATATATTCCATTTGCAGAGGTCTAGAATGTTATTAAATTATGATACAGCAATATACTTTACTCTATACCAAATGACCAAAAACCTCTTGAATGCAATACTGCAAATTTCCATTTATTGTGTTGTTAAAGTGCTCAAGGTTCTTTGCAGTTATTAAGTCATGTCAAGGTGATATTAAGCATAATTTATTTACAGTGTACCGTAAATATTTTATTTACAGTCTCTTTACAGTGGTGCTTTAGTCTTTTTGAAAAACAAGTTTCCAGCTGTAATTGATAAGGACAATTCCTCAGCTGGCTGGCACCTGGTATTTCAATGCTTATTTATTTCTGATTGCCAGTGAATGTTAATAATGATGTTAATTTTATGATGAAACCAGAAAAACTGAAATATGATTGTTATGCCTGATTACTTTTATGCCTGATTACTTCTACAGTCATGTACCAGCCCCTATTTTTTAATTTATTTGTAAAAAACACACTTAGCATCAAGTGTAATTATTATTGTATTATCAATATTTCATAATTTTTATGCCAATGGCAATAAACTATGGGGATTTTTATGCTTAATAACACAAATTTGCCGTGCAGATTAATACATATGCTTTCATTATCATACAGTAAACTTACTAGAAAGGAAACCCAGTAAATGAGCTCGTCACACTGCTTCAGTAAGCCTGTAAAGGATATAAACAATGATATAGCCATGTAAAGGAACCAAATATATATGTAAACCATGACAAAAATATTGTTTAATAGATTCACTAAAATATGGAAATCTTCATTGTTCACCTGAATCTTTTTGAAGCAAATTTAGATATACCTCATGATGAGAATCTGCTTTGGAGCATATAAAAAATAGTTCCAGCATCATAATGTGATATCCAGAAAAACAGAGAGTGCTGCCTCACTCTAGTAATATATACATTTCATTTGATATGATAATATCTAGTGTTAGTCATTCATGGAACTCTGTCCCTATTCCATGGCCCAGAAAACCCCATGATACTGTAACAATCATTATTTACTTCTTCAGTAATTACAAACAAATTAATAGTCTGATTTAGGGCAATGTATATGTATACAGTGTCACTGATGTATATACCCATGAGTACATATAGTGAAAATTTCTCTTTCACTATTAAAGCTGTATAAAAATCAGTATTTGAAAGGCAGCTCAGCGATATGCTGTTGAACTAGTGCAGAAACGGTGTTTACCTAAGTATTCCTTTAGCAGGTGTCCTGCTAGAATAATTACTATTGATGAATGAACCACCAAAGGCTGAACTCAGGTACCAAATTCTGGATTTGTCTAAATATTTATCTGAAACAAAGCTTTGTAAGACCAAGAAATGTAGAATTACTCATGTGGGTTTTTTTAACTCCACACCTTACAATTCCTCCCACTGGAAAAAGAAAACAAAAAAATGCAAAGAGAATAAGTATATCACGCTGCTTTGATCCTCAATGAGGCTTCTGGTGAAACTCAAACCCTTCTAGGAGAAAATTGTCATCACTATTTATCTTGATATAAAAGTAGAAATAGTGCATGCCTTTCTGCAGAAATACCAGTATGCTTAAATATGAACACATCTGATGTTCTGTCCAAAGATTTTTGGATGATGATTAGC
The DNA here is from genome assembly GCF_000737465.1 of Haliaeetus leucocephalus. Taxonomy (NCBI): domain Eukaryota; kingdom Metazoa; phylum Chordata; class Aves; order Accipitriformes; family Accipitridae; genus Haliaeetus; species Haliaeetus leucocephalus. The sequence goes on from NW_010972667.1 coordinate 49,329, forward strand.
ACTAAATATTTGTTGCTACTTTAGATGGAGACCTTCTGAAAGGGTCTTAACGTTTTTTTTTTTTTTTTTAAATGCAGCCTGGAACAATTGTTACTTGACAATTCCTACACAAACCCACAAGGCATGATTGATAAACTATTAAAATATGGACTAAATAAATGGACAGTGAGGTTTATTGAAAATTAGGTAAACTGCTGGTCTTAAAAGGTTGCGATCAGCAACATAGTGTCTATACTGACACAGGTGACACCCCAGGGGTTGATACTGAGTGTGACTGGTACTCGCTGCTCCTGACCCTTGGTTAGCATAACTAAATCAATTTATAGGGAAAACGGCCATTCTCTGTGACTGAGCTGGTCATGTATCAGGCACCTTTCCACTCTTTATCAGGCCCAGAAGGCCCTGTGCACTAGATTTCTTCTTCACCTCCCTATAAATCTCAATGTTCCTGGCTGCCAGACTGATTACTCACCTTCTTATTGGCCTTGGAGCTCCCAGGCACCCAGCCAACCAGGTTGTGATGGCACCATCACAGAACAGTTAAGCATAACAGAATACAGACCACTGTCTACAAAATCAAGCAGTTACAAGACTTAAGTGGGACTTGGACCGGAACTGCTGCTGGCCAGCAATACCGATGATGCTCTGGTGGCCAGAGACAGCTCCACCATTGTCTGCTTCCTCTGAGAATTGAGTGAATCGTGTTCTTTTACATGTTTTTGAGTCTAGATTATGATTGTTGTATTAATAGGGTAAGCCTACCATCAAGATTTGACCCAATCTGCAGAGGGTCCAGGTCATTAGGAGCCATAAGCTAAGCTGTGCTATAAATTCTGTGCTATGTTACATACAAAATTGTGCCACACTGATTCTGCTTATAGAACCCCTGTGCTACACTGATCATAAAATTCTGTTACAAAAATAAAGCTTTAATTGTAACTATATCTTAGTGCTGCCATCATTCTGCCAAGGATACCCGTATGAACCCATCTGTCCCCATAGTGTCAAGTGACACTGGGGTAAATCTTTTTAATAGTTTCTTTAACCACCTGGATGATGAGACAGAGTGCACACTCAACAGTTTTTCAGATGATACAGAACTGAGAGAAGTGGCCAATACACCACATGGTTGTGCTGCTGTTGAGAGGGACCTTGAAAGGCAGGAGAAATGGGCAAACAGGACCTCATGGAGTTTAATAAAAGGAAATATCAAGTCCTTCTGGGAAGGAAATTTCTGTATAGAGGCAAACAAAAGAATTTTAGTTTATTTAGCCAAATAAACCAATGGGGTGGGGCGAGAAGCACAAAAGGCCTTGACTCCGTGTAAGCACTTCTCAGCAGTAACGAAAACGTCTCAGCATTATCAACACTGTTTTCAGCATGAATTGAAAACATAGCTAGCTACTATGAAGAAAATTAACTCTATCCCAGCCAAAACCAGCACACCTTGCAAAATGAAGATTAAGAGTGATATGATTTATCAGTGCAGTGGGTAGGTATACCAGTAATAGAGGAAAAGCCTTATAACCAACTAGAGAATGTGAGCACTAGCATAGTTAGGGACAGACTGCAAAAGGAAGAGAGAAGCTCAGGGAAATTAAGATTCTGTCATGGAAAGGAAGCCAGTGGACATGATTATCTGCACTTGAAGGAGAAAGGCAAAGGTGAGATACCTCAGCTGACTAAAGGGCAATGCTGGTGAAATGAAAAATGGGTATAAACTGGCTATTAATACTGCTGTACATTACACATGCATTCCATATCAGCTGTGAATTAGAAGACATTTCCAATTATGGGTGATTCTTGAACATACTTCTAAGGACTGTATAACCGTATGATGACAGGTGTCGCATCCCAGTGTTGGAACGACTCAGGTTTGTGGATTTCCTTTGTCAGAATTAAGGTGAAATGACACCAGGGGAGTTCAGCCAACAATCAACATTTATTCAACCAAGCTAACCTTGCCCGAGTATAAGTGAACTTATCAATATGAACTTTGCACCATGTCATTAAGCCACTGTTTGAAAAGAGAAGGGATGTGTAGAAAAAGAAGCTGAAAAAAAGAACATGTGTCAGAAGGAGAGCCCTCCTGTTGAGTCATGAGGTTCAAAATGGACCCCCTTGACTTCTGGACTCCTTCCCAAGGAGGAGCCCAGGGGCAGCTAGATCCACTCCTAGTCTCAGACTTGGTCAATGGTTTATGTTTAAAAGGATGAGGCATAGGGACTGTGGAAAAGAGAGAAAAAAAAGAGGGAGAGAGAGAAAGAAAGAAAGAAAGGAAAAGAGAGAGAAGAAAAGGGTTTCACCAGTCCTGGGTCTAGTGTTGGTCCAACCAGTGTAGAGATCCAGTTCCAGAGGACATGCACTGAGAACTTGTTCTCCCTTCTTTTATAGTTGGTGGTCTCAACATGCGCAGTTCACGTTCCTGAGGTTCTCTGGAATCGGTTGGTGAGCTTGGAGGGTTATCTGTGGGGAGTTGCCTCTCTTTCCCTGCTGGCATAACCACTTAAGATAGAAGCACAGTCCCATCCTCTGTGGGGCCCCTTCCTCCGGGCACACATGCTGTGCTTCTTCTCATGGTTGCTTAAGATAAGGAATTGCAGCTTTGGAAAAGTGCGGCCCACCCTCCATGGGGCCCTCTCCTCCGGCCACATTGTCCTATTCACACAACTCCAGCACTTTTACAGAGGCCGTCTTCTCCACCAAAGTTCTTTAACGAATGTTTGAGACATTGACTATAATTTGTCAGATCGTCACAACAGGTAGGAAGTTAAATATTCTGAAAATGTTTCAGTTATTTCATGGAAGTTATTAAAATGGCATGGTTGCCTGGATAGCGGGGCACTGGATTCAAATGAATGAGGAAGTCCCACTCAGTCCAATACGACTGTTTCTGAAAACTCATATCCTTAATTATTATGTTTTAGTTACTAAAATTAATGACAGCTGAATATTTTAGTCACTGTAGGGGACTAAAAAAGAGATTCCAAAAGAGAGAAGATCCAAATGCTCGTATTATTAGGTACATCTCTCAGCTCCTTCTTTCTGGTGCTTGCCATTTAAAAATATACAGCATGTTACATTTATTGAAGATCAAATATGTTCCCTGAGCTTCACTGGCATGCATTTAACACATGCATTTTTACTTGCATCCTGACACTGGCAATCACTGGAGGAGGAGGTGATTGTGGGAGCAGATAAGTACACAGAGAATGTATATGAATGAAGGTTTCCACGCGGCCTTCTCATTTTGAGCAGAGAGTGTGAACAATTCATGGATAAATCTGAAATGCAACTCACACAACTCAAAGTATTTTATTTATTCATTGCCACTGAGCTGAACCTAGCAAATGTCATTAAAGTGAAGACAATGTGAGTGACCTCAGATGGTGAAAGTAGCAAAAGTTCAGGTTAGTTTAAGATAAGGTTCTCCTAAACTGAATTAGACTGAAGAAAAAACATGGATACTGTATTCAGCTTTATGTATCTGATCATTGAGTGACTTTCAAAATAGGCAAGATAATCTTTCTATAAGACTCAGGAGAATAAATTATTGTGAATCTTCAAGGCATGTAGCAGGGACAAGTTAGATGAAGAAGAATCAGAAACAGTGTTCTCTTGACTTAATTTCTACTCACCTTTTAGCTGGTTTAAAGTGAAACCTGAAAGATTTTTGCAGCACTGCAATAGTGGGAGAGGAAAAGAAAGCCTAAAGGACCATAACCACTGAAAAATCAAAGCATACATGAGAAACTTGGATACCAGATGATGGCCACAAACACACATTACAATGCCAGAGTAATGAAGAAAACAGGAAGAGAAGACCTGAACGAGGATATAGACTGACAGTTTTACAGAAAGTAGAGGAAAATAAAAGAGAAAACATCCAGAAAAGAATGGATAACAGAGGAATTGAATGATAAACTGAAAAATCACCTGAGAACAGCAGCTGAAATTCCAGTATCACAGAAAATTTTGGCAAGTGCCCAATTTAACTAGCAATCAGCAGCAATCAGACCCAACAAACTAAAACAAATGTTTAAAAAGATTGCTAAAGATGTTTTAGGATTCATAACTCTGCTACCCCAACAAAACAGATTCTGAATATTGAGTTGAACTCAATTGCACTGATGCAGTAGAAGCCCTCTCAAGTATTCTCCTTCCTATTCCACTTCAAACAGAGGCTTTAAACATTGATTTTACTTTGTTGCTATTAAAACAGTAAGTGTGGAAGCATGTAATTAGCAAAGGAAAGAAAATCTGGTCTGTTTCTCTCTGTTAAAATACATCTGGAAGAAAGAGAGGATAAATTATGTCTTGCCTTTTGAATGCAGAAGGAAAAAATACACTCTATTGACTTTCATATTCAAATAAAACCAGAATAATTTAGAACCTTGTCATGGGAAATGAGTGGAATGCTGAGAGTTCAAGATTGTCCTTACAGTAATATAAATTTAAAAAATCTTTTCTTGCAAGGTACTGTAAGAACAATTGACAAAGTTAACGTATTAATACACTGAAGTATTTGCAGGTAATTAACACCTATTGTTTAACACTTACTCTTTAACTATTACTGATTTAACAGAGACTGGTCATGTATACAGGCAAATGCTCACATGTTTCTAGGCATGTCAGTCAAGCACAAGCAATTGGGAGTGCAAATGGATGCATGATCAATACAGCTGGTCATAAAACATCCATTTTTGCTGTGGAAAATTTCTCACAGAAAAAGTCTGTGAGAAGAGGGGAGATAGCATGGAAAAAATGACTTGAATATTAAAAGATTCGTTAGGTTTTAATTTGGGACTACATGTCAAAAGGGTGGGGAGAGACAGGTAAGATGTGAAATTGCAGAGGGTTTAGTGTATTTTAACTTGGTTCTGAGAAATTTTCTGATCATTTTCCACTTTAGGATTTCAGACTTCTTTTACATTTATTTTTCTGGTTGCTTTTGCTGTTCACTCTGGATACTAGAGATGGGAAATTGTTACAATTTTGCACCATTTTACAATGTGCAAGAATTTATTTATATGGAAGGAACTGTGAACTTTTAGGGGAAACTGATCATTCTTGAAAAGATATAATTGCAATAAACCAATAACTTCTTAGAGGACTTGTTTTCTTGAAAGAAATCTGTTGGGCTGTAGCAAGCAGCTTTAAAAATTCAGTTTGTGGTATGTGCAGAATTTGTGGCTTTATCTTCATTTAACATAACAGCCGTACTCGTAACAGAGAACATCATTATTGAAGTGAATCAATCACTAGAACTGTATTTGTTTTGAAGTCCTGGTAGCTTTTATTAAATATAGAATCTTGGTGTGCTTTTCAAAGAAGGGCATCACTCATTATCTTGGTGTTGCAGAAAAAGGAACAAATAATGGAAATGGGGAAGAAACACTGGAAGACACATAATGATAAATGCATTTAGGCATTTAGAGAGAGATTTCCATATAAGACAGAAAAATACATGTATTCATCTGATGTATGTATAGTGTATGTATGTATGACACATGAATATGTATTCGTCATCATGGGAAGCAAATACGTTGGACATAGTCTCTTACTCCAATTTGGATCCTTTAAGAATGCTTTAAAATTAATCTAACGTGATTTATTTAACATCAGTGAGCATGTCAGTGACAGGATTTAAAGCTCTTACTGTGTAAGAACTCTGTCCTAAGGTTTGCAACAACACCAGTCTCACATTGACAGCTATATTCATCTTGGGCATGCAACAGCTGTCATTGTATAAACAAATGGCGATTCCTGTCTACGCGAAGCCATGCGTATGTTCATTAGGTGTTTAAAAAGGTAAGCCAAACTATTTATAGATAGATGTTTTAGTAAAATATTTTATTGAAAATGTGATAACCACTTACATCACCAGATAGGTAAAAGACATGTTAGGCTGACAGCTTTCATAGTCACATGACAGAGATATCCAAAAAGTATCCAAGAAATCCATGCTTACAGTGACATGTGTTACTGGTCACTTCAACCTGGGCACATAACTCTTCCAGTATAATTGTCAATGGCTTATAAAATTGAGTGCAATTTTCATAGGTAGATAGTCCTACATTAAATGCATGTAATAGTAAAAAGAAAATTGAAATCTTAGATCTAAATATGTAATGATTTCTGTAGTTTTTAATTGTATTTGTACCACGATATTCTCAGTGATACAGGGATAAAGGTAAAGTATTTCATGAAAGCATGGCAGTCAGCTTAGTAAAACTTTTTTGTGTGTGTCCCATTATTTCCATTTTTTAAAATTATTAAAGATCTTGGAGATTAATTTCAATGCTAATAGGTGGGTGGTTTTAAGGGAGTGGTTGGAATCACAGTTTTCAGAT
>NW_010972667.1:56614-74368 GCF_000737465.1 Haliaeetus leucocephalus
TGAACCTGGGAGGTGGGGGGCATAGCCGGGGCAGCTGACCTGAACTGGCCAAGGAGCTATTCCATACCATGTGACATCATGCTCAGTATATAAAGGGGGAGCGGGCCGGGGGGTGGGCTCTTCTTTTCGGTGGGGGAAGTGGCAGAGCATCGGGTCCCGGGTGGTGAGCAGTTGCACTGTGCATCACTCTTTTTGTATACTTTTTCATTAGTACCGTTGTTGTTGTTGCAATTTCTTTGTGTTGTTCCAGTAAACTGCCTTTATCTCAACCCTCGAGGCTCCAGGTTTGTTTTTTTCCTCTCCTCTGTCTTCCCCCCTATCCCACCGGAGGGTGGCGGGAGGAGTGAGCGAGCGGCCGCGTGGTCCTTTGTTACCGGCTGGGCTGAAACCACGACAACATCAAACTCGTGGGTTGAGATAAGAACAGTTTAATAGAACAGAAAAGAAGAAATTAATAATGATAATGATAACACTAATAAAATGATAATAGTAATAATAAAAAGATTGGAATATACAAGTGATGCACAATGCAATTGCTCACCACCCGCCGATCAATGCCTAGTTAGTCCCCAAGCGGTGATCCCCCCACCCCTACTCCCCCCAGTTTGTATACTAGGTGTGACGTCACATGGTATGGAATACTCTGTTGGCCACTTTGGGTCAGCTGCCCTGGCTGTGTCCTGTGCCAACTTCTTGTGCCCCTCCAGCTTTCTCGCTGGCTGGGCATGAGAAGCTGAAAAATCCTTGACTTGAGACTAAACATTACTTAGCAACAACTGAGAACACCAGTGCTATCAACATTCTTCTCATACCGAACTCAAAAACATAGCACTATACCAGCTACTAGGAAGACAATTAACTCTATCCCAGCTGAAACCAGGACATGCTCGGATTACTGTTTTGTAAAATGAGCTGTTAATTCAACCATCTTAAAAGATTTCCCAGAAAAATGTTAACAGAAGCTAATAAAACAACTCAGCAATAGAAGCCACCCCCTCCAGTTCCCTGACTGGTGGCAGCATAGGACAAAGGAACCAGAGTGACTTATGAGAACTGTTGGCTGATCTAACAGTCTCAGGCTCTACATCAAATTCATATAATGTCATTTCTTTATAAAACTGCTAAAGTGGTTCACCTTACTTCTCCTTTTGGAAGATGCTCTAAGGCTTCTGCATTTGGTCTAAGTGTAGTTGTGGCCAGTTTGTGTCTGTATGTTCTTCTGTCAACTTTGTCCATTAGTTTAAGTACCTTCTCTCCCTGCCCCATTCCCCCCAACCCCTTATTAAGTCATCTTTTGAGTTTACACAGTACAATTATACTTCATAGAATCATAGAACAGCCCAGGTTGGAAGGGGTCTTGAAAGATCATTTGGTCCAACATTTTGTGCGAAAGGAATCCTGGATGAGATTATCTAGCACCCTGTCCAATTGCATCTTGAAAACCTCTAGTGATGAAGACTCCACTGCGTTCCTGTGGAGGTTCTTCTAGTGATGGATTGTTCTCACCGTAAAAAAATTTTTTCTTATATCAAGATTAATCTTTTTCTTATATCAACATGAAAGATCATATTCCAAATCATGGTTTTTTTCAGCTAATTAAGCTGAATCTTAAGCCAAGGGCTCAGAGATACTGTCAAATAGCAGTGTCTTAATAAACTGTTTGGATAGAGCCACCATAGTGGTTGATGATTGCTCTGTGCTCATACTTTTTGCTCATTTAATGTCAATATTCATATCTCAGAAAATTGTTTAAGATAATGCATTTTATATTTCAGTTAGGGTAGGCACAAATTGTTATAACTAATGGAAGATGAATTGTGCAGTCAGAATAATCTGAATCTACATCTTCATCCAAGTCTCCCCAGTTAGCCAGGTAGAACAGTAGGATGGGGAGAGCTTATTGGTCTAGGTATAGAGCTGAACTTGGACTACTTCTCTTTATTCTCACTGCCATATATCTGGGTTATCCCTTCCCAGGTCCAGAGCACTAGAATAACGCTCTAATGTGACCACAGGGACTGATCAGAAGTTTCCACTAAGCTTAATGAATTTGGGTCTGGATCAGCCCTACTGGACTTCTTTGGGTTGTTGCTTTCTTTTTCCATCACCTGAATCTTCCCAGATTGCCAGTACCTACAACACAAAGAAATGAAATACTATTTTCACCATTGTCCCATTCTACAGTAATAAACCTATGCTTTATTAGACTTACTAACAGTTTTTCATATTAGACTGTATTTTTGAATGATATGCAGGAAAGGTGTCTGTAACAGTATTTAGGAAGAACATCATCGAGTTTGATAATAATATATAAAATAAACCTGTAAGCACAGTAAAAAGGGATTTCTTTCTTCTAAAATGTTATTTTATTATTTCCTCTGAATTAAAGCATATGGATGTTTTAATCAAAGAAGTAGCTTACTTTCAAAAAAAATCGTTGTGAAGAGCAATCTCTTCTTATTGCCCCCATATGAAGATCTGTCTGATATACTTCTAAAAGAAAGGGTCTTATTACTGTTTGTGGCAGAAAACTTCTCAAACTGCCTCAAACTTTTCTGTATTCCTCTTAAACAAGTAGTGCACGGACATTTTCCTGATGTCATCAAATTTTTTTTTAGATCCATGAGATTATAAACTGGAATTACTGTAAACACAAGAGTAGAATGAGGCTGCAGTGAAGGTGAGGTGTTACATGAATTTCTCCTCACATCATGTAATTTCTACTAGGAATGGCTCATATATCTGCATTTTGTAACTCTCCATTTATTTTTGGACATCTAAAAGAAAAAAAATCACACCACCCAATAAATTATATTATGCTTGCTTTAAAACAAGTACATAGTTTACCTCAGTAACTGCTTTATACCTTTTGTTTCCAGCTTTTATATTTTCCCACTGTTTGATATTTGTCAATATGTATTGTTATAGTGTTAATTCAAAACTGGGATGTATAAAAGAAGCCAGGATCTTTTTAGTAATATGAGTAGCCTTTCAGTAAGGCTTTTATTTTTATATGTTTATTTAGATTCTAGCCATAAAAACTGATGAGGATTTTATATTCATTGGGATTCCTACTAAAGAGAGAAAAATTTTCAGAAGCTAGTCCTATGTTTCCTTGAGGTTAGACTTTGGACAAGTCCATACTAGACGTCTTTGCCAGAATTGCTGCATCAAGTAAGATGATTATATTTTCATCCTACTTTAATGCCAGCAGAAGCCCAACTATAGATGTGTTATACCACTATAAATACTTTCCCCACTATTGCTCATTCCATACATCAGTGTAGGCTGTGGTGCCTTGGGAAGTACTTGCTAAAATAACAAGAACTGTAACACATCTTAGCAAAGATCAGACTTTTAGGTCAGATTATTAACTTCCTCAGTTTGTGTAAATTACCAACACCACTTGTATTATACCAGTTTATGACAGCTAAGAATAGACAGCTGAGTCTAATGATCTTCCCTTACTTGTAAGACTCATGCCTAATTCAGGATCCTGTGGAAAGAACAGTACTAGTTATGAAGAGTTGTCATTCACAATTTCCACTGCAACTTTGACTTCTTTTGCTTTTATCTTCAATAAAGTTGCAAGTTGGACTTGTCTCATGTTATTTTCATAGACTTAAACTAGAGCAAAAAAATTAATTGCTTTTCATGGAAGCCAGTAAACTTTATCCCTGAGTTGCAGTTCTTTTGGATACTATACTATTTTTATCAGTGACAAGGTTCTGGGCAAGAAGGAATACAAATGACTGTACATATATTTTTACAGACCTTTAAAGAAAAAGAATCTGGCTTGAGGAGAAGGATCAGGCCCTTTGAATGTTAAGGTTCTTCAAGCATCCTTTGACATTAAAGTGTAGCAGAGGCCATTCAGCACCTGATGCAGTAGAGCCCAGTTCTAGCCAGGAACGAAAGGACTTCTTCCAAGAGGGAATGTGGTGACTGTTGTTGAGTACAAACATGCCTGCTTGCTGCTGCTGAGGAGCATGCATGGGGGCCTAATAGATGAACCTGAGGAACAGGAGCAGCAAGTTAGCCATTGGTGGTAATAAAAGAAATGTCAGTATCCAACTATTGCTTGTGCTAGACTTTTTCTTAGAAAAAGTTTTTTCTTTAGAAATGGATACATCCTTTGTACACAACTCACAACAGCTGGTCAGAAGACGCAGCAAATTTTAAAAAGGCTCTGGAAAAGGGTGCAAAGAGCCTGTCTATAAGAAACAAAGAAGTAGAAAAGGAGGCAGGATATGCCACTAACTCCCCAAACTGGTGTGTGATGGATATGTTTTGTCATAGGCATCTCTGAAATAGAATGAGGAATGACACCATTGCATATGGGAAAGAAAGGGAGGCTGATAGCAAAAGACAGCTTGTTGTTGTGTAAGTCCTGTACACAAATGACGACAGTTACTTTTGCAAACTTGACTGGATAGAAAGTCTCTCACATATTAAAAAGCTCAGAGATCAGCTCCATGGCATTTCCAGGCTTTCTTACCTCCATGATTAGAATACCGCTCAAAGGGTTTAAGCTGTAGTTACATTGAGCTGTGATCTGCACTGCTGCTTCTCTGTTATTTTTTGCAGTAAAAATGTCTCTTGAGTCTGTTAGTAACCTAAGGGACTTTGGTGAGGGAGTTCTTCAGGACAGAATCACAAACCCTTGTCCAAGTGAAGGTAGATTAGGACATTGAGAACTGCTGTACGTAGGGAATATATCTGGCCTGCTGTATGCCTGCAGTACTGCTGTATGCTTCCAATGCTGGAGTGAAGTCATATGGGTCTTCATTGTATGGGGACCAACTGAACACATCCCTGACATCTCCACACTCCACTGCTTCATAGATTATAGGAGATTACCACAGAGGTATGTGCAGTATGCATGGAGATACCACGTCCTAACAGGTAAGACATTTACAAGATGAGGCCATCATTACGCCTAATGCCACAATACTTCTGCCATTTCATGGCAGAAGTTTTGCTCTGGTTATTTCTGAGGACCAAAGAATCAAGAAACAGAACTTACATATGACCCATGAAAGTTAAACTGATATGACTGTTCAGTTACATGTCACTGCTCTCTTAAATGACAAAAGTCTAAGCCTTTTCCCAGTACCTGGAAGACAGGTTGAAGGCTAAAACATTTGGATTTGCATACATTAAGAGACACAGAACTTAAATAGCGCAATCTGCCAGAGTATTTCAAACACATGGGAAGAGTGAAAGTAGGACAAAATATATCAGGTATGCCATTGGGCAAAAGGAGAAAGAAAGTGTTAGAGAGAAGTAAGTGTGATTTCAAGCTGAGACCAGTTCAAGAACTGATTTCATTTGGCTGGCTAGAGAGTGTCTCAACATGTCTCAGAGAACATTTCCCAGTGGATTATGAAGGTTCCACTGTAGGTCCTGAGTGTGTAGTATACATGCAGTGGAGCAGCTGTTGGAGAATGCTCTTTATTTACTGTTTCTTTAGTATTTTCAGTGCTGAAGGGGTGTAGGGCCAGTGAAGTTGATTTCTGTGTTTGGCCAGCTGCTGGCAAACGAAGTAGAGAAGCTTGCCCCAGAGTTTTAAGGTACTGAGCTGAGTGTAAACTGCTGGAAATTAAGCCTACTCCTGTGCATTGTCAGGACAATGATTAATTTTTTTAATTTTAAAAAAGCAATATATGCCACACACACACATAGTCATATTGCAGATGTGTAGATTTTATTAGGAGAGTTCCATAAATTCCTGTTAACTCCCTGAGCTCACTCAGGTTTTTTTTGCTGTTTGGGTTAATTTCATTTCCATGTGCTCTTCCTGGTGGAGCATAGCATATACACTATTTATGTGTGCTTTGGCTCACTCTCAATCAGCTCTGTAAAGACTGTTCACAGTTTGAAAGTAATGTCATACAGGTTTCTTCCCAACAGTACTATGCACAGAGCTCTTTGGTGGTTTAAAAAAAAAGTATTTGCTCCTAATGTCCAGCTGAAGACCACTCACACATCCCATGGCTTTGTGATGTTTTTAATGAATATATAGTAAATATTAGAGCTGTACAGTTAAATGTGCCTGCAAAGTCTCCTGTACAGTTGTATTAAAAGCTTTTCATATTATCCATTCTTCCATCCCCTTTTTAAGAAACATCCAACCCCAAACATTCTGAGACTAAAAGTAGAACATTAGCACCATCTGCATTTCTGTTCTTTATTAGATCAGAAAAGAAAATGAGGAAAAAAAGAAATGGGGAGAAGAGGATCAGACAGCAAAAACTTCTGTGAAAAATCCTACCTCCACATATTTAACACCACTGGACTGACTCAATATTTCTTGCTTCAGTGTTTTTACCTCTTCCGCCTTTTTGCTAGCATTAAGTGTTGTTCCATTTATAATAGACATTAAAACAGATTGCCTTGTGTGGATCCCAGAATGCACTTTTGTATAAACAAACATCACAGCAAATGTGACCCAGGGATAAGATACCAGAAGACCAAGTGCAGTGCAGTTTGCATTTAAATGTAGGACTAAATTTATACAGTACAATAAAGTATGAACAGGAAAACCCACTCTATTATAAACTACCTACACACAGGCAGGCTTATATGGGATACTAGCTGTAAGAAACATAGGAGCTACTTGTACATTTTGTTTAAAAAACCCTCCACAGTGATATTCATTTAATAGCTGATAACACAGTGTTCCCTTCCATGGGACCTTCTTGATTTGTGATGAGTAAGAGCTTGTGTCACCTTACTTGGGAAGAAACAATTCACATCAGTATTTTACATTTTTCTGCCATTATACCAGTTCTAGCAATACTGAATAGTTCCAGGCATAGTGTGGGCACTTCACAAAAATATGAAGAAGAACATACCCATTTTGGGGGAAGAACCTCCTTTTAGGTTGATTAACATAACTTTGTCTATAGTTACGTAGTCCCCAAAGTAGATCCTGATTGGAGACAAAATAACAGGTATCATAGCACTAAAAGTTTTAAAACTTCAAGAGACAGACATTAAGTGGGTGGTGCATTTAACAATAACTATAAAGATGTAACTATTAATCTGGTGAAAAGTGAAAGAAGAGAGTTCTGAAAGGATTAAAAGTAATGCGATTCCAACTTTATTCTCTCTGTATTAGCAGGGATGTGTCAGGTCTTCAGACCCATTTGCCATTTCTCAATCTCTGATTTAAACTGAGATGCTCCTGGAGGCAGATAATCAGCAAAGTTGTAAAGATTTTTCCTCTTAATCTTACAAACACTTCATTTTTTCCTAAAAGTGCAAAGACTTTCACCTCCATATAAAATTTTCCTCTGTCTCTTTCCTGTTCCCATTCTTATTTTTTTTCAAATCTTTCAAAAAAGTATATTTTTCAATGATTACTTTTAAGGTAAGATGCCTTGAAGCTGCTACTGTTAAAAAAATGTGCTTCTTCACTCTTTTTTTTTTTCTTGTCAGCTCCCATATTATTGTCTTGAGTGCTTTATTCCAGTGATTAAGTAATGCAGCTTTTTTCACTCCCCTCTATTTAAAAGTCTAACAGAAAACCCTATTAAGAATGGTTTTGTGATTTTTCATCTCAACTTTTTTCTCTTTGCTCATTTTCATCCTCTTCATATTATATCTGTTTACCTTCTCATTCTTTCCAAATCTTTTCACTCCTCTAAGTGCTTTTAATACTAGGCTTAAAACACACTCTACCACTAATTTCAGTAGCCAGCTATCCAGTCAGCATCCAGTTTTCAATGCTTCAATAAAGTAAATCCTGTCAGTCCCACAAGTTATCATCATTGCTCTTTTTGACTCTGTTTTAATCTGTATGCCTCACTGAGAGTTTTAAAGCTGCCTTTAGGAGTTGTTCAGCAATACTGAACTGTGTACAGAAGAAGGGATGATTTGGTTTGCCTTGCTGAGTAAATACTAGAATTATTACTGCTCCAGTAGCTTGTACCTCAAAATTATGTGTCTTCCACTTCTAGTGTTGCCTCTATTGGTATTATCAGAACTCAGTTCTCTTCAACTGTGTGTCTTGTATGTTAAGATTTTATTTCCCAAGGTTTTTAGTGTTTGTTTTCTTTATATAACTTCATGCAGCCTTCTTATTCTCCATTTATTTATAACTCCTCTAGAAGCTTCAACACCAGCTTTACATGTTAAGTGAGGGTTAACTGGCATGTTAGCATTTCCCAGAATAGGATTGGAATTGCAGCTTGTTTCCATGCTACCAAAGGGGGAAGGGGTAGAAGATGATATAGAGCCTCTGCTTTTATTGAAGGGACACATAAGTGAGTAGGAGAGAGCAGAATTCTTCCTCACAATGTAAGAAGTGGCATGATTCTTCTAGGGAACATACATATTTATTTCCTCCCCAAAGCAATTAAAAGATGCAGAAGATGGTGATGTGTTGTGCATGACCATATATGTATTTCCAGCTCTCTGTCATGCTCAGGTGTAACAATAATTTCCTTTACATGGAGTAGATTATAACATCACACTGTAGACCAGAGAGTCATTTGGGAGTGTTGAAAGTTAACCCATTATGGGTTAAAAATAAAACCGTTAGTAGTAGTCTATCTTCAAAACATCCATCCTGTTTTGTGTTTATAAAAACCAGAAAAGCTACTGAAATTATCCAACAGCATCTTTTCTAGCTTTTATCTTCTACTGATAAAGTCTTAATTTTTCTAAGTAAGAATTTTATAGCAAAATAATCAGAAAATTTTTTACACAGCAAACAAGTTGAACAATACATGCCAAGTAAGTATGAGAAACAGAAATCACATAGAAGCATTTCTTTTATCTTTGGCACTGTTGTTATTTAACACAATAGTATATACCACAGCTTCAAAGACTTGGATCCCAGTATGCTTTGAAATTACAGTGAAACATACCCACCTTGAAACTTATGTTAAAAATAATTTCAACTTCACCTCCCATTTGAAGGCTGAATTGAGGTGGATTTTATTTTGTGGTTATGTGGTAATGCAGGAGAACATTCTGAAGCTGCGGGTGCTCATTATCACAGATTTTTCTGGACAGCAATGCAATACAAGAAACAATATAATGAGTTCAGAATACCCTGTTCTTTCCTCAGTTCAGCAAGACTTATTAAGAACCTATCTCCCACCTCATCCATTATAATAAGTTTTGAAAAGATTTTCTTTTTCTGTAGATATTACTGCCCACCACAGCTGGATACCAATTGGAAGACAAAGCCATTGTATGCATGAATTAGCCACTGCTTGAACAATGCACTGCTCTGCTTGGTCTCAAGGAAAGTAAAAAGGGAGTATGTGAATTTGGAATTTGATGTGTATGTTTTGATTGTTAATTAAAATATACAGAGGAAGATTTTGATAATGCATGTTCCTGCATTATTCTTGCCCTCACTGGATAGTTAATGAAGTGTGCCTTACCAACTGGAAGCACAGCAGCCTATATAATTTTATCTGGAAATGTTTTGAAATGCCTAGCAATTAATATTAGTAGTTAAACAAACGGTTCTTTATTTGCACAGCAGCCTCAGAAGGAGCCAAAAGACACTGTCTTGCCCTCCCTTATGTGAAGCAAAATGTTTCTTATTTTCTGCCAGTATAGCAAAAAGTATCTAGATATTAATCCTCTGGCTCTTCATGTTTTCAGGTTTATTTTAATTTAACATTAATGCAGCTCTTTGTGACTCATTACAGGTAGCATTGTAGTCACACCAGTATGTGACTTGTGGGTATGACGCTCAGTCATTAGGAAAAGAATGCTGTAGGCAGCATAGAAAAATGTGGTTCAGCAAGGATGATTTGGAAATTCATGTAACTATGATAAAGAAAGTCAAGGGGCTCGGTTCCCACACAGTAGTGTGGGTAACTATAAACAGAGCTCCCCACACCAATGTGATTCCTTGTACTATAGAATAATTTACACTGGAGTAAGGAGTTAATATAATCTTACCTGAAGGCACTGGAAGACCTCAAGCCTATCACTGAAGTCTGCCAGTGAAAAGCAGCACAACTTTTCCCAGCCTATGTCACTTTTAAGTATAGGTGTATATGGATGCAGCAATCTGAGAGAGCTGGAGGCTATGCATGTCTCAAGCTGCTATAAATACCCTCTTGGCAGTATTCCTGGTGTTTATACAGATCCTGTATGCATCTAGTCTCAAGTGTCTCAAAAGGCTTGATTCTAGACTCTACCTCAAGTGGTTTTATGATATTAAAGCAGCACAGACCAACCATTCAGCTGTGTAAAAGAGATAGCTGAGGGATCTTTCCTCTTTGACCACAGGAAAACCCTTGGGTGGAGCTCTGCACTATCTGAATTTTTTTATGTTGGCTTAACGCGAGGGAAGATTGTCAGGCCTTAGACTGTATGGGGTGTTGCGAATGACACTCTGTTAGCTCATTCACCATGGCATTTGCTCTCTGCAAACAGTACTGCTTAATCCAGTTTTGCAGCTTCTCCATTTTGCACTTACAACCTGAACTGAAAACTGAAAACTGCATGATCATCTTTGGCAGGACCTTAAGCTGGCCAGAACTGTGAGGTCAAATGTAGCGTGGCTTCTGCACAGTACAGTGCTATCTAATGCTCTGTGGCCTCCTTTGAATGTCCCCTAGATCTTCCCACCATGAGTCTGAGAAACAGAGTACAGAAGAAAGTGTGACTCCACCTCTTCTTCAACATTATAAGTACTGCCCAGTAACACACAAACTGGGGCAAAAGCTGGTCAGTAATTTCTGATTAATGGCAGAATTAAATGAATTAAGTATATTCCACTAGGCAGAAAAAAAATACGTAGGCTATTTTTGCACTAGAGTAACTATTTGGTCTTCCTTTAAAGCTTTACATTTGTTGTGAATCTGGTCATGGATGTGGACTCTGTGCTGTGCTCTGCTAAAAGAATTTTTGCTATAAGAAAAAATGTAGTATTTACAGCTATTGTGACAAGGCGTAGTATCTGAGTAACAGTGCCTTTCTATGCTAAAGATCATTACAACTTGTGATGTGTTGCAGGCAACTTTTGGCAAACTTTGTATCATGTACAGACACTCAATCAGGGATAAAGGCAAGTGTTAGTAGCTGAACCCTCCTTACACATCTGTATTTTCCTGGGTCTTTTTCTCTACAGGAATATTAGCACATCTAAGTTCTTTCTGCTGCATCTATGGTAATCTTAGTGTGAAATGGAGGAGCCTGGACTGTAAATCTTTTTCAGAAATAGCTTCTGCATTTCATCTCAAAGTATGAAAAATATTGCAAAGGTATAAATGCATCTTGGTCCACAAATAAAATATCACTGACAAGGTGACACCAAAGTGACTTAGGATCTACAAATAATTTTTTATATAAATAATATAATAATAAATTGA
This sequence comes from Haliaeetus leucocephalus, assembly GCF_000737465.1. NCBI lineage: Eukaryota > Metazoa > Chordata > Aves > Accipitriformes > Accipitridae > Haliaeetus > Haliaeetus leucocephalus. The sequence goes on from NW_010972667.1 coordinate 67,963, forward strand.
CATTTGAATATCATACATTTTCATGTAAAAGTGTTCATTCTTTTTTCCTCTCTGCTGGCAGTTCCGCAAACATGTTTTCAAAGATATTTGTAACCTGAGCTTCAAATATCTTCAAGAACCACACTTTGTGTTTTCAACAAAAACTTCCTTTCAATCTTATGATGCTAGGCAAAGATTTTGACAACAATCATACACTAGCTAGTTTAAACCTGGTTATGGCTTACATAAAGAGGTTCTTGGAAAGAATGAGCCTGTGGAGGGCATACATCTATCCATCAAAAGACACCTGCTCTGTCTTGCAATATTTGCTGTTAAAGACTTGACATAGTCAGCTCAAATCTACAGTTATATTTTGTATTTATATTGTTTAGAAAAAGAGAGCACAAAGGACATATATTCTTATAAGCCTGAGTGATATTTTCAGATGTGGTCCACAAAAAGTAAGCAAAAGCTATCTGTCCCTCTGAAACTGGATCTGCCTAATCAGCTTTCAGTAAAAAAAAACCTTTGAGTCAGTATTCCATCATATGGCATAGAATAAAATAGTTGTAAACCTGCCACATCACTACCAGCAATGCTGTGGTGTTGTTATTTTTTTCTTTCATTAAAAAAAAAACAAACAAACAAACAAACAAAAAAACCCCAAACTTCTTACCCCCCTATTTTTTTCATTTGGTAACTTCTAAATGAAGGTTGTGAAGTCCTGTGATCAGCTACTTGTTTTTTAGCACAACATACTCCTGATGGTTTTTACCAGGATCAGTCATTGAACATGAAATAATACAGTAAGTGTTAGTTTACTTGTGCAGTCTGCCAGCATGTGGTTAGGCATTTGATAGCATGATATGGGTTTTCCTTGTTTTTGTCGTTATCTCTTACATAAGTATCTCTATGAAATGAATGCATTGGTCTATTAAAAGTCGATGGGAGTCCAGTTCAGTGGCTGAAGCACTATTCAGCAGTCAGAGTGCCAATGTTCTATTCCTGCTACTGCCATGTCCTTCTCTATAGCTTTCATCTCGTCCTTTCATCAGCTCTTTGCTACTCAGTTTCCTCAAAATATTTTGTTTTCAGCATGTTAAAAACCTCAGGGAAAAATATAAGTGGATAATATGTGGTGGTTTAAATATTATAGAATAATATGTTCTTGGATGAAAACCTGTTTCAGTGAATTTACTTTTTCCAAAATAATGTTGGGAAAAATTAATTGTTAATTAAAGTATGTATATGTGTGAATTAACTAAGGGATTAACTAGGGGATTAACTAAGTAACCTTAGCTTCACGAAATAGAATTAATAGACCAGCATGTTTACAATCATAGAATCATTTAGGTTGGAAAAGAGTCCAACTGTTAACCTAACACTGCCAAGTCCACCACTAAACCATATTCCTAAGCACCATATCTCCACATCTGTTAAATAACTCCAGGGATGGTGACTCAACCCCTTCCCTGGGCAGCCTGTTCCAGTGCTTGACAACTGTTCTGATGAAGAAATTTTTCCTAATACCCAATCTAAACTTCCCATGGTGCAACTTGAGGCCATTTCTTCTTGTCCTATCACTTGCGGCTTGGGAAAAGAGACCAACACCCACCTCACTACAACCTCCTTTCAGGTGGTTGTAGAGAGTGAGAAGGTCTCCTCTCAGCCTCCTTTTCTACAGGCTAAACAACCCCAGTTCCATCAGCTGCTCCCCATAAATCTTGTGCTCCCTTCACCAGCTTCATTGCTCTTCTCTTAGTTTTGACAGTCTACTCTATTAAAAGCCTGTTAAAAATGTTTATGAAAAATTGGAGAGAAGCCACATGTACATAATGAGACCAAATGTCCTATATAGGTAGCAAGTGATTATCAGTAGAATATATTGAAATGCAAAAGCAGCTGTTGGTTTCTGCTTAAAAAAAAAAAAACCAAACAAACAACTACTGTAAAGGTAAATTATCTACATAGCATAAACGTATGCCTCGGTTATGGCTGCATTAATACATCTGCCTGCAGTATGATTATAAGTACTGCTGTTTCCTCCGGTGGACACAGCATACCTGTAAGTGCCTTGCTATTCATATAATGCAATGTTCAGGGTGCTGACAAGGAAAAGAAAACACCCTCACTTCTAGCCTCATGTGTTTACATGTTTGTGTATGACTAATAAGCTCAGAAAAAAGTTTTTAAACAGTCAACAAGAACTACTCTCCCAAAACCCACACTGGTGCTGTCTGCAGTGCTCTAGCTTCTTTTTTATTGTTCCATAATACTCCTATGGTCAGCAAGAGCTATGAGCTGCTGATCAATCTTAGAGTAAGTATGAGAAAAAGGTTGGAAGTTACATGGTCAAAAGGTATAGGAGGAGCAAATTTCATCTGGAAGCTGGAAAACAAGCAAAAATTTAGAATTTACTTAGAAAGGGGAAAAAAACAGAGGAGATCATGAAACGTAGCTAAGGGTATGTTCCCATGTTAAAATAAAAGTGTAACTGTGACATACTTGCACTGGCTTCAGCCCCAGCTGGAAAACTTTCAACTGGAAAGAGCACTGCCTAGGCAGACCAGGATGTTTGAGAGAGTTGTGCCTTAGCAGATTCTGCTATGGCTTCATTGCTGTGGACACGAATGCTTTGAAGTTTACAGCTGGTCCTGGGCTTTTCCACGCATGCTGTTGTCACTTATCATTGAATCATAGAATAGTTTGGGTTGGAAGGGACCTTTAAAGATCATCTAGTACAACCCACAACTTACGTGTACTGCTGTATAGCCATCTTTTAAAAGGAAGTTAAAATGAAATATGTGACAAGGCAAAGACATACAGTCCAGAGAGCAAATCACATCCACTGTTTCAGCTTGATGGAAAGCATTTTATGCCAGACATATACAGCAGCTGAGGATCTGCTCCCAAGAGGGAGGAAGATGGAGAGCATAGGAGCAACAGGTACTCCTAAGGGCATGGTGCATTTAAGAGCAAATCAAAAGATAGAAGAATATGCATAGTGAGCTAAGGTTGAAAAGCTATGTAGAAAATTTTCAGCCCCAAGATCACTGCATTATCTGCTTCTTCTTCATGATTTGTCTTTAAAAATCATGATCCAGGTGGGGACTGAGCTTTTTTGTGTCTCTTGTCATTACAAAGAGCAGGTAACAGTAGTCTTGAGGCTTTTTTTTCAACATGGTGCCTTCTCAGACAGTAGACAACGTGGTTCCATTTTCTTCTGTCTCATTAAAAGAGCTTGGTACCTTGACTCCAAAACCAAGCTTGATTACTTGGCTGTCGGAGGGCATATGAAGATGGTCTTTTGATTGTCCTGGGGCTGTGCAAAGTACATGCACTTGTAAATTGAAACAAAACCAAAACCAACTAGACATACATATTTTCAATCTAGTTTGCTTAAAGATTGTTTTTCAAATTTTATCATCTCCCTCAGAAGCAGTCAAGAGAGGAAAACAACTCAAGTGCTGAAACCATATCTGCATGATGGTATCCTTAGCTGATAATGTATCTGGGGGAAAGACACAACACTATACAAGAAAACTATAGGAGCACTGTTCTTCTCTTTTGAGCCAGGAAAAAAAAAAAATTACTGCTGTCTGTCATTCATCAATACATTTCTGATTAAATGGGGATCTGGTGGCAGTGATTCTTGTTTTCATCTAAGTAAAATCTAGCTTGAACATTGCATTTTTCCCTTCATTGTGAATCTAGGACTTAATGTATGCCTAGAATTAGGTCTCACAGAAGGGAAATATTCTTATTCTTACATTCAACAAAACAAAACAAACAACAAGAAGATACAAATACAAGTATAATTTTAGAAAGTTTCTTGTGATAGAAATAGAGTTTCAAAAACATTTAAATCACCAGTTGCAGCCATTTTGTTCAAAGACCATTGAAATAGAAATATTTGGGACAAATTATTAAGACACACTTGTGTAATAGATTTCATACTGTCCATAAGTTGAGCTATGCCAGACCTGTTGGAGTCATTGCTTAACTTACCAAGTGCTTTTAAGTCCTTCATTATCAGGACCAGAAAGAATAGCTCCTTTTAGCTCTGAGCTATAAGTGAATGTGTTCAACAGAGAAAAATTCCACAGAAGATTCCACCAGATTTTTGAAATCACTTGGAGAGCAAAGAAGATAAGAGCATGTTGAGATTATTAAAGCAAACTCACTTCTAACACCCAATAAAAAAACCAGGCACCTAATTTTAAAAAATACTCTTTCAAATCCTACAAACACTTGGCCCTACTGATGCAATCCAGGTGGAAAGCAATAGTACAATCCCATAATTCATTTACTAAGCACCTAAATGAGACTTCGCTGATATTTTTAAGTGGAAGCTGGGATAAAAACTAATGGTGAAACAGGAAAACCTTAACAATTGGTAGAATGAGTTCAAGTGCCTCACTATTCAGAGTGGAAGACAGTAACCCTGTGGCTGTGATTTTGCACAGGTGCTTTGGCCAAGATTTCTGTGATTGCCTATTAGGCAATTTGGACCCTGAAACAATGAGGAATTTTGTAGTTCACAAAAGCACTTGCTGTTCTTTCAAATGAGCACATGCCTATGTATTATTGGTATCTAATCAGCAATACATCAAAATACATTTGTACTTTTTTACTTCCTCTCAGTTCTGTAGTAATAACAAGCTTAATGAAGTACTTCCACAGTCTCTCAGATTCCTAATGAGTTTCTCATTGAAGTGCTAACCAGGTTAGGGTCTGCTTATGGATTTAGCAGATAAGATTTGTTGTGTTCATTTTGGCTGCAGACAGAGATTATATTATCTGCAAATATGGGCCACAGAATTCAATATCCACAAACTGAAGAATATGCCATCTGCAGAGAAAATATATTTAAAAGTAACGATGGGGTGATTTTGTCTCTTAAACAATGAGCCTTATTCTAGTTTCTGTCTATGCTCATTGCAAACCATCTGATATGTTTCTACAACCGACTGTCATGGCTTAAGCAATATTGCAGTTAAGGACTGAAGAATTGCTTTAGGGTAGGAAAGAAGTGACAGGATTCTGTGAGAAAGCTTGCACAATAGTTGTCTGCATTGTCTTTGCAAGTGCATGCAAGTATCTATTACCATAATTACAAGTATTGGAACTCATTAATCAAATAATATTTTATCAAGGTAATGATGCATTCAGCTGCAGTTCTATTAGCCTCCTTTATTTCAAAAGAAATTAATTACAGACAAAGCAGTTTCTTAGCTCATTTGTTTTATATGAGCTAACTATGTTTAGTAGCAGGCTAAATGGTGCAGTGTAGTGACAATAACATGCTATGTCAAAGGGGGTTGCAGATGCAAAGACACCAGTGGAGAAGCTGCATATGTGTTCCCCAGAATTTGTTACAGATTAAGGAATGGGGTACTCAGCCCTTCTCTGGACTAGTCACAACACTAGTAGTCATTTTCCGTTGTTTTTCATTTTGGTTAACTCTTTTCTTTCTCACTATCATAAGACAACATAATGAAAGATAAAACAGAATCAACAAATGTTTCAATGACTGCAAGGGAGGGAAAGATATTTTAATTTTGGGAGGGGTTGTGGGGCATCTAAGGAGATCTTCCTGGCAGATTTTTTTTTTTCCTCCAGGTTGTGTTTCTTAACTGCTCAATATGGAAAGAGGACAAGCAGCTCAGTGTTTTTGTATGTATTCCAATATAACAAAAAACCACAGTCATGATAATGTTCTAAGATTACTCTCACCCATCTTTTAATGTTTTCTTTTTTACACTGAAGTAGATTTTGTACAGTCTTAGTCTCAACATGAGTGTTACAACATTTAAATCTCTGAACGCTATTTTTGTGAAGCGAGAGTAGTAAAAATCACAAGTTTTGAAAAGCAAATTAAACCAAGAAGAAGCTTGATTTTGTTATTAAAGAGATATAAGTAGGTACCTCTCTAAGTCCTTCACAAAGAAGAGAATTAGGAGTTTTAAAGTCATGGTGAGAACTGACTGCAATATCTGAGTTTGGCAAGTACAGAATGCATTATATGTTTTTTTGTTTACATATACATATACAACACACACACCTTTACTATATACTATATCTATATAGTAAACAGATGCCACAGTAACATGTAACTCCAAGTCCCAATCCTTTTACCAATGGAAAGAAAAAGGTTGAATTACAGTCCATTAATTATATCGTGGGGAAAACAAAACAAAACAAAACAAAGACTCCATGGTAAATACTACCATGTATATACAAAGACAGAGTGGGAGACAGAGTCCTTATATAGAAGCCTGCAAAGACTGTATATCAAAATATGCCAGCTGATAAGAAAACCAGCCTCATGACCAAATAATAATCTGATTGGTTGCTCATGTGAGTGATTTTATTTACTTTGTGTTTCTGTGACTGGGCTTATGCCTTTTTACAGTAACTACGATAG